>NC_064640.1:638251673-638558711 GCF_023864345.2 Schistocerca serialis cubense
AAAAAAATATAATTTTGAAATAGATCTCTAAAGGAAAGACCGGGATCAATTTGTATCCCGATTTGGAGAAGAGTGGTTTGTGCCTCTAGCAAAAAAAACGTTTTACAATAAATAACGTGAATTCTCGTTTTACAATCTTGCTCCTGGTACAATATCTTGCGGTGCTAAACTCCCCCTGGTCTTGCATGTCCCCGACGTCCACATTTGTAGTCGGTCTTCTACGCGGCCCCCTCTGTAGTTGATCTTCTACGCGGCCCACAATGGGAAGAGTAGAAGGGACAGGGATACTCGAATTCACATGCAACATTCATTCCAAAAGAATTAGCAATGACCAAAAGGAAAACTCTTCCTGTAAGAGAACTGATTAGGTTGCACCGTCCAAGATTCTCCTTTTTGAAAGCAAAATCCTTATGGCTTCATGGATCCTTTTTGTTACGACGTACTTCAAGGAATTCAACCATTAACTAATGATGTTGCCAAAAGCATCATCCGATTTACTCTCGTTTGAATACTCCTTTTGACTTTGCCTCCCCACTTGTGCTTATAAGTCCAAAAGTTCTAACACATTTTCTATCACTGATTTGTTCTTCGTAATTTAAAGGATTCATGTAACTTACTATAGATTTTGGATTCAAATCATCGAATAATGGAAAGTGTAGTTCATTTTATACCAAAACATCATCTATATTTCCTTGATAAGTCATATAATTTAGCTATACTCAAAACTTTTTATTCTAAATACATATATTTCTTTGCTTGAGTGCTGAAATGTAAAAGTTATTAGCATTGAGGAATGCGGATTCGCTTCTTTCAATTACTCTCTGATTCATACGGTGTTCATCCATGCTCATATATGGAAATGGATTTTTCACACAAAATTCCCAAACGAACCCGAACCATTAAATTACTACTGAATCTATGAATATTATTTTCTTTAATCATTCATTAATAAATTAAAAACTCTTAACTTCTAATTATAACACCTATTCCTTTTAGAGTTCAACATGAATCAGTTTATCCTCGCGTTTGTTGCGAGTCTCCTACAAAGCATATCTGTATCGTCTATATCGATTTTAACTCTCGCGCCAACGTCAACTGTTTTGCGCGGGAAATTATCTTTGCGGCGTTAACCGTCACTCACGATTCACTACCACAACTCATTCCTTCACACGTTTACACATGTAAGCGTTCACATGAGATTATATATGAATCTTCACTCGAACCTCTTTAGATTATTCAGCGTCATTTGCGGGAAACATTTAATTCTTCTTGAAGGTCAGTTAGATCCTTAATCATTCTTGATGACATTAGCAATGCTAAAGTTCTATGTTCACCCAAACCACAGGTGAAGCCTATCTCCACTATCTTCTTTACAACACTCGATAATAATAGTTAGTCACTATTTCTATACTCTATGTCACTGCTTAACTATTTCAATTTAAAGGTTTCTATCACTACACACACAGTTTATTGTTATGTTTTTTACGAGCGTTCATTTTGCTTTTGGCACGACCAACAATGGGGAGCAGTATGGGCTTGTGGAGGGTTCGATCAAACCCCATTTCAACATGCGATCTATTTCTTTTTGAACTTGAGCCTTTAACCTCCAGGGAACAGGATAGAAAGTTCTACAATACGTTTCGTGCGGCTTAACGTAGAGATGGCATATGTATCCCTTAATAACTCCTGGCCTTTCATCAAACACGTTTTCATACGCTAATAATAATTCTTTGAGCTGCTTCTTCTGATCTTCAATAATGCAGTCGGATTCATTTAACTTCTCATACACTAATTGACCGAAATCTCCTTTGACTTGTAACTCATTCTTTACGTGCTGTTTAGAATTTTGTGCAGTCCTGATTACTTGCACACTGATCCCACTATTATATTTTCTGGTAAGGCTTTCCTTTTTCAACAAGTCCAACTCAATTTCTTGTTTATTTACATTTAACCAAATTTTTCCTGTTTTAAAATCTATTCTGCATCCGTATTGACGTAGGCTGTCGACTCCTATAATGCAGTCTACCACCAAATTTTTTACAACAAGGAATGTGCTTAATATTGCTACATTTCCGACTTCTACACTAAGTAGTGACTGCTTTTACATTAGCCGATCTAGCCCCAACGGCGCCTATTATTCTGCAATTTTGAACTGGAAAAATTGGTACTCGTCTTATATTTCTGATCTTGTTGAATAGAGCCTCCGAAATAACATTTGTGGTTGCAGCTGTGTCCAAAACCGCCACTATCGGTACAGTCTCTAAAATGGCTTGCACTTCGGCTACTGCCACCTGTTCCTTATCCTCATCTTGGGGTTCTAAGTCCTCGGTCAATTCATCTGCCAGTAATCGTCCATCATTATACGTTAGCATGGGTACACATATCCTGTTGCCCCTCAACATATTGTTGACCGCTCCTCCGGGGCACGAGTGGGTCCTTACAAGTTTGTTGGATTTTGATTCACCTGGTGGTTGACATCGTCCGTCACTTCGGTAATTACCGGTTGATTCGCAGATGTCCGTCCCCACTGATGTTGGTTATTTGAGTTTATTCCCCCCGGTTGATTCCACTTTCTATTACCGTTATTGTTCCAGGCTTGCGGTCTGAAATTCCTTTCGTTTCCCCATATGGGATTGTATCTTTTCCCATTCCTGTTGTTCCTTGGATAGCCCCTCGCAAGACTATTGCCGATATTATTGTTGAGATTTTGAGGGGTTTCTCCACTGTTTATCGATCTCTGTGCGTTCCCTTGCCTACCATTTGGCGGAGGTTCTATTTCCCTATATTGGAATCTGTTGTTACGGGCTTTCTGGTTGTTCTCTTCTATAATGTCTATATGATCTAACGTCGTGAGGAATGACTCCAGGTCTTTATCATTCCCGTAAATTAATTGATTCCGTATACTAGTTGGTAGTCTTGCCTTAAGTATGTTATTATGTCTGGCAAAGGCATAGGTCTGTCCCAATATCTAGTTTTATTTATATATTTTTCAAAATACTTCCTAAGGCTTCCTTTTGAAAAAGAGAATGGCTCTGGGTAGAGCACCTCCTGTCTTAGGCGTTCCTGTACCCCTTCTGACCAGAATTTTGCTAAAAACGCTTTCTCAAAATCTTCATAGGTCGAGCAAACAGAAGTCATGTCCGAGGCCCAGATCGCCCCCGAACCTTGTATATACCCAGTCACGAAACTGATCTTCTGCCACTCCGACCAATTTCTGGGTAGTACTCCTCTAAAACTTCGAATAAAAACAATCGGATGGACCCCCCTTTTGTCAGTGTTAAAAATCTGAAATTGCCGATGCTTTAGCATTTTTTCTTCGGCATGGCAAAGGCTTTCGTAATCTCCGTCAGATAAAACTTCACGCGAACAACTAGCTCGTGGCAATTTAATATTCGAGTTACTCACACAAGTCGGTATCGTGTGCGAATGTGCAGTAACTGGCTCTACAGTTGCTGCCAACTTCTGCTGCTGGCCTGTATTCATTTGTTCTGAGCCTTGTTGTGAAACGCGTATCGACTCTGCTATCGTTTGTTTCCAATGCTCGAAATCAGCCCCTAACTGCTGTCGCACTTCCTGAAGTCCTTTCGCAAACAAATTCTCTTCCTGTTTGCCACATAGACTCTGGAATGCTGCTTTAACATTTTGCTCAACGTTTTCACACATTAGCCTTTTGTTTTCTAATGTGATTTCGGATAATTTACCCGTTAATACATTAATTTGGTGGTCTATAACGTCCTGACGTTCTGTCAGATGTTCCACACTTTCCTTTAGGTTCGTCTGCGTACGTGCCAATTCAGGAAGTTGCGCAGTTGCACATGACATGGCATCTTGCTTTTGTACTAACTGCGGAACCATTTCCATCTGTTCGCGTACGGTATCTATCTTAATCGCCACATACTCCTTCATTTCTACACGTACGCGGTGAGTAGGTTCCTCACATTGAGCTTTCACCAATTCTATTTGTGCAGTTAATTTTCGTTCCGTCTCTTCGGCCTGATCTTTAAGTTCCTTTGTCTTCGCCTCTATCCGCTGCTCTAATTCGGAAAAACTGTCGTGTAACTGCTGCTTAATTTCAGCTTTCAAATTATCCTGACCTTCCGTAACTGAGGCTAACTTCGTATTCAAATCATTTTGCCCCTGAGTAACTGAGGCTAACTTCGAATTCAAATCATTTTGCCCCTCGGTAACTGAGGCTAACTTCGCATTAATGTCAATGTTCAGATTTTCTTGCCCTTCAGTAACTGAGGCTAGTTTCGCGTTAATGTCGGTTTTCAAATTTTCCTGCCCTTCAGTAACTGAGGCTAATTTCGCGTTAATGTCGATTTTCATATTATTCATGCTCTCGGTTATCATCTGCATCTGTCTCATGATAATTACTAGTGGATCTAATCCATGTTGCATACCTGCTGTTACATCTCCAGCCGTGTCTACAGGGCATTCTATTGCGCTATCTGTAGCGATCGGTTCTACAACACTTCTTACTCCATCATTATCATCAGTGCTAACAGCTGAAGGCTGTTGCGTGTTGCTCTGCTCTGTTTGACTCATCTTAAACATTGCCCTAGTTAAAACCATATAAATGTTCTACAGTCAAGGTGTATATATCTCCCTTCACACAAGAATACTTCTGTGGCTACTTTCTTATAGTATATCCAGGTAAATGCAACTAGGGCAGATCAATCAAACTACATGTAGCATGAACACAATTAGAAAATGTTCCAATCTACGTCTACTTCCTCAATACTAGTAAGCTTTAATAAAAAATTATAGATCTGGCCTTTTTTCTGCGCCCAGCGTGCTGCTTTTATTTGTAGATCCGACTAACTTGGCTGCGAGTATTTCTTCTCTTTTCCAAGTTAAGTTGTCTCGTCGTAGTTCACATGAAACAGAAACCAAAATTATTTTAACAACGTCCAAAAACGTGTCCTGTCACGGATTGGCCATTATAATGAATTCTACTCTGTAAATGATGAAAGTCTATATGAATGCAGCTTGCCACTAACTTGGTGTAATGTTTTGTCTGTACAGAATTGTATCTGTCGCCTTTATCGCTCTTGCACCCTCACACATAAATCGGTACAGTAAAGTCAGGGCTTCGTGTTTTCTTATTAGGCTGATCCGTGAAAAGACAGACAAACAATTATGCTAATGGCGGATTCTGAGTAATTTCTCGAATTTCATTCTCTCTCTCTCTCTCTCTCTCTCTCTCTCTCTCTCTCTGTCCTTTATCTGTGTACAGTTTAACTATATTATTTACGTGAAATCAGCCTAGTAGAATCTCTGGTGGAGCCCTTCGTCTTAATATTCAGCGGCTGGCTTGCTAGAAAAGATCTTTACATTTGTTATTATTATTAAGCGCTGCATTCAGTTGGGAAAATCGATCGTTTGAACAATTCGTTCAGTTTACGACAGATCTAAAATTTCAGATGTGGACGAAGCCTTTTTGGACGATTTATAAAAACTCAGAGATTGCAGGCTCTCTTCGTCACAGCTGAAACTTCCCAATTAATTACAGGGCCCAGACAATCGTCAATGATTCAGACAGAGAACTCATTCGTCATTCACTCTAGAATAAAATGGTCACAAACCTTATTTCTGAGGAAAATTGTATATTGAATCCATTTCCGTACATGTTACGTTTTGTGTGGGTTCCAAGTCTCATGCAATTTGCTTTTACAGGTTTTTTCTTTCTATCACGCTAGCGGCACAAACTTCCTAGCTCGCTTTAGCGCGAAGACGAGTAAATAAATCTCTTTTAGCAATCCGATAATCTTCCAACCGATACTTCCGAAGCTGTTCCTCTCTCCCACTATAATAACCATGGAGCATACATTTCTGTACCTCTGTTGTTCCAAAGAATAAACGTGCTAGAAAAATACCGTGGCGTCGACGAGCTGTCGGCGCATATATTACTAGAAAATCTGATCAGATACTTTTCAAACGTAAATACATGTGGATGATTTGGTTGACCATTATTAATTATTGCGTGGTAGAGGGTAATTTTCCGTGGGGAGATTACACCTTGTATCTAAGTTTAGATAAAAATATAATGTAATCCATAAGAACAAGTTTATGGAACTAACAGAATAATATAAAATGATAAAATAGATACATAAAGAAACCAAAGGGAGTGAAATGAGAGACTGTAGTAAGTAACCAGAGCACTCTGTTGTCATGGCCGCCAGAGTAACACATACACGAGAAGTGGTCAGAGGAACTTAACTGCCAGGGAATCTTACCCTGAAACATATCATTGCAAGAATGATAAAACAACGTACCAGTCAATTAATAAGATTATCTAGTAATGAAATATATAAACAAAGAAGGGACAAGAAACCATGAGTAATACACTCAATGTAAGAATGAAACAAACATATAAAGCACTGGATACTAGGTAAAGACAAAAGCAAGATATGTATGAGAGGTGTTCAATGGTTAAAGTAGGACACTGTCAAACAAAGCTAATTAGACATTGGGTACAAAATTGCTCTGCCCAATGAGCACTTTTGCTGGCTCTTGTTTTTATAACAAGTTGAGAGCATGCCATTTTTGCACCGTGTGGAACAGACATACCTTATTCTCAGTGCTCCCTAAAGTATGACCAGTTTGATGAATGCAATCCCAAATCAGTGTTGTTACATGGCTGGGAATAGTCCCTAAACCTTGCGCCAAAAGAGCAGCTGGTTTGGTCGATATAATATGTATCACAGTTGTTACAGTCAATCCTGTATACTCCAGAGCCAGCAAATTTGTCATATGCCCTTTTCGGTTTATGTTTTACGAGCAATTTTAGGGTGGTGTTAACTGGAAAGGCACATCTATCATTAAATTTTCTGAAACGTTTCCCTATTTGCTGGGACATTTTGCCGTGAAATTTCCATGGAATGGTTTTCATTCTTTTCTTATTGGTTCTATTTTATGGGTGAGTGTCCATTTGCTTGCTGTTTATTCTGTCAGTTCCATAAGCTTCATTCTTACACACGTCATTCTATTTTTACCTAAAATTTGCTACAAGAGCATATCAGAATTATTTTCACTTAATTATTTCCTTCTTAACAATTGAACTTTTTTCATATTCTTAATTGATTGCATTTTGTTGCTGTAATAAATTATACACCTGGTAAGCCTGCTATAGACTTCACCTGTTGAATTATTCTTTTTATTCCATATCGTACAATTATATAATTGACTGATGTGTGTACATCTACAGCCGTGACATCTAATGAGGTTATGACACAAACATTTTGAGGCTAATGCACAGCAGTTTTTTATGGACAGCAGTGCTGTTAACAAGATGACTCCACCAACACTATGACCCATTATATACCATATTTTAAATATGTGTACGATGCTAAGCTGATTTTGTGTTTGTCTTTTGACAATACCTCTATGACTCCATAAAATTAGGCCATATTTAAAACAAGTATATCTCCACCTATTTAATGTGTGTGTTTTCCACGTGTATGTTAGTAATACTTTGGTCTGTTTTATTATTTCAAGATGTAGACAACCCACTAGTTGTATTTGTATTTTGCCCATGTTTGCTACAGATATGAAGATGGTAATTGCTGACTGAAACAGATAGTCAAGGACCTAATGGTTTTGAGATCAGAGACGGAAATAAAGAACTTTATCATACTCGTAAAGTTTAATGTTCGTCAAAGCAATACTGACTGAGATATAGTTAGTTGTTTGACTCCTTGCTAGACTTCGATGCAGAGCAAGTGTGAATTTATAGTGACTTTGAACTGTTATAACTCGGACCATATTTTGTTGACTGAAACGAAATTTGGCCATCTTGTACAACATTAAGAATATTAATGAAGTCAAAAAATGGGAAATCCAGGATGGAGAATGTAATGGTATTATGGAAATGATACTTGCTACTCATCATATAGCGGAGATGCTGAGTCATAGAAAGGCACAGCAAAAAGGCTCAGAAAGTGAGCGTGTCCAACAAGGGTTTTGTCAAAAATAGACTATGCACAAGCGCGCGCGTGCGCGCACACACACACACACACACACACACACACACACACACACACACACACACACACACACACACACAGAGGCTTCAGCTGCCGGAGACTGAGTCCCTGTGGGCTGTGGGTGTGAGCTGCTTTTGAATGTGTGTGTATTTTCAGTGCACACCTTGTTGGCCGAAAGCTCACTTTGTGGCAAACTTTTTGTT
Organism: Schistocerca serialis cubense; assembly: GCF_023864345.2. Classification (NCBI taxonomy): domain Eukaryota; kingdom Metazoa; phylum Arthropoda; class Insecta; order Orthoptera; family Acrididae; genus Schistocerca; species Schistocerca serialis. The sequence goes on from NC_064640.1 coordinate 638,259,865, forward strand.
GTACCTGTGTGCGACTCAGCATCTCCATTGTATGGTGAGTAGCATCTATCCTTTTCATAATATTGTTGAGTAATAATGAAAAAAAAATTATGTACCTTATTCAGCCAGAAAATTTTACACAAAATCGCCTAAAAATTGGTAAAACAGCAAAAAAAGAGTATGTGATTATCTAATGGGGGGCTAACAATGCTAGATAATTTGAATGGAAGATGGGCATGAAAATCACAGTATGAAAAAAATTAAAACTTTGGGTTCTTATATCTCCTAGAGTAAGTGCATGCTGAATATGAAACATAATATGCAATAGGTTGGTAGCTTAGTGATATGGAACACACAATTTCCTTCACCTTCCCTTTTCCAGTGGTATACAAATGTGGTGATAAAATGACAGTTTTATGAAAAATGTGAAAGTGGGGTGTATTAGACTTTTTTTACAAATACTGTTCTCTCTTAAAGCTTCAAAACCACTTTCATTCAAAACTGTGTGTTTAAAGCCTCCTAGAACAATGGATTTAATTTTCAATATAGGCTAACAATGCTAGAAGAATTGTGCTGCATATAAATTTTGACTATGGCTTCTTATCTCTCATTTATTAAAAGCATTTTAAACATGAAACTTTGGCCACAACTACTTAGCAACATAAGTTTTTCCAAAATAAAATGTCATTCACGTCCTGATTTCCAGATTTCTACAAAATCAGTTCAGACTTGATTTTTTTTTTTTTTTTTTTTTTTAAGATTACAAAATTAGGATCACATTCAATTTGCTTTTAGAAAATCTCTTTTCCAAAGTAGATTTCAAACTAATCACAGTTGGAAAGACCGTTTTGAGGCATACAGAAAATCACGTTTGATGTGCACTAGCAATACTTGAAAATGATGGACTAATTTGAGGAAATGTACCGCAGCAACAGGTTACATTTCAAGAATCTGTTGACTGTGTTTTGTTACATGTATTTTTTAATTTGTATTATGACGAAGTAATACCTTAGTCTACACTGACATTGTTTACAGTTTGTCATCATCATATATTGCATCCCACCTACTATGGAATCTTCCAGCAATGAACATAGACCCAACTGCAGAACCCACCTACTATGGAATGTTCCAGCAATGAACATAGACCGAACTGCAGAACCGAGCTCCTGCGGCCATTCCTGCCTGCTGCCTTACGCTGACTTTTCCTTTGTCCAAGCTACACCCAGCTGAACTGACTGGCTTGCAGGTGTGCACCTCCATTCCATTACACAAGTCTGCAAGGTTTTGAAATGTAAATTAAGAAACCAAATCACAGGCTCGGGAACCTGGGTGAAGACACTCAACCATAGCTGGTATTGTACAGCTTTCAGGCGTGGCCCCTGTAGTGATGGGGCCACCGATTGATGATCTTGAGCTGGTAATGTCAGTGTCACCATGGACCTATTTGATGTCTTACTTGTCAATATAAAAATTAAAAATAAATGCAATGGAACATTGACAACAGGTTGCTGGAGTGTAGCTGTCTGCCATGGTACAGGCTCTCAAATTTTTCCGTCTTTTTCAGGTATTGTTGGCGCACATTGGGAAATCGAACAAAAGTTACTGAATGTTGGAAAATGTGCCCTTTCCAATTGCGATTGGTTTGAAATCAGTTATGGAAAACAACTTTTCTAAAAGCAAGTTGAATGTGATATATTTATGTAATTTTTACAAAAATAAAGTTTGAACTGATTTTGTAGAAGTTTGGAGAGCAGTACGTGAATGATATTTTATATTGGAAAACTATATGTTGTGGAATTATGTCCAAAGTTCAGTGTATCATACCTCTAATCAACAAGATATTAGAAGCCATTTAAAACTTTGTTTGCAGCACTGCACAAGTTTTCCGGCTACTTTGCCTCAATTTGTGTAGTATCGTTAGCCCATTGAAAATTAAGCCCAATGTTTGGGGGTGGGGGTTGTTTCGAATGAAGTTGATTTTGAAGCTTAAGTAGAAAATAATTGTTGTAAAATAAGTGTAGTAGAGTATACCCTACTTTCACATTTCCACAAAAAATCATCATCTTTTTGACAAATTTATAGGTTATTGGAAAATAAGGAAATATTGTATTGCACATTCTTATGTTACCGAACTGTTGCTTATGAAGGTTCATGTTCAGCATGCCTTTACTGTACAAGCTATAAGAATCTGAAGTTTACATCTTTTTTGTGCTGCAATTTTCACTCACAACTTTGATTCAAATTACATAGCATTGTTAGTCCGTGTTGCATAATCAAATACACCACTTTTGCAGTTAAAACCATTGTCTTTCTGATGAACCCAGTCTGCAATGTTTTATAGAAAATAGTTTCTTGCAAAATCAGGTTGAAGAAACAACATTTTTTATCTTTTTGCAAAATCTTCAGATTTATTCAGTATTGGGAAGTGGTATATAAATGAAACGTCATATTTGAGGACCTTGTGTTATTAGGTTACTACATGCCAAGTTTTATGTTTGTCGCAGTTTTAGTCCGTGAGATATTAAAGCCAACTTCTGGAGACAGTTTTTGTGATCAATTTTGTCTAAAATTTTCTGGCTGGATATGGCTTATAAAGTTTTTTTATTATTTCTCTTAAGATAAAGCATAAAGTTGAACAAGATTTCCAAATTTCATTTCTTTTGAGAAAGTATTGCCAAAGATGTAAAAGTTCAAAGTTGTCAGAAATTCATGCTTGCTCTGTGCAGTCGCTCAAGGAGTCAAACAAGTGACAATATCTTGGCCAGTATTGCTTCACAGAATGTTAAAGGCTACCAATGTTCATTGGTTACATGTGCGAATGTTCACATAAAATTTCAATGAAATCCGTGATGGTCAAGTTGGGAGGCCTAGGCGAGTTGTCTTGGAATGACACTCTGTTGTAGTGTGAACCAGCTTTTCGACGGATGCACAGATATGTGAGCGCATACCAGAGTGAAGTGTATTGGCTACAGTTCAGATTAGCAGATATACTAGAGACTAGCTAAATCACAAACATCTGTAGTTTTTTGTGTGCTCATGGCGGTACTATAGGTACACGAAGCATTATATTTGAAACCATAAAACTGTATTGCACTAGAAAACTATCCAGACTATTGCAGCCCAAAGAAGCTTCGATCAGACCCTCTAAATATGTAGTAATATGTCTCGTCAGCGTTGATGAGATGAAGAAAGAAGGGGATAAAATCTTGTTTTTAAGTGTAGTTGCACAAGTAGGAATAAAACGATAATGTTTTCATTTGTTCAGTAAGGTTAACGCTAATTATGTATACATATCCTGTAAACAGATTCGTTCCACATCATTTTGATAAAAGAATTTTTCAAATGATCTATGTAACAACTAATGAAAGTAAGTGTTCTGTGTTCCATAAAGCTGTTCCAAGATTTCATTTTCATAATAACAGAGTACCTAATGTCTGTAACTTTCCTGATCCCTGTATTTGAATAATTTATTGTTGATATGCTGGTTTTATGGAAATTTTTTGAACTCATTTCTGCATTGTCTTGTAAATACATCACTGGTGGGTAGACAGACTTGGACAGTGTTTGGCTCAGTTGCAGAAACTTTTTAAAAACACGAAACAGCTGAAGATTAATTGTAAGATATTTAAGAGTTGTTCCTTTTAGGAAGTTAAGTCCCAGTAGAATAAGTCAAGTAATAAGTTTTTGAATATTACTTGGATTATTTAAGTATTTAGAGTTCACTGGTAATGAGAAATATGTTCCTTAGTACAACAAACATTGGTATTAACTACTATGCCTTTCATGATTTTAACAGATTCATTTATATATTAAACGATATGTAATTTTTTGTTTGTATTATAAACGCTATATAAATTTTATTATTATGTAGAAGGCTACGTAATACATGATTTGTTTGTGATTGTTGTTTCTTGGCCTAGGTGTTATATCCATCTTTGTGCGTCAGACCAATGTGATATGGATAGGATTCATACTCCTCATTAAACTCTTCAGTTTACTCCAGCGTGATATGGTAGCTGTTGGAAAGTATGTGAATGTGTTAAAAGATGAAGAGTTCTTTCAAATGGTGACGGTAAGGTCATATTACATATCTTTCTGAAATAAAGGTGATGTACATGTTGTTGATGTAAACTGCACTTTCTTTTTCTTCGAAGATGTGTTTTTCTCGTGGAGGATATTTTTCTTCGACAGTGAACTAAACCAGTTCTAACAGAAAACAGTTATTTGCAAAATACAACAAAGTACTGGTACATTGATATAAGCAGAAGTTGGAAGAGAAAAGAAGTGCATTAGTAACTAATATGATCCCTGTGGAAGTAATTTAATTTGAGAATGGAGGAGCAATGAGGGGAAATTGAGAGACCTGACTACAAAATATATCACATTGGGGAATAGCCAGAAGGTTTCAGGTTTTGTGTGTGTGTGTGGGGGGGGGGGGGGGGGGTGATTTTAAAGACATCAAGGGAGCTATTCGGCTTACAAAACTGGAAAAAGGTTGTGAATAGATAAAATTAAGTTGACTGGAGATATTGCTATATTTGATCAGAAGGTTTCAGCAATACTGAAGGGAAAGAATGCCAATGGAATAAAATTTGGGAAAGGTGTAAGACAAGGTTATCACCTAAACTCTTCAGCAGATATTTGAAAGATATGATTGGTCATTTTTTATTAGTGGATAAGAGGTCAAAACTGGTGTGTGAAACTTAGTTTTGAAATTTGTAATCAGTGTGCTTCTTTTAGCCAGATATGGAAAAGAACACCAACGACAGAAGTGATGAAAGCTACGAGAAAAGATTATGGAATGAAAATAAACATAAAGTAAATGAAAAAGACAGGAGGAGGATACAAAAGTTTAAAAATAATGCTGAACGGAAACAAACTAGAATATGTGGAAAATTTTCAGTGCCTAAAAATGAGTAGAAAGAATTTGAGGTGAGACACTGACATTAAATGAAAAATAGCAGTGGCTAAATTTGCATACTATAGTAACAGGAAGATTTTCTGTAACAGAATGTAAACTGGATTAAGGGAAATGTTTATGAAATGTTTTGTTGGGAATGCCCTATTGCAGGGATGAGCAATTGTTCTGGCTTGGGATTAGTGGAGGACCGCACCTTTTAAAATGATTGAATTCATTAGTTAATTTTGCATGTCAGTAAAGGTATAAATTGTACCACAAAAATCAATAAATAAAATACTGACAGTTTTATTCAATTTATCATGCTAATTTCATATCATTGGTAGCTCCAAGAACATTTAATGTTAGAATCAATTCAGTGAAACAAATATATCGTGTCACCCTTGTCTACTTGCAGGTAAATCTCATTATACGGGATAGTACATTCTGCAGAATTGTCTCGCATACCAAATTTGTGTTAATTGATAGTAATTATATATGTAAAAATGAGGTCAGGTTCTCATTTATTTACATATTAAGCTTAAAATAAGAGTTTCTGAGTATTTTTACCAAAAATAATCATCATCTTTCTGAAATGCATTTTAATGCACAATTTATACACTTAAATTTTTAACACTGAAACACAATAATGCACCAAAGTATTTTTCATCAGGTCTAAATCCTAAATAGCTTCCGGATAATCTACATTGCAAGAAGTTGCTGGTGCTACAATCAGTTTAGTTTCCATGATGGATTTACTCAAATGGAAATCCTTTGTGGCTGAAGTGTTCTTGCTAGGCACTTGACATTTGTTTGCAGTGCCACACTGTTTTGCAAAAAAATGTTTAATTGTTTGCTTTGCAGTCTTCATTGCCTGTTGATTTTACAACTCTGTGTAACATTTAAGATAACATTCATCTTCTCTCTTCAATTTTGCACTCCTTGCTCCTGAAGGATCATGTTCTTCAAAAATCATCATTGCGGTGGCAATCTCTCTGAATAACTCTGCCAATTTATTCATTGTCAGTTTTCCAAGAGGCTGAATTTCCTAGATTTCTGTTTCTTCTGTATTAATTATTACTATTCTGATTGAAAGTGTCAAATCTTCGTTGCTCAGTTTCTTGAAATGGGAGTTTGGGAGGGCACATTCGGCATAGGTATCAGTGAATCCAATCTGACGTGCAAGGTCTGCAGTTTCTAACAACATCAGTAGCTATCTTAATATTGAAGTGCCACCAGAAAAAAATTGGTGGTTAAGTTTGTCACTCAAATCACATTCTTTTAAGCAATTAAAGAAAATTTTATGCAGATAGTATGCCTTGATTGTAGAAATAACTACCTGCTTCAATTTTTTCTTTCTCACAAAAGGCTTTCAGTTCTGTTTAGTTCATTAAAAAATAGTTGTTGAAAACATCAGAAGTCATCATTTTTATTCCATCTCCAATGAACTCCGAGCCTGCTCTTGTCGCAACCCTTTTTATAGTGCTCTAGGATTTTGAGAGTAGAAGATATAAGGGGCTTTAATTTGCAATCCCCTGCAATACTAACATTGAAAAGAAGTGTGCATCAGTTCTTGGCAGCCTTAAATCCTGGTACTGTTTTTTCTTCAATAGAAGTCAGCATGTGGCTAGGCATTTATTTCAAAAATAAGATCGTTTCATCAATGTTGAAAACCTGCTATGCAGTATAGTCTTTTTTTCTGTCACAACTTCTTCGAATGTATCTTTAAATTCCTCAGCTCCAACTTGATCAGCCACAGCTGCCTCTCCTGTCATTTTTTAATGTTGTGATAGCCAAAATGATGCCTGAAGTGATCAGACCAACTTCAGCTGGCCGAGAAAGGCACTGAATCATACTCATCGTTTGTTAAATCTGCATACAAGGTCTTGGACTGTAGCTTCGGTAGCAGCTGCAGAGAGAGGCATTTGCTGTTGGTTGTGGTGCTGAATCCAGTGGATTAGCATTTTTTCTGTTTTTCCCATCATCTCTGAGCAAGATTTGGTCGCTCTAGTCACACTTAAAGTAGTTGGAGATTGAGCAGTTTTCAAATCGACTGCATTGTCACAAATAGTTCTCACAGTGGATTCACTAAGTAACAAAGCACACTGAATGTCTAACGATCCAAAACACCTTTATTTCTACTGAATATGACTTCTCTCAATACTTTTTTCCATCGATGAGCACATTTTCTTTCCTTTTATCCGACATTTTAGTAGAGACCTTGTCAAATACAACTTCACAGCTCTGCAGACCTGAATTGACGGTTCAAGTTTTGAGAAACATGACAGAAGATGGGTGTTGAAATGTGCTCAGGCATTACTGCTTCTGCGTACTGTTTACAGATAACAGCACTAGATTTAAAACTAAAATTACGTATATGTGAAAACCCGTATAACTGATCCATGTATAACCGCGTGTGTGTGTGTGTGTGTGTGTGTGTGTGTGTGTGTGTGTGTGTTTAGGTGGGGGCTGCAAGTTTCTGCATCATGCAAATTTTTCAGCAGACAAACATTTTTAAAAGTCATTTAATGTCAAAGCATTAAACATTTCTTTCACTGAGTGTCCTGAGTGAATGTCAAGTAAGTTCAAGCTGCAGCTTCTCAGGTGCTGTGCCAGTATCAGCAGTGATGCAAATGTAAGAGAGCAAACAGAATTGAGGCTCAATTTTCTTAAAGTCCTAAAATCTTGTGACCATGGTCTCTCTGCAGATGATCCTTAATCTTAACAGAAACACTTCAAGCACATTGTTTTTCTGGAAATAGAAACATCAGATATTGCCGTTGCCTGCTTGCGTTGTGGATAGACCTAGTTTTGTTTTGGATGATTTTACATGCTTCCACATTTCATTTGCAAACAACTCCTCTCCTGGCAGAGTCACAGTCCATTCATGCAGTTTCTCAAATATATCAGCTGCAAGCTGTATCTCATATCTCCACTCCTGATACCCCATTTTTGTAACAAAATCAGATATATCTCCTTTTTGTCCAGAAAGAAGAGGATTTCACTTTAGAATGTCCAGATTCTTTTTAACACTTTGCTCAGGCTCAAACACCTCACACTGTCGTAAATTACTTCTTCACTGCGCCTCCACATCATCAAAAGGTATATTTTTGAATTGCTGATGGTGGGATGCCCTTGCTGTGATGATGTTCATGACACCAGCAATAGGATCTACCACATGTTTTACAAAGGATCTCCTAATGCAAAATGCAGTGAAAAGAAAACATACCACTATGTCTTGTGCTTGTAACTTATTTTCCCCACATCTATTGTAATGCTTACCATTTTGTTCCAGGACAAGCCACTTTTCTCCACACAATTCACAGTACACTCCAGCAATTCCTGAGGTGTATTTCTGTATTTCATTGATTGTAGTCCAAGTAATTCCTCTGCGATTACAGAATTTTCCATAATCCCACAGGTAAAGCTAAGTAATTCTACAGGGTTTAGGTTATCTGTGCTGTCATCCTTTGCCCAAGAAAACCAAACAAAATCTTTACTCATCATCTTCAGCTGTTCTGTGAGTTTGTCATTGTCCATGACAATGAAATGCTTTAAAATTGACTTCTAACATCAGTACACAATACGCTTCCACATTCTGTCATATGCTTATTAATAAACTCAACAGTTGGAAAAGGGCTTGTTGCGTTTAGTCAAGGTTATAGGCTATCTTGAAAATTGCATCTGTGGTGCTGTTTTGAAGTGTCAATTTCTTTGTGAATAATGTTTGTTGCTTCTTCAGCCTTTTCACACCCTCTGCAGATTTTATTTTGTGGTATTTCTTGGAAAGTTTACAGCTGAATTCACGGTTGTTTTTTTTGCAGTGTTTGATTGTACTCCTTACATACAACTGTCACGTGATACAGTTCCAATTATCTATATCTACATCTACATATGTACTCAGCTAGCCACCAAGAGGTGTGTGGCAGAGGGCACAATTCGCGCCTAAGTCATATACCCCCCCCCCCCCCCCCCCCTTCTGTTCCGCTCTCGGATCGCGCGAGGGAAAAACGACTGTCTGAACGCCTCAATACGAGCTCTTATTTCCCTTATCTTTGAATGATGATCATTACGCGATTTGAAAGTTGGTGGTAATCATATATGCTCTACATCCTCGGTGAAGATTGGATTTCGGAATTTAGTGAGCAGCCCCTTCTGTTTAGCGCGTCGTCTATCTGCAAGTGTTTCACACTTCAAACTTACTATGAGATTTGTAATGCTCACACGATGGCTAAATGTACTAGTCACGAATCTTGCCGCTCTTCTTTGAACCACCTTCTCAATCTCTTGAATCAGACCCAACTGGTAAGGGTCCCATACAGATGAACAGTACTCTAAGACTGGATGAACTAACGTATTGTAAGCTATTTCCTTTGTTGAAGGACTGCATCACTTCAAGATTCTGCCAATAAACCGCAATCTATAGTTCGCCTTACCCGTTATTCGTGTAATCTGATCATTCCATTTGAGATCATTTCAAATAGTCACACCCAGATACTTTACGGATGTTACCGCTTCCAAAGACTGATCATTTATTTTGTACTCGTACATTAATGGGGATTTTCGCCTTGTTATACACAGTAGGTTACACTTACTAATATTGAGAGATAACTGCCAGTCATTACACCACGCATTTATTTTCTGAAAATCCTCATTGATTTGTTCACAACTTTTGTGTGATACTACTTTCCTATAGACTACAGCATCATCGGCCAACAGTCTAAGGCCGCTGTCAATACCATCAACCAGATCGTTTATGTAAATCGTAAAAAGCAGAGGACCTATTACGCTGCCCTGGGGCACACCTGAAGTTACTCTTGTTTCTGTTGAAGTTACCCCGTTCTGGACGACATACTGCTCCCTGTCTGTTAGAAAACTTTCTATCCAACCACATATGTCATTGGATAGACCATAAGCCCGCACTGCAGCAAGTGACAGTGCGGAACTGAGTTGAACGCCTTTCGAAAGTCGAGAAATATGGCATCAACCTGGGTGTCGGTATCTAAAGCCTGTTGTATATCATGCACAAAGAGGGCCAGTTGAGTCTTGCATGACCGCTGTTTCCTAAAACCGTGTTGGTTTCTGCAGATGAGCTTCTCAGAGTCTAGAAAGGTCATTATGTCTGAACACAAATTATGTTCCATGATTCTACAACAAATCGACGTCAGTGCAATTGGTCGGTAATTATGTGCATCCAATTTTCTACCCTTTTTATAGATTGCTATGACTTGGGCCTTCTTACAGTCCCATGGAACTTTCTGCTGTTACAATGATCTCTGACAGATGATGGATAAGAATGGAGCTATATTTTTAGCATAGTCATCATAAAATCTTACGGGGATACCATCCGGGCCAGATGCCTTTCTGGTGTCTAAGGATCTTAACTGTTTTACAATCCCAGATACACTAAACACTAAGTCAGCCACCCTTTCGTTTGTTCGATAATTGGAAGGGGGAATGGTGCTGCAGTCCTCTACTGTAAACGAGTTTTTGAAAGCTAGGTTTAGAATTTTGGCCTTCTGTTTATCATCATCAGTTACATTACCCATACTGTCAGCAAGAGAAGGTATTGAATTATTTGTAGTGTATTATTAACAAAGAAATATGTGTTTTTCCATTCTTCATTAAACACACAAAATATTGCACTGGTTTTACATATTTTCAGAGCAAACCAAGTTGACACTTTGTGTGGTGGCTGTTGGGAAGGACTATAAATGGTAAATGCCTTTATGGTCATTCCAATGGGTCACTACATCGAGTGTCAATTTGGTTTGCACAAATAGTATCAGCAGCGTGCATGCGTCTTCATGTGGGCGTCCTAATGAAAATTTTCAGTCATGTACAGGAAGGAAATCTTGGTTCAAGGTGGTTTTTTTTTGTCTTGGCAGGCAATGCAAAAACCCATAGTGGACCGCATGTGGCCTGCCGGCCGCTATTTGCTCACCCCTGCCCTACTTTATGATGCCAAAACTCGTTTCATGTGGAATGAACACAGGAAGATGTTGAAGGCTTTTGAAATCTACATCTACATCTACATCCATACTCCGCAAGCCACCTGACGGTGTGTGGCGGAGGGTACCTTGAGTACCTCTATCGGTTCTCCCTTCTATTCCAGTCTCGTATTGTTCGTGGAAAGAAGGATTGTCGGTATGCCTCTGTGTGGGCTCTAATCTCTCTGATTTTATCCTCATGGTCTCTTCGCGAGATATACGTAGGAGGGAGCAATATACTGCTTGACTCTTCGGTGAAGGTATGTTCTCGAAACTTTGACAAAAGCCCATACCGAGCTACTGAGCGTCTCTCCTGCAGAGTCTTCCACTGGAGTTTATCTATCATCTCCGTAACGCTTTCGCGATTACTAAATGATCCTGTAACGAAGCGCGCTGCTCTCCGTTGGATCTTCTCTATATCTTCTATCAACCCTATCTGGTATGGATCCCACACTGCTGAGCAGTATTCAAGCAGTGGGCGAACAAGTGTACTGTAACCTACTTCCTTTGTTTTCGGATTGCATTTCCTTAGGATTCTTCCAATGAATCTGTCTGGCATCTGCTTTACCGACGATCAACATTATATGATCATTCCATTTTAAATCACTCCTAATGCGTACTCCCAGATAATTTATGGTATTAATTGCTTCCAGTTGCTGACCTGCTATATTGTAGCTAAATGATAAAGGATCTATCTTTCTGTGTATTCGCAGCACATTACACTTGTCTACATTGAGATTCAATTGCCATTCCCTGCACCATGCGTCAATTCGCTGCAGATCCTCCTGCATTTCAGTACAATTTTCCATTGTTACAACCTCTCGATACACCACAGCATCATCTGCAAAAAGCCTCAGTGAACTTCCGATGTCATCCACAAGGTCATTTATGTATATTGTGAATAGCAACGGTCCTATGACACTCCCCTGCGGCACACCTGAAATCGCTCTTACTTCGGAAGACTTCTCTCCATTGAGAATGACATGCTGCGTCCTGTTATCTAGGAACTCCTCAATCCAATCACACAATTGGTCTGATAGTCCATATGCTCTTACTTTGTTCATTAAACGACTGTGGGGAACTGTATCGAACGCCTTGCGGAAGTCAAGAAACACGGCATCTACCTGTGAACCCGTGTCTATGGCCCTCTGAGTCTCGTGGACGAATAGCGTGAGCTGGGTTTCACATGACCGTCTTTTTCGAAACCCATGTTGATCCTACAGAGTAGATTTCTAGTCTCCAGAAAAGTCATTATACTTTAACACAATACGTGTTCCAAAATTCTACAACTGATCGACGTTAGAGATATAGGTCTATAGTTCTGCACATCTGCTCGACGTCCCTTCTTGAAAACGGGGATGACCTGTGCCCTTTTTCAATCCTTTGGAACGCTACGCTCTTCAAGAGACCTACGGTACACCGCTGCAAGAAGGGGGGCAAGTTCCTTCGCGTACTCTGTGTAAAATTGAACTAGTATCCCATCAGGTCCAGAGGCCTTTCCTCTTTTGAGCGATTTTAATTGTTTCTCTATCCCTCTGTCGTCTATTTCGATATCTACCATTTTGTCATCTGTGCGACAATCTAGAGAAGGAACTACAGTGCAATCTTCCTCTGTGAAACAACTTTGGAAAAAGACATTTAGTATTTCGGCCTTTAGTCTGTCATCCTCTGTTTCAGTACCATTTTGGTCACAGAGTGTCTGGACATTTTGTTTTGATCCACCTACCGCTTTGACATAAGACCAAAATTTCTTAGGATTTTCTGCCAAGTCAGTACATAGAACTTTACTTTCGAATTCATTGAACGCCTCTCGCATAGCCCTCCTCACACTACATTTCGCTTCGCGTAATTTTTGTTTGTCTGCATGCCCATGCCCCTGGGGCGTTGGGACTCTTGTCAATGGCCATCCTGCCAGGTGACCTTTGCTGCGGCTGGGTGGTGCCCATGTGGAGAGTGTGGAGAATGGAAACAAAGTAGGGTAGGTAGACAGTGGCAAACTAGAAGTTGATAAATAGAATGGGAGAAGGAAAGCAATTACTGGATCTAATAAAATGGAGAAAAAAGCTTGGTGGAATTTACAAAACTGTGGCACAAGGACATGTGGATGTGATTAGAGGGCAAGAATAGAAGAGAACTCAGTTACTAGATAAGCTAGTTAATGTATGTAAATACCACAGCCTAAAGAAAGAACTGATAAACTGCAGAAAGTTACACAACGAATACCTGTTCACAGAGCATGAAAATATTATTCTATGTTATTCAGCCATCTGGTGGATGACACTTTGGCAGCTTGCATGTGTGTAACCAATCCCAGTAATCGTGCAGTTTAATGTGGAATCCAAACAATATACGAGAGCCGAAGGCTAGGTTAAAGACACGTAAAATATTCTGTTCTCTGTCTGGGATTTGAACATGTGGTATTTCCTCCCCTATGGGTCCGGGGGTTACAATAGGGCCCAGGTATTCCTGCCTGCCATAAGAGGCCACTAAAAGGAGTCTCACAGGTTTCGGGCTTCGTGATGGTCCCCTTTAGGGTTTGACCTCCATTTTTCAAAATTTTCCCAAAGAGCGAGCCAATTGGGAAGGGCGCCTTACATGGCGCATCATGTCCATCGTGCACTGAGACCTATCGCATCCTTTGTCGACGTGGATATGCACTTCTGCCCATTCTTCAACTGTTGGGTGAGGTCACCCTCCTGGGTGCGTATTTTTCCATCAACTGTGCAGTATCGTTTTCTACGCTGACGATGATAATGGGCTTGTTTGCACCTGATAGCCAGTCCATTGTGGTGGGGCCACCATGTACCCTGTTGGTTGTAGCCCCCTGACCACACAGGGATCGCTCTGCTGATGACTGCGTCGTTAACTCCCCACGTATGCTAAGGGGTAGATGCCCATGCCCCTGGGGCGTTGGGACTCCTGTCAATGGCCATCCTGCCAGGTGACCTTTGCTGCGGCTGGGTGGTGCCCATGGGGAAGGCCCCTGGTCGGAGTGGGTGACATCAGGGTGGATGACACATCATGAAGGGTAGTATGTCATCTCTTGCTGCTAGTCAAACACCAGCAGTCTCTAAATGTTCATGGCCTCAATTCAATGCACAGAAGTTCCCCTCCATGGCCACACCATGTGAAGAACGTCAGGCTAAGGATGGCAGTGGCTCTTCTTCGCCCCAGTACCTTGTATGTTCGAGAGCTGATGGGGAATCTTTCGTGATGATGAAGCCTCAGTTTCTTGTTGAGCATTTAGAGTACAAGTTTGGGGAGATGGAGGGCTTGTCCAAAATGATATCTGGGTCAGTCTTCATCAAAACAGCATCCTCTGCCCAGTCACGGGCGTTACTTGTGACAAGCTGGGGGATGTTTCTGTAACCATCACGCCCCGTAAGAGCTTCAATATGGTTCAGGGTATCACATTTCATAGGGACCTTCTCTTGCAGTCCGATGATGAGCTGTGTGCCAATTTAGAACGGTGAGGTGTACATTTCGTTTGGCGTGTTAACCAGGGTCTGAGGGGCAATCAGGTTGCCACCATTGCCTCCATCTTGGTCCTCTTGGCTGATACGTTACCCGATAAGGTCAAGGTGATCGTCTACTGCTGTGATGTAAAATGCTATATCCCTCCCCAATGCAGTGCTTTAAATGTTGGAAGTTAGGTCCATCACATCCCAATACTTCATGTGATCCGCCTCCCATTTGTGTTAACTGTGGAGAGCACCATTCGTCTTGCTTGCTAGACTGCAGGATTTTCCAGAAAGGAAAACCATGGACACAAGACCCTGGACTGACTGACTGGAAATTTGAATGCCTACATCCTGTATGCATGACATAGTCTTACACAGCCGCTACAACGATTCTAACCCCATCAACTCCGCCAACCCCAGTCACCTCTCAGAGCCAGAAGACTACACCTGCCCCCTTGATGGTGGGCGAGCACTTCCCTCCCTGTTGCTCCTGCACCACATATTTCAGGAGCAACACCCCCACTCCCCAACCATCAGAGACATCCGTCCCCACTTCTAAGCTGGAGTAGCATACAACTTCTTTGGCTGCTCTCGCTAGGAAGGGGTCCCTTGGATCACTCCCTACCTAGGTTTCTGCTAGTGGGGAAGATGACACCCACCAGTGGGTGAAGAGCCCAAAAGGAGCTTGTCACAGGGCTTAACGCTCATTGTTGTCAGTCCCGGAGACTGAATCAGTGAAGTCCTCCCGGCCAGGGAAACCCAAGGAACAGAGAGAGAAATCCAAAAAGAAGGTCCCAAAGACCAAGGGAATTGCGGTGGCACTCACACCACTGCTACCTCCAAGCTGTGTGTCTGCTGATGAGGTGGAGATTCTGGTGTCCGCTGTGGACCTAGATCTCGTCGGACCCTCAGACAAAATGGATATAGACTGCTCAAGCAAAAGTCGGTGGCAGCAGGTGACCCTGAGATGTAAACTGCCTCATTGAGTGTTCCATGCCTTCCCAGTCTCACAATGTCATCCTCCAGTGGATTTGCAGCGGTTTTTTCCACTGCCTGGCTGAGCTACGACAACTGTTAAGCTTTACACCTGCTTTCTGCATTGTTCTCTAGGAAACCTGGTTCCCGGCAATGCGAACCCCTGCCCTCCTTGGCTCTAAGGGATACTACAGGAACAGTAGTGACTGTAATCGAGTGTCAGGTGGAGTTCGCGTTAATGTCCTAAACTCAGTCTGTAGTGAACTTGTGTCCCTTCAAATAAGGACGACACAGGAAATAACTCTCTGCAATGTATATCTTCCTTCAGTTGGTGCAATACCCCTGAATGTATTAACTGCACTGATTGATCAACTCCCTAAACCTCTCCTACTTTTGGCAGATTTTAATGCTCATAACCCCTTGTGGGGTGGCATCATACTTACTGGCCAAGGCAGAAATGTTGAAACTTTACTGTCTCCGTTCGACCTCTGCCTCTTAAATACTGGAGCCGCCACACATTTCAGTGGAGCTCAAGGTAGTTACTCGGCCATTGATTTATCAATTTCCAGCCCAGGACTTCCCCCATCTATTCACTGGAGAGCACATGACGACTGCGTGGTAGAGACCACTTCCCCATCTTCCTGTCACTGCCCCGGCGCCAAGCACATGGACGCCTGGAGAGATGGGCTTTAAACAAGGCGGACTGGGAAACTTTCACCTCTGCTGTCACCACTGAATCTCCCCCACACGGGAACATCGATGTGATGGTTGAGTAGGTGACTACAACAATTGCTTCTGTTGCAGAAAACACAATCCCTCGCTCTTTAAGGTACCCCTGGCGAAAGACAGTCCCTTGGTGGTCCCTCGAAGTTGCAGAAGCAATTGAGGAGCGTCGGCGAGCTCTACAGCGGCATAAGCGGCACCCTTCCCTGGAGCACCTCATAGCCTTTAAATGACTCCGTGCTCGTGTTGGCCAACTTACCAAACGAAGGAAGCAGGAGTGTTGGGAGAGATATGTCTCGACCATTGGGTGCCATACATCACCTTCCCAAGTCTGGGCGAAGATCAAACGTGTTTTCGGGTACCAAACCCCAACAGGTGTTCCCGGTGTTAACATAAACGGCGTGTTATTTACCGAGGCAAATTCGATTGCCGAGCACTTTGCTGAGCACTGTGCTCAAGCCTCTGTGTCGGAGAATTACCCCCCAGCCTTTCACACTCTCAAACAGTGGCTGGAAGGAAAAGTCCTCTCATTTACTACACGCCACAGTGAATCCTATAATGCCCCATGTACAGAGTGGGAGCTCCTCAGTGCCCTTGCACATTGCCCCGACACAGCTCCTGGACCAGATCAGATCCACAGTCAGATGACTGAACATCTCTCATCTGACTACAAGTGACATCTCCTTGTCATCTTCAATCGGATATGGTGTGATGTCATCTGTCATCTTTCCATTGCAGTGGCGGGAGAGCACCATCATTCCAGTGCTCAAACCCGGTAAAAACCCACTCGATGTGGACAGCTATTGGCCCGTCAGCCTCACCAACGTTCTTTGTAAGCTGCTGGAACGTATATTGTGTCGGTGGTTGAGATGGCTCCTGGAGTCACGTGGCCTACTAGCTCCATGTCAGGGCAGCTTCCGCTAGGTCTCTCTACCACTGGTAATCGTGTGTCCCTAGAGTCTGCCTTTCGAAAACCTTTTTCCAGACTCCAACTCCTTGTTGCTGTCTTTGTTGATTTACAAAAAGCGTGTGACACGACCTGGCGACATCATATTCTTGCCACATTATACGAGTGGGATCTCAGAGGCCAACTCCCGATTTTTTATCCAGAATTTCCTGTCGCTTTGTACTTTCCGTGCCCAAGTTGGTGCCACCCATAGTTCGCCCCATATCCAGGAGAATGGGGTCCCGCAGGGCTCTGT
The DNA here is from genome assembly GCF_023864345.2 of Schistocerca serialis cubense. Classification (NCBI taxonomy): domain Eukaryota; kingdom Metazoa; phylum Arthropoda; class Insecta; order Orthoptera; family Acrididae; genus Schistocerca; species Schistocerca serialis. The sequence goes on from NC_064640.1 coordinate 638,277,092, forward strand.
ATTGAGTGTGTGTCTGTTTTTAATGGCCATTAATGGTCTAGCAGCAGCTATACGGCCGTCCGTCTCACCTTCTTTGTATGCAGACGACTTCTGCATTTCATACTGCTCCACCAGTCCTGGTGTTGGTGAGCTGCGCCTACAGGAAGCCATCCACAAGAGAGCAGTCATGGGCTCTAGCCCACGGTTTCCAGTTTTCGGCCGCAGTCATGTGCTATGCCCTTCTGTCGGTGTCATACCGTTTATCCAGAACCAGAAATTTATGTTAATGATGATCCATTCACTGTAGTGGAGACATATCAATTCTTAGGAATGGTTTTCGACGCCGGATTGACTTGGCTTCCTCACCATTGTCAACTTAAGCGCAAGTGCTGGCAGCACCTCAATACCCTCCGCTACCTGAGCAACACCAACTGGGGTGCAGATCGCTCTACACTGCTGCAGCTCTACAGAGCCCTTGTTCAATGCTGCCTTGACTATAGGAGTCTGGTTTATGTTTCAGCGGCACCGTCAGTGTTGCGTGTACTTGACCCAGTGCACCGCTGTGGCGTTCACCTAGTGACAGGAGCTTTTAGAATGAGTCCGCTGACCAGCATCCTTGTGGAAGCCGGAGTGCCTCCATTGCAGGTTAGGCATGCACAAGTGCTGGCCAGTTACGTAGCACACGTTCGTAGCTCTCCTGCGCATCCGAATCTCCGTCTCCTTTTCCCACCCACGGCGGTTCATCTCCTGCATCAGTGACCCAGGTCAGGGCTTCCAATTGCAGTTTGTGTCCAATCCCTTGTTTCTGAACTGGAGTCCTTGCCTTTACCACCTATAATTGAGGTCCATTCACATACACCTCAATGGTGTACACCTAGACCACAGCTTCGCCTGGACCTTTCACATGGCCCTAAGGACTCCATTAACCCCGCGGCTCTCTGCTGCCATTTCCTCTCGATTCTTGACAAGTACCGAGGCTGCAAAGTGGTTTTTCGCGATGGCTCGATGGCTGATGCTCACGTCGGCATCGCGTATGTCCATGGAGGACATATTGAAGAGCATTCCTTGCCCAATGTCTGCAGTGTTCTCACTGCTGAGCTGGTGGTTATATCTCGTACTCTTGAGCACATCTGTTCATGAACGTGGGGAGGCGTGAGAGGCGTTTCTTCTGTGTACTGACTCTTTGAGCAGCCTACAAGATCTTGTCAAGGGCTACCCTCGTTATCCTTCGATAGCGACCATCCAGGAGTCTATCTATGCCCTGGAATGGTCCAGTTATTCAGTGTTGTTTGTCTAGACCCCAGGTCGTGTCGGAATCCTGGGCAACGAACTTGCCGACAGGCTGGCCAAACAGACTACGTGGAAACCGCTTATGGAGATTGGTCCTTTGTCCCTTTGTGTTCTCCACTCTAATGTTTTTAGGGTAGATGTATTAATGTGTCGCAGAGTGGCTAGCTTTTCCTTTTTATTCTCGTGGTTGACCAGCCATGGTTATCTGCTCTCTTGTTTTTACCCCTTCTACCTGTTTCTTGCTTCTCTCTATGGTTTTATTTTCCTGTTTTTGTCCATAGTAGTGTTGGTTGTCCTTTTGTCATACTTCTGGTTCTTCCTTTCTCTTGTTATTGTGCTGTACGTCTCCTTTCTTTTCTTCTTTCCATTTTGTAATTATTTTACTGGGAACAAGGGACCGATGACCTCACAGTTTGTTCTCTCCTCCCCCCCCCCCCCTTTTTTTTTTTAAACAAACCAACCCATCAGCCAGCCAGCCAACCTACCTGTGGTATTTCGAATTTCACAAGACTGTGAGACCTGATATGAAAAGGATGACAAAACTTATGTTATTACTAAAATCATTGCATAGTATCTCTCATTTTGTATCAAACCATATGAAAAATGGAAGTGGGAAGACATTATTGTTCTAGTGCATTTATTGTTTCATTTGATTACAAATCAGTGTTCCAGTGTCACAAAATATCTCCTCCTTGGTTCTGATTGTTTGGATGACCAATTGATACGCATCATCGCTCTGAAAGGCTACTTGCACAGCCTCAATACAGTTCCCTGTGTATGTTTTGTTAATTGCTTCCCCCACCCCATTTACACTGCTCTACGCATCCTGGACTTGCATATACTTCCACTGCAAGATAAATCTTATGGTTGTCACAGGTTTATACAGTCTAATTGACCATCATAATTTTTAGCATCACCAACATAGAGTTTAATTACATAGAATAATGAAATGTGGTTTTTCGTTTGAATTTGATAAATGAATGGAAGTATTAAAGGGAAAAGTGCACTTCCACAATTGTGCAGTTTAACCCTGTAAGTGACGAAAGTTTTTTTTCAGCATAACAGTGAAATACATGTCATATGTACTTTTCAGGAATAGCAATGAATGAATCTGGTCAATTTATTGTGTGTTTTTAGATCTATCATGAGATATGGGATAGCCAATATTCATATCAATGAGTCAGGAGAAAAACAGTTGCACATTGTAATTCCACGTGTTTACCAATGTCACTGAAAGGTTCAAGTCATGAAAATTGCTGTACTTGTTGTGCAGGTATACAGCCATTTTACCAAACTATCTCCTTTTTTATCAGTGAAGTTTGAGGAATACTCCCTCGTAACCGATTCCAGTAGTCACACATTTGGCATCCAAAATGCATTAAAAAAGAAACGCCATACAACAAAGCAATCTGTCTCACAAAACTTTCGACTGAATCCCAGAGGATGATTTGAATCCAAGAATTTTGACATTCTAATCCACTTAGTGGCCTGTTGCAATGTAGCATTTGGTTACAACTAATTTGTTGAGCTTCAGGCAGCTTTACAGTGTGTTCCTTGTCATCCTTGAGTGTCATTCACCTGATGTTCAGTAGTCCACACTGGCATAAGATATTGTGAAGCTTTAGGTCATCTTTGACATAACCAACTAGGTGTTGGTCTCACCTGATGGACAAAATATTACTGTCATTGCATGCCTAATGAGGATCTGACTAATTTTTGGAGGAAGACTCCCAATATATTGTAGGAAAACTGGATGCAAAACTTTTCTCTTCAACTTGTTGATGTCCATCATCAACTCAAACCACTATGTTTTACATATATTGTGTTATGTTGCTATAGCCATTAATTACCTTAATGTGTGAAAGTTCCTATTGCACTTGGTTGTTGTTATCTGTATTGAGTGCATTGTATATAAGTTTCTTACAGGCATCACAGGTATCTTAAGGATGAGAACAGTGTCCCACCTGTAACTACGAATCTGAGTAAGCTTGTGGTCAGTAGCATTTCCTAGGGAATTGTGAATGAGGTAAGACACCAAGATATGGGCAGGATCCATTATTTTCAGTACTCATGGTGCATTGAATGTTTCCATGAATGAAAATGTGATAGTGAAAGAATGGATATAGTTTATCCTCTCCATGAGGGTACAGTATAATAATAATCTTCATATTCTTCCTTGATGTATTTGGTTTAAAACTTTCAAAGTCTGTAGCTGTTCAGAATTACTTTAAGATTGACAGCTACGACAGAAGTAGTAGGGGAGAAGCCCAGGAGGGAGACACGGTTTGCATTCTGCCAATCCAACGAGACCAGTAGCTGCAGTAAGCATCCAAAGTAGGGAAAACTTCACCCCCACAAGCACAATACTTCTTGTTGTACTGTGCTTCATTTTCAAGCAGCTTGATACCCTATGTAATCATTGTGTTGTGTACATAGTTCCGCGTAGTCGGCGCGTACACAACTTTCCTACTAGAGCGCGCCCTGCTAAGCACAACAGCGCAGGCGCAGCGGTCGTCCGTCTCCGCACTATGAGATGGCGCTGCTCTAGAGATGGACCAATTTCTGCTTCCGCCGATCTGCGTATTAGTATGTAACGCAGCCAATGAGATTGCTGCTAACATAGAACCATTTCTCCTCGCAGATCACACTCGCGCAGTGATACCTGAACGCGTGAGGTATTATAATGAGTGTACAGACCTCCGATTAGTCAGTCTGCATTGGTCTGCACCAATCTGTACCAGTCTGCATTTGTCTGTACCAGTCTATAGTCAAGTTTCAGTTTTCGCCTGATAAGATTATCATATTCCTGTACATAGCCATGAAGATAAATGTATAGACACTTTGTCAAGTATCGGAGATATGTGAGAATAAGATTAACGTGCCAAGACCAAAGGAACTTCAGATTGTCAATTGTAAATAGCATGCAGATTCAAGTTAGGTAAGATTTATGCTTGTTACTATTTTAATAAATGTGTGTGAAAATTAATCAAGTTCTGTTTAAAGTTGGTCACCGTCAATCTGCTACTCTAAGCGTGCAAGTGGCATTTCTATCGTCTGACCTAACGGCAGAAGATAAACACGCCACGATAAGACCACGAGACATATTGCTGACACTCGCCTACTTCGTTAGAGCGACAAGTCAAATAATCTGATGGTGTGTGTACCGAAGGTCTTACAGTACCCACACCACACATTGCAACCCTTCATTGTTCTTATGGTTACAGAAGTTATTTTATTTGTAATTATTATTGTTGTGTGGTACTGAACTATGTCAGAAACAAAGAGTGTAGAATGTTATGAGTGGAAAAGTTTCACATCTTTCTCTTGGCCAGGAGATTGCCATAAAATGTAATTCAATACAAATATTTTGTGTGTTAGATGCCTACTTTGAGACTGAAAAACTTAACGATGGCTCACTGCTCTCTGTTAACAATCTGTAGATAGAATGGCTATAGCTTTGAATACAAACAAAAACACCTTTGTCAGGATTGGCAAGGACATGTTTGAGAAAGAAAAGGAAGCTGGAAAAAACAACAAAGCATGAAACCAGGGGGGAAATATTGTGTGGATAAGCTGATAAAAATGGAGATTAATTTGCTGAGGTTCCAATTCATTTCACGTTTATGATTATCACCACAGAAAGGAACACAAAATAATCTGGAAGTTATTGGTCAACTTAAATGAATGAGGTCTTTTTCAAGGCAGTCGTACATTGTTATTCACAGTTTAGCACAGGCTAGGATTTCACAACTGACATTTCTGTGGCTTACCGTATTTACTCGAATCTAAGCCGCACTTTTTTTCCGATTTTTGTAATCCAAAAAACTGCCTGTGGCTTAGGCCGGTATTACTCTATCAAATTTCTTTGTCAAAGATTTGATCAAAGATGTGATCCAATATTCCGTCCAATATATTTGACAAAGATCTTTGACGTAGCGCTGCAAGGGGTATTACACTGTCATCAAATTTTTTGTCAAAATTCAAGATGGCTGACAACAACTTGTTATTAACCACAGCAGTTCTACGTACTCCAATTGCATTGTGTGCACATGCGGAAAAGAAGTGGGGGGAAAAAATGGAACCATACATATGAGGTTGAGAGTCTTAAAAGTCCTGGGATTACAACTTGATAATAAATTCAGTTGGGAGGAGCACACCACAGAACTGCAGAAAGGCCTTAACAAATCTGTATTTGCAATTCGAGTGTTAGCAGACATAGGCAACATAAAAATGAAAAAGCTTGCATACTTTCATTCCATAATGTCATATGGGATAATATTTTGGGGTAAATCTTGAAGTCAAACAAAAGTTTTCAAGGTCCAAAAGCGTGTAATACGTATTATTTGTGGAGTAAATTCACGGACCTCCTGCAGAAACCTCTTCAAAGAACTGGGTATACTAACTACTGCCTCTCAGTATATTTACTTCTTAATGAAATTTGTCGTAAATAATATATCTCTTTTTCCAACAAACAACTCAGTTCATACATACAATACCAGGAACAAAAATGATCTGCACAAGGACTTAAAAGCACTTACTTTAGTTCAAAAAGGGGTCCACTACTCAGGAACACTCATCTTCAATAATTTGCCAGGAAACATAAAAAATTTAGTTAGAAATAAAGATCAGTTTAAAAGGAGCCTGAAAGACTTACTACTGGCCAACTCCTTCTATTCCATTGGTGAAATTTTTAATAGAAACAAATGATGTATTGTATTTATTCATACTATTAGTATTGTTATTTCAGCTTTAAAAAAATCGACATGTTCCACATCCACGAGGATCTCCTCAGCATGGATCTATGGAACGAGAAACTAATCTAATCTGGGTGAAGCCGTGGGTTTTATGACGACACGATAAAAGCATTCAACAAAACTTGTTACGTGAGCTTACAGTGGAAGACGCCAAGTCGTACATCAATTACTTAAGAATGGATGAGCATAAATTTCTGTATGTGCTCAATGAAGTGTATCCTCATATCACAAAGCACAATATTCACTTAAGAACTGCTACATCTTCAGAGGACAGGCTCACTATAACACTCCGATTCCTTGCTACAGGAGAGGGTTAGGTTAGGTTAGGTCAGGTTAGGTCTCCAATCTTCTTAATCTATCTTTGTATTCAGGGTGCCTCACGTTGTAAAGCGCCTCATCAGCTTCCGACATCTCTATTAATTTTGTAGTTGTCGGCACACACCAATTGTATTTACCGGCAATGGTTATAAAAACACTACAGACGACAGAATGCTGCAGCGATGCTAGCGCTCCATGTGGTAACATGTCACATTGCAGTGAACAGAAGACAAGCGGTTTCTTTGATCAAATATACAGCGAGGCCCTAGATTTGATCAAATATTGGACGACATTTGACAAAGTCCCTATTACACTATCAAATATCTTTGACAAAGATATTGGACAAAGAAATTTGATAGTGTAATACCAGCCTTAGAATCAACTGCAAAGTAAGCGGAAGTTCAGAAAAATGTTGGTAAGTGCTGCTACAACTAACTTCTGCCATCGAATATATGTAGCGCTACACAGGCATGCTTTGCAGGCACAAAGATAAATACTGGCGCCAAAACCTCTGCATCAGTAAATAAATTAAAAGAAAAGGTAGAAGAATGTAAACATTGTGCCATGTATTCTTTCTTGTCTGCTGCTATCTCATTTAAATCCTGTCTGCCTAATAAACTACGAAACTAGAGTGAGACAACATCAAATGCAGAAGAATATACATTTCATGTCATGTTTATATTCATATTATTCTTATGTTGAATAGTGATACAGTCAGAAATGAAGCACGGCAACTGACTAGATTTTTAAATCTAAGATGAATCTAATTTCTGTGCAAAATGTAATGTACTAAAGAGGCGTCTGCAAAGATTTTCAAACAGAGAAAAATTTTCGCTAAACTCTCGTTCAGAACATCTTTTATCATATGCAGTCTGTTATTTGGTTCTTGTTGATCATTATCAAAGAAAGCTGCAGTGGAAGTAATAACAAATAGCAGTCTCTTGCCATTGTTTCGCTTATGAGACAATTCCTCTCTCTCTCTCTCTCTCTCTCTCTCTCTCTCTCTCTCTCCCTCCCTCTCTCTCTCTCTCTCTCTCTCTCTCTCTCTCCCCCCCCCCCCTTCTTTTTTTTTAAAAAAGCCGCGGAGCGCACAAAAGTAAGCCATGCCGCGAGCAACGACAGGTCGTAAACATTCATTATCAGAATGCAACAATCAATGCATGACACAGTACAATAATGCATTTTCAGCTTAGAGCAACGTAAAAGAACAAAGATAACGGCACTTATCAGATCAAAGCAAAATAAGCAATCGATTCAAACCAGACGAAGCACGTGAAAAAGGAAGGGTACCCGTAAAAATACGGACGGAGCACCTGACACACAACAGTGGCTACTTGGTAAAGCTTAACTGTTAAGCTTACAACTCGTGCCAAACTACTGCAGCTGTATCTTCATCCATTCGACCCCAATTGTGTCTCATGTTACAATGAACCAACTTTGTTTCGATTTGGAGGTGCAGCCTAAAACTTTTCTCTCCCCTTGAATTTCGAGTCTCAAATTTCAGGTGCGGCTTAGATTTGAGTAAATATGGTAAGCTGTTGCTGGAGAGGGAGGCTATAGCTGCATGTTGATGCAGATGGGTAAGACAGAACTGTGTCAAGAATATCGACAAAGTAGTGTGGCTCATAACGAAACCTGTGGGATACCACTTAGTACTAGACACACAAGTTGTCCATTTTGCGTCACATTTAGTTGAAATTATCTTCTATTAAGAAATCTCTGATAGAATTCAGGAATAGATAAAAATGTGATGTATTTGTAGTATTTTGTTTGTATAATGTGCTGACCAACTTCAGTAACAAAAAAGCAGTAACATAAGTAGTGAAACAGTGATGTAATTGATAGTGGGCTACTGTGTCGCCAGAAAATGCATTTGTGTATTGGTGTAAAAATTTGTTGCTGTTAGTAGAACTAAAATGAAAACATAGTGCTGCTCTTCCAGAACACATTGCTCCAATATCCATATATGTACACTGTATATTTTGTCTGAGTGTATTGAAAGAAATGTAAGATTGTGTCTCTTCCGTGTGGGAAGTGACAACTCTTCTTCAAGGCTTCATGTGCTCCTTCCTATCTGTGAATCTTAAAGTAATTTTGAGCGGGGTGTAGGCCTGAGAATCCTTCATAAACAAGTGGTCTACCAGTGGAGATAGTGTGTGACACAAAATTACATCATTTTATTGTTAAAATTTCTTATTTAATAAAATGCACATTGAGGAGAACATGTACTTCGTCAGCATATTTGGTAGTTGGGGGCAGTAGCAGTTGGGGGAGAGTTGCAAGTGTGAACTGTTGAATTTGCGAGCTCTTAGTCTGTTGGTAAATTCAGTTATGAATTTGATGTGTGAGGTTAACTGTGGAGTGATTAAGCCTAACTGTACTAAGTATACTATAATTTTCTTTTACAGTCTTTATTGTTACTTGAATTCTTGCTTAATGCTTTGCCAATACACTTAAAGATGTTAACACACTTTAAAAAAATATTAAGTCTGCATCTAATTTTCAGTTAGAATATGTAAGAAATTGTAATTCCTTCCTTCAATGTATCCTGATATCTGCAACCCCTACAGGAACAGTCCATTCTCCTCATCTCTTATGTGAAGCTTCCTCAACTTTGGTACATCTGTACCTAAAATTATCTTTCCAAACAGTTTTTAACAGTCATGGACAGTAAATTGTTAAATCAGTTATCTTTTTGATGTCTGCAAGGAGAGGGAGGACAGAGAAACTCTGTTCATCCACATCCTTGACATATCAGCAGGTTGCTATTAAACATGGAAATTGTTTAATAAAAACTATTTCTTAAGCTTTTGGTCAGTTTTGTTTGCTGTGTTTAATTTACTTGGTTATAAATACGTTTTAGAACATCCTTATGGTTCTCATTCCCTGTTCTGTTCTTGTTACCTACTTAATAGTACGTGTTACCTATGTAACGGTTCCTGTTCCCTCTTTGTTCTCCATACAATATCCTCTGATTTCCTCATCTTGTACTGCTGTCTCTCTGTGGGATAGTTCCGCATGTGATGACACTGTTTAGCATATTGTGCAATATTCTGTCCCCAACTGTATCATGTTTAGTCTAATCCTTCGACATTCTCCAGTCTTTCTGTGGCATGTATCTATGCTTTGCTCACTCCGAGATTATATAGTCTGGTGAGGAAACTCGTCCATTGTCAGTTACATCACTGTTTCACTGTCAATCATTTCCAAATATGCGGGAAAAAAGACCAGATAAAAGTTTGATCAGTCCCCAAAATGGATAGGTGATCCCCGTAAAGGATCTTTCTTTGTAGTTGGAAAATACAGGGGCTTGAAAATTCGGGAACACCCAAGATACAACACATTATCGTGTCTAATCCAGTGAAGGAAACCTGCAGGCATTCAAAATTGCTTTCAGTTGTCTCTGAATAGATAAATACAGACCCTGTATAGTTTTCAATATGTCTTGCTTTTCTTGCAGAATAGTGGAAAGCTGAGTTAACGGTAATGAAGGTGCATAGTGGTAGCTGCTCTTCTCTCCAAAGTAGTCCACAAAGGCTCACAATATTGAGATCTGATTACTGTGGTGGCCAGGGGAGACGCAACAATCAAATCTCTTTCTCACAAAACCAGTCCTGATGATGAGAGTTGTGTGAACAGGAGCCCTGACTTGGAACACAGTATCACCAATAGAAACCAACAGTAACCCATGGGATAGACCCAATCAACCAAAACGGCGACATAATCCTTGGCAGTAATGTACCTTTGCAGAGTAACCATGGGGCCCATGATGCTGATATGGCTGCCCAGATCTCCAAATGCCCAACATGTCTCACTCTTGGGATGTAAAGTCAGCCAGAAGTGGGGAAAAAGTGTGAAGAAGAAAAAAATGTTCACTCGACCAAATGATTTTTTTCCCATTAGACCATAGTCTAGGTTTTGTAGCTTCTGTACTACATTTTCCAGGTACTGGCAATTGCATCACTATTGAATGATTTAGGAATTCTAGCTTACCCTCCAGTTCCCTGCTTATGGAGCTGCCTTCATGTTTTGGTGCTTGACAGGGTTTGTGAATGCAACATTCAATTATGCAGTGCCATTAACAGCTGTGATCCTCATTGTTTGTCACAATCCTATTCAATGATAGTCTGTAACAGTTACTCAACATACATTTTTGTCCATGTTGTGACTTACTGGATGATTATTTTCTATTTTCCCTGTATGTGGTCCCTCTTGAAACACCAAGCACTTCAGCTCCCTTGGCTATGGAAGCACTCACAGTATGAACAGCCAACAACTTGTATACATTCACATTCGCTTAGCTCTGACACAATGCACTCACAACTACACAGAACACTGTTCTTGCCGGCCGCGGTGGCCGTGCGGTTCTGGCGCTGCAGTCCGGAACCGCGAGGCTGCTGCGGTCGCAGGTTCGAATCCTGCCTCGGGCATGGGTGTGTGTGTGATGTCCTTAGGTTAGTTAGGTTTAAGTAGTTCTAAGTTCTAGGGGACTTATGACCTAAGATGTTGAATCCCATAGTGCTCAGAGCCATTTGAACCATTTGAACACTGTTCTTACCATGTTTGACATTTGCAAAGTATTGAGGACGTTGCACAGGTGCCGTTCCTGCTCAAATACAACAACGATGCCTGCCGGCTTGGCTAGCATTTTCCTTTATGTTCAAGTATGCCTTTCTCAGTGTTTCCATATCTTTGTTCAACCCCTGTATTTCTGTAATACAACTTAATGCCACTGTTATCCCATTCTTTCTACTATTCACGGTAACATATTTTTTATTTTTCATTTTCTGTCGTTATTATCGCTTACAGTGTCACAGACTTTCTCCCTGTGCAGTATCCAAAACCAGTTCACAGCTGTTCCATATCTTAAGATACAGTCTGTGATCCATACCCTAATATCACTATAATGGTGTTTCACACAATAAGCCCAAGTAAGTTGTAGCAAGACTCTTTTGTGTGTGCAGTGTAGTACCTTTACCAATTTCACATAATCTCACAGATTGGTTTTTCATCTAACATCGTGTCTGAATATCTACTAGTGTTGTTACCTTTTTAAATGGTCTCTCAATAACTCCTGGTCATAGAACTTACCATTGATGGTCCTTTTCATAGTGTATGGGTCATTTTTTGAACAACAGTAAATACAGTTTGTTCCATACCACTTGTGAAATATTTCCATTGAAATCTTTGTTTGCATTGTTTGCTGTCTGTGTCACAGATTTATTTATTTGTTTATTTGTGTGTGTGTGTGTGTGTGTGTGTGTGTGTATGTGTGTGTGTGTGTGTGTGTGTGTGTGTGTGTGTGTGTTCCTCCATAATTGTTGTCTATTACTTCATGACGAATTAGTTGCCACTCTTGCAATTTTTTTGAAGTTGACAGAGGTGAAGGTGTTGTTATCAATGTACTCATTAACTTAAAAGGTGTGCTCTAAGAATTTTTGCATCTCTCAATTATTGTGTACTTTAATGTCCTTTTCTCCCTTGTATTGCTGTCATTATTCTGAAAATCATTTGCCCCTCCCCAAAATATATATATATATATATAAAATTCTCAACGATACGTGGAAACATCCCATATGATTCTGATGATCATATTCCTCCATTGCACTTGTGTGTTTCTGAAAATCATAACAACCCAGGCCTGTTTTATTAAATTTTTCAACCTACACGGTATCTGGCCAGCACTAAGGTACACTAGACTCTTGCTAATCTGGCCATTCCTGGCAAATATGGGTGCTGGATTAGTGGAAGTGGCAGATAATTGTCTGAAATTTATTTTATTCTTTTATTTTGTTTTTTATTTATTTTGAAAACATAGGGGATATAGTGTACTGTACTTTGTTAAACCAAAGGATACAATTTTAAAACCTAGAGGATGAACTTTATTAAATCCAAACATACATTAATTTTCAAAGAAGTGGATTTCTGAAAATTTGGATACCAAACTTTGGAGGTCATTTTGACTTGTTATTTTTTAATTTAGGGTATTTTGTATAATAGGCAATGTTGTAGAGGACATTTTTCTAAAAGCAGTCATGTCAATTGCAATGTTGTAACTTAACCCAGTGCAGATATATTCAAATTTTCACTAATGTCTCCAGACTGAAAAATCGTCGCGCACCTACAAATAAAAATGGCTGCCACCCAGTAAAGGTGCAAGGTAAATTATTTTAAAAAACTGTTTTGAGCTTGTCAAATATAGGGCAATCACATATAAAAAAATTAAAATATTAAAAATGGTCAAGCAACCAACTTAATTTTTATTGGACCACTTCATTTGGATTGACCCAATAGTTCTCTATTTGGCTCTTTGAGTGGGGCTACTGATGAGGATTTTGTTATGAGGGAAAACAAAACTAGCATTACATAGGTCAGAGTGTGAGACACCTTAATATGGTAGGTAAGCTCAACACCCCCTGCGGGTTCGGGGGTTAGAATAGGACCGCGGTATTCCTGCCTGTCGTAAGAGGCGACTAAAAGGAGTCTCAAACTTTTCGGCCTTATGTGATGGTCCCCTGTTGGGTTTGACCTCCATCTCTCAAAATTTTCCGAAGAGCGAGCCGATTGGGGAAGGGCGCCTTACTTGGTGCATTGTGTCCATCTTGCGATCAGACCTTTCGCCAGCTTATTCACCGTTGAATTGCAGTCCTGCCCGCTCTCCATCTCTTGGGCATCACTACGTTCCTGCGTGCAGATTACACCTTGCACAGTGCAGTGCCTCTTTCTGCACTGACGGCGACCATGGACCACATGCTACCTAACATCCAGCACGGTAGCCAGTCCGTTGTGGTGGGGCCGCCATGTACCCTGTTGGTTGTAGCCCCCTGACAACACAGGGATCGCTCTACTGATGCCTGCACTGTTAACTCCCCACATACGCCAAGGAGTAGATGCCCATCTCCCTGGGGCATCGGGACTCGCAGCAATGACCATCCTGCCAGTTGGCCTTTGCTGTGGCTGGGTGGCGCCCGTGGGGAGGGCCCTTGGTCGGAGTAGGTGGCATCAGGGCGGATGACCCGCAATGAAGTGTGGTGCATCGTCTCTCGCTGGTGGCCAGCCGCCAGCAGTCTCTAAGCGTTCGAGGGCTCATTTTAAAGGTAACGTTTATGACCCCAAATCATTCCCCTCCCTGGCCACACTGTGGGAGGAATGAAAGGCAATGAATGACAGTGACACGTATTCGCCCAGGTATCTCGTCTGTACCAGAGCTGATGGGGAATCCTTTGTATCCATGTAGCCTCAGTTCTTTGTAGAGCATTTAGAGGACAAGTTTGGCGAGGTGGAGGGCTTGTCCAAAATGCGCTCTGGGTCAGTTTTGATAAAAACGGCATCCTCTGCCCAGTCACGCAGGTTACTTGCTTGTGACAAGTTGGCGGATGTTAACGTTACCATCACACCACATAAGAGTTTAAATATGGTCCAGGGTGTTATTTCCCATAGGGACCTACTTTTGCTGTCTGATGACGAGCTGTGCGCCAACTTAGAGTGTAGAGGTGTTCATTTTGTCCAGCGTGTTCATCAGGGTCCGAGGGACAATCAGGTTGCTACCGGTGCCTTCATCGTGGCCTTCGAGGGTGATACATTACCGGAGAAGGTCAAGGTGATGGTCTACCGTTGTGACGTCAAGCCCTATATCCCTCCCCCAATGCGGTGCTTTAAGTGCTGGAAGTTCGGCCATATGTCTTCCCGCTGCACTTCCAGCCTCACATGGCGAGATTGCGGACGCCCATCTCATCCCGATACTCTATGTGCTCCGCCTCCCATCTGTGTCAACTGTGGAGAGCCTCATTCACCTTGCTCGCCAGACTGCAGGATCTTACAGAAAGAACGCAAAATCATGGAATTTAAGACCCTGGACCGACTGACTTACCCTGAGGCTAAGCGGAAATTTGAACGGCTACATCCCGTGCGCATGATGGCATCTTATGCCTCAACTGTCACTCCTGCTCCAGCTCCTTTAGCTGCACCACAAACAGTCAGCTCTCAGAGTCAGAGGACCTCACCTGCCCCCTTGACGATGGGGCCCCCTTCTCTCGCTGTTGCTCCCACACCATCTACCTCGGAAGCAGCACCCACTAAACCACTGGGGACACAGGTCCCCACTTCTAAGCCGGAGAAGCGTAAGTCTTCTTCGGCTTCTCTCGCTCTGAAGGGATCCCTTGTGTCACTCCCTTCCCAGGTTCCTACCAGCGGCACAGCAGGCACCAACCAGTGGCTGAAGAAGCCACAGGTCGCTGGTCGTCGAGCTTCGTGATCGTCTTCGGTCCCGGAGACTGACTCCAATAAGCCCTCTCAGCAATGGCAACCAAAGGAACAGCGAGATAAAACGACACTGAAGACCCGTAAGACCAAGGCACCTGCGGTGGCACCTACTCCACCGCTACCTACAAGCTCTGTGTCTGAGGATGTGGTGGAGATTCTTACGTCTGCTGAGGACCTTGATCTCGCCAGTCCCTCAGATGCAATAGTTAGCACTTGCCCAGGTGCCCCATCGGAGGCAGCAGGTGACCCAGCGGCGTAATTTGCCTTCCCAGTCCCTTCACGCCTTTTTCAGCCATGGACAATATCATCCTCCAATGGAACTGCAGCGGTTTCTTCCACCATCTAGCTGAGCTCAGACAGCTTATCAACCTTCACCCTTTCTTCTGCATTGCTATTCAGGAAACTTGGTTTCCAGCAATGCGAACCCCTGCCCTCCGTGGCTACCGAGGTTATTATAAGAACCGGGCAGCTTATGAAAGGGTGTCTGGTGGCGTCTGCATATATGTCCTTAACTCTCTTCACAGCGAGTCTATCCCTCTACAAACAGCTTTAGAGGCTGTCGCTGTTCGGGTGTGGACGCCACAGGCTGTTACCGTCTGCAGTCTTTACCTTCCACCGGAGGGTGATGTCGCGCAGCATGTCCTGGCTGCGCTGATAGCCCAATTACCGCCACCTTTCTTATTACTGGGCGACTTCAACGCCCATAACTCTCTGTGGGGTGGGTCAGTGGTGACACGTCGAGGCGCCACCATTGAGCATTTATTGACACAGCTCGATCTTTCGCTGTTAAATGATGGTTCTTTCACACACTTCAGTGTGGCGCATGGCACGTACTCCGCCATTGACCTTTCGATCTGCAGCCCTAGCCTCTTACCATCTGTCCAATGGAGAGTGCATGAAGACCTGTGTGGTAGTGCCCACTTTCCGATCTTTCTGTCACTGCCACAGCTTCAGTCTTCTGGGCGCCCTTGCGGGTGGGCAATGAATCAGGCTGACTGGGACTTGTTTTCCTCCATTGCCGCTATTGAGCCTCTCTCTAATGATGGCATTGATGCGGTGGTTCAGTCGGTCACCACGGGCATCGTTACTGCCGCCGAATCTGCCATTCCCCGTTCTTCTGGGTCCCCTTGGCGGTGGACTGTGCCTTGGTGGTCGCCTGAGATCGCTGAAGCGATTAAAGATCGCCGGCGGGCGCTCCAGCATCACAAGTGACATCCCTGCATTGAACACCTCATTACCTTCAAACGTCTGCGTGCGCGGGCCCGCCGCCTTATCCACCAAAGCAAGCAGGAGTGCTGGGAGCGGTATGTGTCCACCCTTGGCCTCCATGTCTCTCCATCGCAGGTCTGGGCCAAGATCCAACACCTGTATGGCTATTGGACCCCTGTCAGCGTCCCTGCGCTCTCACTGAATGGAGCAATTTGTACAGACTCCGATGAAATTGCCAACAGCTTGGCAGAGCATTTTGCTCTTGAGTTCCGCTTCTTCCAGTTACCCACTGGCCTTCCGCTCAATTAAAGAGCGGATGGAACGTCGGAGCCTTTCTTTTCGCACCCATCATCCTGAATCTTACAATGTTCCATTCAGTGAGTCGGAATTTCGCAGTGCCCTCGCCGCTTGTCCTGATACCGCTCCCGGGGCCAGATAGCATCCACTGTCAGATGCTGAAACACCTTTTAGTGGACTGCCAGTGACAGCTCCTCGACCTTTACAACCGCATTTGGGTCGAGGGTGAGTTTCGGTCGCAATGGAGGGAAAGTATTGTTATCCCCATTCTGAAACCTGGGAAGGACCCTTTGGAGGTGGACAGCTACCGTCCCATTAGCCTCACCAACGTTCTTTGCAGGTTGCTTGAACAGATGGTGAGCCGGTGGTTGAACTGGGTACTGGAGTCACAGGGCCTTCTGGCTCCGTCTCAGGGTGGGTTCCGTAAAGGCCGCTCCGCTGCCGACAATCTGGTGAGTCTGGAGTCTGCCATCCGTACTGCCTTTGCCCGCCGTCAGCACCTGGTCGCTGTATTTTTCGACATGCGGAAGGCGTACGATACGACATGGCGTCATCACATCCTTTCTACGCTTCATGGATGGGGTCTTCGGGGCCCTCTGCCGATCTTTATCCACAATTTTCTGTCGTATCGTACCTTCCGCGTCCAAGTCGCAGCCTCCCATAGTTCCTCCCGAGTCCAGGAGAACGGGGTACCACAGGGATCTGTCCTGTGTCTGCCTGTTTTTAATTGCAATAAACGGTCTCGCTGCAGCGGTGGGAAGTTCTGTCTCCGCTTCCCTGTATGCTGACGACTTCTGCCTTTACTAAAGCTCTATTGGCATTGCAGCTGCTGAACGTCAGCTACAGGGCGCAATCCGCAAGGCGCAGTCTTGGGCTGTAGCGCATGGTTTTCAGTTTTCGGCTGCCAGGACCCATGTTATTCATTTCTGCCAGTGCCAAACGGTCCATCCTGAGCCGCGGCTTTCTCTTGACGGCGAACTTCTTGCTGTGGTGGAGACCCACAGGTTTTTGGGTGTAGTTTTTGATGTCCGGTTGACTTGGCCGCCTCATATTCGGCAGCTTAAACAGGCATGTTGGCGGCATCTAAATGCTCTGCGATGCTTGAGCCACACCAGCTGGGGCGCTGACCTATCTACCCTGTTACGGCTCTACCAGGCATTAATCCAGTCTCGTCTGGATTATGGGAGCCTGGCTTATGGCTCAGCATCCCCGTCTGCGTTGCGGGTGCTGGACCCAATCTTACACAGCGGAATATGACTTGCCACTGGTGCCTTCTGGACCAGCCCTGTGGACAGCATACTAGTGGAGGCAGGTGTCCCTCCCCTGCGGATAGGTGCCAACGTTTACTGGCCGCTTATGCTGTCCATGTTTTTAGCTTTCCCGGGCATCCCAACTATCGTCTCCTGTTCCTGCAATCGGTCGTCCATCTGCCAGAACGTCGGCCCCGGTCAGGTTATGCGATCGCGGTCCGCGTCAAAGAGCTTCTCTCCGGGCTTAGGGTTTTCACTGTTCCACCTCCTTTCCAGGCCACTTTGCGTACACCCCCATGGTGTGTTCCTCGCCCTTGCCTTCGGCTCGACTTGGCACAGGGCCCGAAGGACTCAGTCCCTCCAGAGGCCTTCTGCCGCTGCTTTTATTCCATCCTGGCCCCGTATCAGGGCTCTGGCATTGTATACACTGACGGTTCGATGGTTGCTGGTCGTGTCGGTTATGCGCTAACTCTAGGGGACCATTCTGAATAACGTTCCTTGCCGGATGGCTGCAGCGTTTACACTGCTGAGCTTGTCGCCATCTTTCGTGCCCTAGAGTATATCCACTCCTGCTCAGGTGAGTCCTTCGTTATCTGTAGCGATTCCCTGAGCGGTTTATGAGCTCTCGACCAGTGTTTCCCTCGGTCTTGTCTGGTGATGGCTGTCCAGGAGTCCCTGCGTACTCTTGCCCGTTGCGGCCGCACTGTGGTCTTTGTGTGGACCCCCGGGCATGTCGGTATCCCAGGCAATGAATATGTTGACCGCCTGGCGAAAGAGGCCATCAGTAAACCATCTCTGGACGTTGGCCTCCCAGAGACGGATTTGCGAGCAGTCCTCCGCCGAAAAGTTTTTGTGCTTTGGGATGCTGAATGGCGTGATCGGATCACGCCCAATAAACTCCGTACCATTAAGGAGACGACAACTGTGTGGCGATCATCCATGCGAGCCAACCGCAGGAACTCAGTCGTCCTTTGTAGGCTCCGCATTGGCCACTCCCAGCTGACACACAGTTACTTACTGCGTCGGGAGGACCCTCCTCTTTGTCGCTGCGGGGCGGCTTTGACAGTGGCCCACATTTTGCTGGCCTGCCCCCTTTTAGCTGTGGTCAGGCAGACACTTGCACTGCCGGATACGCTCCCTGCCCCTTTAACTGATGACCCTGCTATGGCTGGCTTAGTTTTGCGTTTTATTCGAGCAGGGGTTTTTTATCATTTAATATGAGTGTTTGTTTTATTTTATTGTTTTGTGGTGATTCTGGCCTTTGGCCTACGGTTTTAAACTGAGTTGTTAATGTGTTCTCGGTGATTGGCTTTTCCTTTTTTTATTCTATGGTCGGCCAACCACCGCCACACTCCATGTGATTTTAATTTGTTATGTCTGTTCTTTGTCTGAGTTTTTCTTGTCCTGTGTTGTCTGTTGTCTCTATTATCCGTTTTTTTTACTGTGTGTGGTAGTTTTTAAGTTTTGGAACAAGGGACCAATGATCGTTGCAGTCTGGTCCCTTTAATCCCACAAACCAACCAGCCAACCTAAGCTCAACAATTTAAAAAGGGATAAAATTACATATAGTGATTATTGTTTGTCAGGTGAGTACATGGATGTGAATGCAAAATCAAATAGTGGTAATACAGGAATAGGTGTAATAATGAATAATAAAATAGGAATGCAGATAAACTATTGTGAACAGCATAGTTATCACATTATAATATTTAAGATACATGAAGCCAAGAAACCATAACAGTAAATGTTTATATACCTACTAAGTCTGCAGATGAAGAGACTGAAACAATGTGTGATAAGATATAGGCCTAAGGAATTATTCGGATAGTTAAAGGAACTAAAATTTGTTATGCAGGACTGGAATTTTATGGGAAGAGGAGCAGCAAATAGTATAACCATAACTGGGGAAAGGAATAGAAGAATTTTGTACAGAGCATAATTTAGTCATTGCAAGCTCTTTGTTTAAGAATCATGAAACAAGGTTGTATATGAGGAAGAGGCATGGAGAACTGTACGGTTTTAGATAGATCTTGTTAATGTAAGGCCTTTTCAAAAGCAGTTTTTAAACTGTAAGATATTTGCAGGGGGAAATGTGGATTCGGACAATAATTTATTGGTTATGTACTGCAGATTAAAACAGAAGAAGTTGCAGAAAGGTAGGAAATTAAGGAAGTGGGATCTGGATAAATTTGAAAGACCCAGATGTCGTCGGGAGTATCAAAGGGAGCATTAGGTAAAGATTATCTGAAACAGGGGAAGGAAATACAATAGAAAACAAATGGTGTGTGAAAATACAATTGTGCAGCAAATGAAGCAGCAAAAGTGGACTACAGATCTCTAAAAAATGAGATAAGCTAAAAGTGCAAAATAGCTAAGCAGGTATAGCTAGACAACAAATGCAATACTGTAGAAGCATGTGTGACGTTTCAAAAGATAGGTACTATCAATAGGAAAATTAGGCCTTTGGAGAAAAGAGAAGCACCTGTATGATCTCAGATGGCTAGCCAGTACTAAGTAAAGAAGGGAAAGCAGAGAGGTGGATGGCATATATAGGATTACAAGGGAAGTGGTTTTGAAGATACAGAAGGGAAGACAAAGTTAATGAAGATGTGCTAGGAGGTATGGTACTGTGAGAAAAATTTTACAGCACTGAAAGATGCAAGTCAAAACAAGACTCCTGGAGTAGACGACAATCCCTCAGAATTATTGAGAGTCTTGGGAGAGCCAGCCATGTTCCATCTCCTATTCTATCTCATGTATTTATCGTACTCTTCATGTATCTTATCACTCCAACACATTCTTGAATGTTTAACCCTGTTGTTGCTCCACTATTCACTCATATATTCTAGAAAGTCATACAAATCGATTGTATAATAGGTACATAATTGTTAATTCATACTAATTGGTTTGTTTGTGTTTTAGATTTTCCGTATCCACGGTAGATTTTAATGTGTCATTTAACTGACAATATTGTTTCTGAATTAGAAAATATCTGCTCATATAATGTGACATGGCATATTTTCATTTGTCTGTTGGCATTAGACTAAGCACTAACAATATTTCAAAGTTGTAATTTCCTTTTACTTCTTCAGTTGTCAGTGTACGCTTTGGATTCAGCTAATAAGAGATACATATACTTTGTTCAACCTTGTCTTATTTTGTATTTCACGTTTTTATGATGTCGCATCTCTCAGTGTGTGACCATAAGGGACTATGTTGTTCCATAATTGTAAACCGACACTTATCCATATAATAGACATGACAGCCTTTATATACTATTATTATTAACACACACACACACACACACACACACACACACACACACACACACACTGTTCAGTTGCACACTGCAATGGGCCAGCCACTTGCACTACACGAGCCAGTCCAGCTGTGGCAGGCTAGCAGCACACACGTCTCTGTTGGTCTGTATCTTTGTGGGGAAAGAAAATTAAATCGCGAATTTGCTTCAGTCGTGATGATGACTGCCATGGGACTTTCTTTGGTCTGGTACTGGATATACTAGCTGTGGTTGCACCCATAGTCATAACATTCATTTTGTGTTTTGCCATGGAGTGGACCACATCATCACTTTGTAAAGCTTTGTTATTCTGTTGTGCACAATAATCGTGACTGTGGATTCCAATAATCTGTGTCTACTACTGACCTGATTGACAAAAAGAATATGATATAAGAATGCAGTGTGACATACTTCCATTACCCATGTGGGATTCCCAGGGTTGTCTGACAATTTTTATATGGAATTTTTCATCACACAGACAGCTTCGGGTACAAGGTGACATGACCCTTACCACCGAATATGTCCGGGAGGACAGAGCCCCACAGGGACAAGTACTGGATGCTACCAAGATCCATGTATCTTGTGCTGCTAGCCTGCCACAGCTGGACTGGCTCGTGTAGTGCAAGTGGCTGGCCCATTGCAGTGTGCAACTGAACAGCATGTGCACAAAGTTTTTGTCCATCTCAGATGATGATGAAGCTGTTTGATAAGCAAAAGGAGAGCTACTATTACAGTTGTCTATGTAATATCATTGAATGAAAGGAATCAACATTCATTGTGTTCTTTTAATTGGTATTGTTTAATGTGGATGTAATCTAATTAGAGCTAGTGCAATTGCTAAGTGATAATGTGCGAATGCTGTGAACACCCTTCTGTCCCAAATAAAATAATGGAGACCTACTGTGTCAATCTTAATGAATCAATATGTGAACTTGTAGATTGTAGGGGGGAGAAAGTATTCAGTTAGATCAGGAGGGAGAAGTTCATTTTGATGAATATTCTTGGTCAACTTTTGGTGTCAAAATAAAATCTGAAACTTTGGCTTTCAGTTTTTACAAAAGTTATGTGACAGTGATTTATTGTAAATATAGTTACCTGGTTCTTTTTTTAAATGTAAAAAATTAAAGTATGTCAGAGAATAAAAGCCTGTCATACAAGAATAGCAGATATAGAGAATGAGCTTATGAGAATGACACACTTGAGGATGTTCATATGTCTTTTGAAAATGAGATGACTGCTGGAAATTGCCCCAAACATTTGTAGGGTGGCACACAAGATTTAGCTATTCCTTCTGGTAGTTTATTTTGAGAAATTAGTTCATTAGCCCACCCGAAGTATAAATTATTGTGATAACATATTAGCCCCCTTAGTGACAAACTATGCTGAGCAAATATCATGGAATACAGGAATTAGTGACTATAAGGTGGTTGTAGCAAGACTAAACACTGCACCATCCAAACTGGCCAAAAATAAATGCAAGATATATCTATTCAAAAAAGCAGACAAAAATTCTCTTGATTCCTTAAGAGACAGTGTCCATTCCTCTCATATTAATTGTGTGTTGACCAGTTGTGGCTTAAATTCAAAGAAATAGTATTGGCGTTTTATACGAAGCACAGTAATAAAAGACAGTGCAAGTCCCCCACGAAAAACAACAATCAGGACACTATTGGGAAAAAAAAGAAAAAAAAAAAAAACTATAACTCTGGGTAAAGAAGTTGAAATCTTCAAGTTCGGCTTGAAACTTGACCTCGACTTAAATGCAAGAAGTTTTTAATAGTTTCCAGAGCAAAACTGCCTTGAAATCCGAAAGAAAATCCCGAGAGATTTTAAACATATATAAAATACCTCAGCATTGAGACACATGAAGTACCTTCATTGCATGATAGCAGTGGCATTGTTACCGATGACAGTGCAAATAAAGTGGAGTTACTAATCAGTTTTCCAAAATTTCTTGATAAAAGAATATGCACTAAGTACCCAAAATTCGAATCAAGAATATCTGCTAATGAGACTGATTTGTAAGTATATACTTTCGGTGTAGCAAAGCAACATAGGTCATTTAATGAAAGCAAGTTGTTTGGTCCAGATTACACTGAGGTGACAAAAGTTATGGGATACCTCCTAATATCATGTTGCACCTCCTTTTGCCTGGTGTAGTGCAGCAACTCGATGTGGCATGGAGTTGAGAAGTCGTTGGAAGTCCCTTGCAGAAATTTTGTCATGCTGCCTCTAAAGCTGTTCATAAATACGAAAGTGTTGCTGGTGCAGGATTTTGTGCATGAACTGATTTGATGGGTGGCCAAATCATTCGCTCAAATTGTCCAGAATGTTCTTCAAACCAATCGACAATAATCATGGCCCATTGACATGTCACATTGTCATCCATATAAAGTCCATCGTTGTTTGGGACCATGAATGGCTGCAAATGGTCTCCAAGTAGCTGAACATAGCCATTTCTAGTCAATGATTGGTTCAGTTGGACCAGAGGATCCTGTCCATTCCATGTAAACATAGCCCACATCATTATGGAGCCACCATCAGTTTGCACAGTGCCTTGTGGACAACTGATGTCCATGATTTCATGTGCCGCACTCGAATCCTACCATCAGCTCTTACCAACTGAAATCAGGACTCATTTGACCAGGTCATGGGTTTCATCTGCGGCCCACCTGATACGGTCAAGAGCACAGGAGAGGCACTGCAGGCAATGTTGTGCTGTTAGCAAAGGCACTCACATCAGTCATCTGCTGCTATAGCCCGTTAATGCCAAATTTCACCACACTGTTCCAATGGATCTGTTCATTTTACATCCCACATTTATTTCTGCAGTTAGTTCACACAGCATAGCTTGTCTGTTATCCTTGAAAAATATAACCAAATTTCACTGCTCTCTGTCATTGTGACACTCTTGGCCACTGTGTTGTCCATGGTGAGAGGTAATGCCTGAAATTTGGTACTCTTGGCACGCTTTTGATGCTGTGGATGTTGGAATATTGAATTCCCTAAAAAATTCTGAAATGCCCCACTTGTGTAGCTCCAACTGTTGTTCTGCGTTGCAAGTTTAATTCCCAAGATACAGCCATAATCACGTCTTAAACCTTTTCACATGAATCATCCGAGTACAAATGACAGTTCCCCGAGTGCACTGCCCTTTTATACCTTGTGTATGCAATACTATGTGCATGTCGCTATTTCATTACTTTTGTCACCACAGTGTATATGCTAGTAAGGTTCTTTTCGTAGTATGCTGATGAAATAATTCTATTTTTAACAATCATATACAGCCACTTGCTCAATGGAAAATCAATACCTAAGAACTGGAAAGTTGCATAGATCAAAACCAGTACACAAGAAAGGAAGTAGAAGTAATCTGATGAATTATAGGTCCATATCATTGATTTGATTTGTAGCAAGATTTTGGAACCTGTACTGTGTTCCAGGATAATGAAACACGCTGAGGAAAACAGTGTGTCGACATACAACCAGCACATATTCAGGAAATGTCATTCTTGTGAAAACTGGCCCTTTGCTCACATGAAGTAATGATCCTATCGACTGGGGACCTAAAATTGATTCCATATTTCTACATTTCCAGAAGGCTTTTGACACTGTTCGTCACAAGCAGCTTCTAATCAAATTGCATGTCTGTAAGTCATTGTCTCAACTGTCTGATGGGATTCATGACTTACTGTCACAATTTGCAGTTCGTGGTAAATGACAGATTGTAGATTGAACTAAGGACCAAGAGATTACAGTTATAAACACCTTAAACTGGAGCTATCACATAGAAAATGTTGTGAGGAAGGCAAATCAAAGCCTGCATTTTGTTGGCATAACACTTAGAAGACGCAAGAAATCTGTGAAAGAGACTGCCTACATTACATTTTTCCAACATCTCCTGGAGTATTGCTGCACAGTGAGCGTCCTTATGTGGTTGGAGATTTGAGTATCATAATAAAGTAACAGAAATTGGAGCTCTCATGGAAAGATGTGTGTGGCCGTGCTCCCATGTGCTGTTGGTGTGGAATGGTGGAGAAATAATCTGAATGTGTGTCTGTGAATCCCCTGCCAAACACTCACATGTGACCGAGTGAGGTGGCACAGTGTTTAACACACAGGACTCGCATTCAGGAGGTCAACAGTTCAAACCCACGTACAGCTATCCTGATTTAGGTTTTCCATGATTTCCCTAAATCGTCTCACGCAAATGCCGAGGTGGTTCCATTGAAAGGGCACGGCCGCCTTCCTCGCCCAGCCTTTTCTAATCCGATGGGACCGACATCCTCGCTGTTTGGTCCAATTCTCCGAACCAACCAACCAACCACTCACATGTGACTTGCGTATTAGTGATGTGTGAAAGACCTGTCATTTCAAAGAGAGAGTGCAATTATCCTACACACTTAGCTAAATGGCTCATGCAGGTTTAATGTATCTTACACGCTTGAGTGGGTTACATGAAACTTTGATCCATCAAGATCTTGGTGAGATGAGTGTTGCAACTGTAGCTGATGGCATGAGTTAGTGGCCTGGGCCTGGCTGCAGCTTAAGTGCTATGGGCTGGCTGGGCCCGTGATGGGCTGACTGAGACTCAGGCGGGCAGCTCACCCAAGATGTCATACAGTTTCATCTGCATTATACACACATCAAAAAAAGTTTTGCATGACTCCGATTCCCAGAACTCGTGAAGATAGAGTTGACTGTGAATATTGTATCATAGACACAGTCCCTTTGACTGTTCAGAGACGTCACTAAACCTGCCCAAAGATGTAAACAAGCATGCACGAGCAGCGCCTATTTGACGGAGGGGGTCTGACAGCCGATCAGTTCCAGTCATTCCACCAGGAAGGAGGTACACAGATTCTGTTGTCTGTAGTTCAACCATGCCTAGACGGTCAGTACTGCGGTTCGATCGTGTCCACATTGTTATTTCATGCCAGCAAGGGCTCTCAACAAGGGCAGTGTCCAGGCGTCTCGTAGTGAACTGAAGTGATGTTGTTCGGACATGGATGGGATATAGAGGGACAGGAACTGTCGATGACATACCTCACTTAGGCTGTCCAAGGGCTACTACTGCAGTGGATCACCAGTACCTACGGACTATGGCTAGGAGGAACCCTAACAGCAATGCCACCATGTGGAATAATGCTTTTCGTACAGCCACTGGACGTCGTGTTAAGACTCAGACTGTGCATAATAGGCTGCATGATGCGCAGCTTTGCTTGAGACATCCATGGCGAGGTCTATGGAGACATGTTTGGAGGCAACCCTGTCAGGCTGAACGCCTCAGACACACTGTCCAGCGAGTGCAGCAAGGTGGAAGTTCTTTGCTGTTTTGGGGTAGCATAATGTGGGCCAACGTACACCGCCAAGGTCATGGAAGGTGCCGTAATGGCTGTACGATACATGAATGCCATCCTCCGACCGAAAGTGCATCCATATTGGCGAGGCATTAGTCTTCATGGACGACAATTCGTGCCCCCGTCGTGCACATCTTATGAATGACTTCCTTTGGGGTAACGACATCGCTCGACTAGAGTGGCCAGTATGTTCTCCAGACATGAACCCTATCGAGCATGCTTGGAATAGATTGAAAAAGGCTGTTTATGGGTGGGGTGACCCATCAACCACTCTGTGGGATCTGTGCCTAATCGCCATTGAGGATTGGGACAATCTGGACCAACAGTGCCTTGATGAACTTGGGGTAGCATGCCACGACGAATGCAGGCATGCATCAATGCAAGAGGACGTGCTACTGGGTATTAGAGGTACTAGTGTGTACAGCAGTCTGGACCACCACCTCTGAAGGTCTCGCTGTATTGCGGTACAACATGCAATGTGTGGTTTTCATGAGCAATAAAAAAGGTGGAAATGATTTTTATGTTGATCTTTATTCCAATTTCAGTACATGTTCCGGAACTCTCGGACCCAAGGTGATGGAAAATTTTTTTTTGATGTGTGTATGTAGATGATTTCTGTATGCAGGGAGAGTCATGAGAGACATAACACAACTTTTATTTTGTGAATAGTTCCAGATTTCAAAACGAGGTTTTCAGCAAATGATGGTACACTAAAGGGTACACTAATCTTCGATCTCATATCGATCGAAGTATTGAAGCAAGTATGATTTTTTAATTAGAATGATATACTTTATTTATTTATTTTTTAACGGCATCAAGAGGCACTTGCTAAGATGAGCACAGTGATACAGTGCTTGTTGGAAGTTGAAATTCTTCTGAAAAGAATCTGAGAAATATTCAAAAATTGAAAGGTAAGTGAGCCAGTATCGGCTATTTTGTTATTAACATGCTTACGCCTTTCAACAGTGTCGTCTATCGGCAGGTCTTTTTTTCTCCTACATTCCTTGCATGCAGACATGTACACTAAATGCAGACATGTACACTAAATGCAGACATGTACACTAAATGCAGACATGTACACTAAATGCAGACATGTACACTAAATGCAGACATGTACACTAAATGCAGACATGTACACTAAATGCAGACATGTACACTAAATGCAGACATGTACACTAAATGCAGACATGTACACTAAATGCAGACATGTACACTAAATGCAGACATGTACACTAAATGCAGACATGTACACTAAATGCAGACATGTACACTAAATGCAGACATGTACACTAAATGCAGACATGTACACTAAATGCAGACATGTACACTAAATGCAGACACGTACACTAAATGCAGACACGTGCACTAATGAGGAGAAGTTAGACATGTTAATTTTATGTAACAAATGGTGGCAAGAAACTTATTCCCAAGGAATGTGGTATCAGCCCAACAAATGTCATTCACATCTTGCATCGACATAAATTCCAGCCTTATCATTGGTCGCATCATCAGACACACTGTGGGTGTGACTTCAAAAGTTGTATCGAATTTTGTTGGTTTGCTCTGCATCACTTTGGAGATGACACTGCATTTTTCCAACGTGTGCTTTTTGCTTACTAAGCAATGCTTACGAACCACAATAATGGAAATTTACACATCATGCCTTACTGGGCATCTGAGAATCCACGCTGGCCTTGTCAGGTACGACAGCAAAGGTGAAGCGTAAACCTATGGTGTGGCATCATAAGAAATTCCATTGTGGGACCTTACTTCATCCCAGGGATATTGAGTGAAATTACTTATGCACACTTCCTTATGAACTTTCTAACTGTTCTTGTAAAAGAGGTAGCAGTGGATGAGAGACAGCGTACATAGTTCCAACATGACTGCTGTGCAGCTCACTGTTCCCATGTTGCAACACAACTATTGAATGAAAAGTTTCCTGACCATGGAATGTAAATGCAGATGTAGATGGACAGAATGCTGCAGTACAGTAGCTGGTCAGGTGTCTTGATGGGACTGTCTTGATTTCTTTCTGTGGGGAGCACTGAATGCTACAGTCTGTCACAAAGCCCCAATGGGCGACGATATGTGCAGTGGAATCACCACACCACGCAACACCATATCATCCAATGTACTTTCTTCTGTTCATATATCTCTCAAATGGCGATTGCAGTTGTGCCTTGCAGTTCATGACAAACAATTTGAGCACACATGTACTTAAGTGTAAAACTACATGTCATTAATTAAAGTATTTATTTTGTGGGTGACATTTCAGTCATTCTGAATAAACTGTTTAGCTCATTTAAAGCATATTTTGTCTAATTACAGTTTTGAATTGTGTTTGTACACGCATTTGTCTGATTTCAGGTGGTTTACTGTAAGAAGCATTCAGGTATTTCTGGGCAAAGACAGGTCAGGTGTGTGTGTGTGTGTGTGTGTGTGTGTGTGTGTGTGTGTGTGTGTGTGTGTGTGTGTAAGAAAGTCGATTCAGTAGTTTCCTTTCTTCTTGAACAGGGATGTTTATTATTGTGAAGTATGAATGACCGTTTCTGCGTCTGCTTTGACAAGTAAACAGCAATGGGGAGGATTTAGATGGAAAACTGCTTGACAAAACTTCAATGGTTTCCACAGAAACCTGGAAATGTGCAGGCATTTGAAATAGCTCTAAACCACATCTGATGCGGCAGAAGCTAGCCTATGCCATAGTTACATATACAAAAATCATAGCTGACCCTGTACCTGTCATATGGAAATGAAGTTTTATCTTAGTAGTGTAGGGCTGTTTTGCTGCATATAATGACAGAGCATGCAAGCTCTGCGTGGCAGTGTTTGCACCAGAAGAACTGAACCTGGCCACATTGCTTTCCAATTTTAGTAATTTCTTGGATGCCTTTACGAAGAGTTTCAATCTCAACATTAATGAGCACTATGTTACTGAACTCGTCTATCCAAGTGCTTTTGGATGCCACCAAAAAAAGTATATTATTCTATTAAAAAATCGTACTTGCTTCAGTACATCCTTTTGAGTAAGACACTATCACATACCAAAGTATGTGCCCCCTTGGCGTACTGTCATATACTGAAAATCTCATTTTGATACTTGGAACTGTTCTTGAAATAATAGGGGTGTTAACTCTCACGTGATTTACCCTGCATATTACATTTGAAGATCACTGCAGAACAGCATTTCAGAATGCTATTCAAAGGGCACAGGGTTGGCCCTAGAAACAAAGGTACTGTGTTTCATCAACAAAATCTCGTGACCTGCATTTTTGCAGAATTTGGTCTGTATATACACTCCCAGAGCATTACTTAGGAGACCAGCTACTAGAAAGTTGACCAATTCATCATTTTGGGAGTATTATTTGGTAGTAACCTAACATGGACAACACACGTAAGACAACTAAATGATAAATGCATGAAGAAACAGAACACTGTTTCCTCAGCAACACCTCTTGAGGAATGGATGTAGTGGGTTTATTAAAGTTTTGTAAAATGCTAATTTTGTCTTGACTGTAGATGTATTGCTTATGTTCAGCAACACCATCTGTACAAGGTTTATTAGACCTTGTGTACACCATAACTGAGTAAGACTAGCAACTGCAGCATCTTGTACAGCCCTAGTTGATAGTCTCCTTGCAGAAGTGTGCATTCCACTGTTGATAGTATGACACGAGCTGCTTCTCATCAGTTACGTGATCACTATTAGCTAGCAACCAGAAAATGTTTGTTACTCCATTCTGTTTCAGAATGACAGGATCAGGTTGCTTATTAACTGCCACTGAACAGGTAGACCTTTTGAGATTTGGATTGAGGACCTATGTAGAGTCCGCACAGGATATGATGGCTGATACGCAATGACAAATTTTCATCCAAAGTTCTGGGCAAATTCATTCGTTTGTTCGGAAGGGGAGGCCGACACTGTCTGCCTTCTTTCAGTCGGTTGGCAATGAGAGAGTTGAGGCACATGCCCTGCAATCTTTCGCAAACAATTTTACAGAAACTATTTGATAAAAAAAATTCATTTTTCCTTTACTTGTAGCTTTATATATCAGGTTCATTATGTTCCCACCATTTTGTTAATGGTAATAGTTATTGTGATATTTACATAGAAATAAGACACTGCATGAAATTCAATAAAGTTTGCAGTGAAAAATAGAGGTCACTATGATTTTGCATTTGATGCGTATAATATCTTGATGCGTATGAAATTTAGCTAACATATTGAATTCTTCTTTAGACTTGGAGTGTAGGTCTCTGTCACCAATCTAGATAAAATTGATCTGATGTAGCACACTCATTTGTGATTGTGTGTGACAGCAATGAAGCCAGAGGGAAATACCCACAACATTCCTCCTATTTTATAAACTGTTTGAGATATCAAAATTAGATTTTGGCAAATGATACCGAACAAAGAGGAGAGTATTTTACCGTATGGTTATTATGCATAACTTCATTATCCACCACATTATTCCTCTAACTACAGACTTTTCGATGGAAGAATGTTGTTTTTAAGGGCAATCAATAGCTGGAGAAACGAGAAATGCTGTTTGTTTTGGAAAACTTAAGTGAAGACATTACAGTTTATTTTGTGCCAAGGAAGTGTTTTTTCATAAGATGCTGATCTTACTTTTCCTCAATTCCTTACTTAATAAACCACTGTTTCAGAATTCTCTCCCAGTGGCGTCTGCAGAACATGTTAGCGAGTTGAGACTGTGTAAACTCCACTGTGTTTTGACAAAAGAATGAAATTTTAACAGGGCAACCAGAGAAATGTGTAGTTTTTACTCAAAATTCGCCACTTGTGACTCTTCTCTACAAGTAACAAATTGTCAACAAGCCACGAGAAAATAAATTGCTGCATTTTTGACAGAATTCTTTTTAGATACTAACCAATGCAGAGGTGACAGATCTTTTTGAATGGTCACCAAGCAAGTGTGGACATGGAACAGGCCCCACTTATTATTTACAAAAAATGTGAGTGCAGGCTGCAGTTCAGAATGACATTTCCCCTCCAGCACTCAGCATTTCCCTTACAGCACTTGCCTGCAGCCCCCACCACTACCTCTCCCCCTATGCATGCCCTGCTGTCTGTGCATCTACCAGCCACAGTATTCTGTGCAGACTCTAAAGAACTCCAACACCCAATACTACACCACCACCACCACCACCACCACTTGCTTGTATACAAAGATCATCATCTCACATTCCCCTGGGGTTTGTCCCCAGGCCAGTAATATGGATGGGCATGCACTGTGGCACCAAGGGAACTACAGATCCCAATTCTTCCTGGCAGATATTTAACTCTGTATATCATCATTATCCATGTCATGAAGTCATACATATACATGACTGTAAGGTCAGTGGCTATCTAGATTACACCTATCTTTATACATGAGGTTATTGTTAGCACACACTACTAAATACGTGCAGTGCTTTTACTGCCATCTTTTGAGCCCTCCATCATACTGGAACTTGTCCAAACCAGAACTTCATTGTACATAGTGACTCGTTTAATGGGTTGTAAGCAGTAGACGAATGCTGCTCACGGAATTTGTTGGCCTCCAATATTCATGATTGTTTTTATATGCCAGCAGTGGCCTTACTGACACTCGCCAAGGATGCAACCACAACAGAAACATTACAGCTGAGAACCCAAGCATTGATGGTCGGTCACATCTCAGACACATCATCTTGAGAGCATCTAACACAGAATGGCAAAATACTGCACATACCAACACTCTCTCAACAATCAGAGTGGCAAACTTCATTTCAGTCCTCTTCGCAAAGCAGCGGTTGTATTTCCAGCTACATATTCATCACACGAAACTTGCACATGAATCTCTCTTGCAACTAGAGGACACCCATCCCCTCTCACCACAGTGCATGTGGGGAGTACCATTGACAGTAATTCATATTCTCAAAGAATGAACGATCCTAACTGACATAAGACATAAACTGAAATTGAACATGCCTCTATGAAATACTAGCTGGCAATGCTACTACTGCTGACCACATTTTTTAAGAGAGTGAATATTGCAATAAAAACTAAAACCTTAACTCATGGTGCCGGCATACTGAGGGTTACACTATTGCAGATAGGCCCTCAGCTTTGCTGTGACCCAGAACTGATGCATACTACTACTACTACTACTACTACTACTACTACAAGAACCACAGTCACCACAACCTTTTATTCCTTGAACCCACATAACAAATTCCTTCCCCATTTAACATTTCACACTGTTTTCTGTGCATCACTATATTTTATTGATTGCTGTTGGGGGGATGAGAGTTTCTCACCATAGATAATACACTGCACTGAAGGACACCCAGCTTCACACTTTGTGTGTGTGTGTGTGTGTGTGTGTGTGTGTGTGTGTGTGTGTGCACACACTCTCTCCCTCCCTCATTTGACCCGGTAGCTATTCTGTTTTCCTGGATGATCTCAACATTGTTATATGCAGGAACATTGTATCACTCTGGCACGCGAACACTGGTTTGGGGGGGGGGGGGGGGTATTACACCATTTCCTCCACCTTCGATGAAGTCCTCTCACCCATCTGAACACATTTTAGCTGGGTATGGTTTCCACAGCTATCATCTGTTACGTGGCAAGCCCTCACCACTTTACTCACTTGGGGACCACTGGGGGCCGAACCGCTCAATAACACTGAGTTCGGTGTGGGGCGGCGGTGGGGTGGGTGGACTGTTGTGGGGTTGTGGACCACTGAGGGCTATGGCGGGACAAATCTTCTGTCGTTTCTAGGTCTCTGGTTCAGTACACAATACACAAGACAAGAGCTTGAGTGGTGTAAATGTTTCAAAGAGGATAGGGAAGACATTTAAGATGACTGCCCTGGATGCCCTGTGAAGGTTCTTCTCTCTTTTTTCTTAGAGTGAAAAGGAATAATGCATCATGGATGCCAAGGCCGTTGTTGCCTCAGCCACTTTAATTGCCAGACACTGCAATTTCTTACTATTCTTGAGGCTGAAGAGAACCACGAAAGGATTACATTTTGCCACCATTGATGAGATAAAAACAGTATCACCGAAGGAGCTAAACACCATGATGAAAAGTAAGTTCCAGAAGTGCTTCCAAGATTGGAAAAAAACACTGCACAATTTTATTCTACCTGAGAGGGATTACTTTGAAGTGGACAAAATTGATGTTGTTGATAAATAAATACAGATTCTTTAAGAAAAACAAAAATTCCCGTTACTTTTTGATAACGCCTCATATGTCAGAACTGGAGCTCGTCAACACCTTGAACTATAGCAAAGATATTGTGTTGTGCAGGGATCTTGTAGATATTTCCAAAGAGGAACTGAAAGCTCAGTGGGCCCAAGAAGACGTTATGGATGTGTACAATATAATGAAAAGGGCGCATGGTGATCTGGTCAAACCAGACTCGTTTATCCTCATTTTCAGTATCACAAAACTCCTAGAGTGTGTCAAAGTGGGTTTCCTTTGCATAAGCATGTGGCTTTATGTATTGAACCAAATGTGCTCTTTTAAATGTCAGAATTTGTGCACACCACCTTCGGAAGTAAGGGTAAAGCCACCTGTGGCAATTGTGGCAAGGCTTCCACAAAGGAGTCGGTAGTTCATCTCATCCGAAGTGTGTCAGTTGCTCTGGGGATCCCCCTGTCTGGAGTACGGACTGCAGTGTCTTCCTTGAGGAAAAGACGATACAAGATGTTTAGACAACGAAGCATATCCCATATGGTGAGGCCAAAAGATCTGTAAGGTTATGCAGCCCCCCTAATTTCTCTACCTCCTTTGCTAAAGTTCTTCAACAGCCAGCTCAGAAAGCCGATGCTGCTACACAAATGGAGGTTGTAAGAGCCAGTAGTAATACATGTGTTTGTCGATGCATGTGTCGAGCTGCACTTATTTCGTTGTTTCGGAACCCATTAACCCCCCCCCCCCCCTCCGTTCGCCCTGCAAATAACATCAAGAACATCAGATAAAGCCACATTTGCCACCAATGTGGAGCTGCCTGTGCGTCCTAAGGCAGAGTTTGCTAAGAAACCCAGAAATGCCCCTACCCCTGCTGTGGTAGTTGCTACAAGACCCTCCCAGGGCAAAGAAGCAAATGGGAAGCTTCCACCACAGGCAAAAACAGGCAGTAGACCATCAGACCATGTCAGTGTCATTTAACTTGATGGTTCTGCTGCTTCTGCTTCGGAGGCAATGGAATTCAAAGTCGGCCCAGGGCAACCATTTTTCCCCAAGGCTGGACTTCCACTCATTGCAGGCTCCCCACTCTGGCAGAAAGACATGGTGAAGGTACAACTCCCGTCAAAAATGGTTCCCATACTACAGTGGAACATGAATGAGTTCACGACTCAGTAGAGAAACTGAAACTCGTTGCACAGGCACAACCATTGTGCTTGTTTTTACAAGAAACACATTTTAAAGCCATTGATGTCCCTGTGCTTATGAGGCTATACTGTCCACCTGACTGGAGAATGATTCAAGGGAGGGGTTGCTCTGTTTGTCACTAACACACACCACTCCTCTATTCTATCCTTGGTTGCTAACCTATAAGCAGTAGCTGTTGCCATTAATATGAACTGGTAGTTCGCTATCTACTCACTGTACTTACCTCCACAGGATGCAATAGATTCTGAGGCTCTCAGGGATCTTACAAAACTCCCCCATGCCCATTTCCCATGGGTGATTGTAGTATCACTAATGTGTTATGGGGGGCTCAAACTATACTAGCCATAGGGGTCAAGTCTTGGAGAACCTCATGATGTCTCAGGAGCTGTACATCCTCAACACAGGCGATACCACTAATTTCTCGGCTGCTGCTGGGTCATCCTCAGCCATCAATCTGTCTTTCTGCTCTCCAGCTCATGCATACTCTGCTCAGTGTGAAGCACCTGATGAACTTCATTCCAGTGACTTCCCATTGTGGCTCTACATACTGGATGGATCATTACTTGAACAGAAGCCACTGAAATGGATGGTCAGCAGGGCTAGCTGCACACTGTTCAGCTAGTTGGCTGTGTTTGTACGTAGACAGTATCCAGAAATGGGTGGACTTCATCACACGAGGGATCCATGATGCTGCTGACATATCCGATATCACTGAACATCAGACAACATCACAGCCTTTCAAGTTGCAAGAACCAATGCATAATTAAAGTGAGCAAGAAAAGGTCAAGGCAAGCATTCTTGAACTCTTATCAACCATTCCACTTATCCTACAGAAGTAACAGAAGCCATCAGGAGGATTTTCAGTAAACACAGTAGTTTACCAAAATCAACAGTGCTGGAACAGTGGTGTCTCCAAGCATCACCCTGAAACGCCACTCACATGATGGCAGAGTATCTTGCACTGACTAGTCCCAATGCTAACCAGGATCTGGCGTTTCACCACTACCATGTGACTGTAGAGAGGGCCAAGTTGGGCTTATGATCCAACAGTTCTGAGTCTTACAACTGACCTTTTTCAGTCTTACAACTGACCTTTTTCAGTCTTACAACTGACCTTTTTCAGTCTTACAACTGACCTTTTTCAGTCTTACAACTGACCTTTTTCAGTCTTACAACTGACCTTTTTCAGTCTTACAACTGACCTTTTTCAGTCTTACAACCGACCCTTTTCAGTCTTACAACCGACCCTTTTCAGTCTTACAACCGACCCTTTTCAGTCTTACAACCGACCCTTTTCAGTCTTACAACTGACCTTTTTCGATGTGAGAGTTGGATTTGGCACTGTCTGAGGCATGTGATATTGTGCCTTGTCACTCCAGTCTGTTTCGACATTTGCAAGCAGTGTCAAGGGAAGTCCTCCTCAAATGTTTAATTTGATATGGCAGACAGGCCACTTCACCATCTCATGGAGCAGCAATTTTGATACCTTTCCTCAAACCAGGAAAGGACTGCACATGTCGCAGTAGTTACTAGAATGTTGCCTTAATGAGCTAGGTAGGAAAGACCCTGAAGCAAATGGTTAACCATCATCTGGTCTAGTTGTTAGGGACCAGCCAGCTCCTTTGAGGACTACCACACAACTTGAGACATAGTATTCTGGAACTACTCCATCAGTGGGGCTTTACAGTGCTTCCTGTATAAGTGCTTTTTTACGTCCCAAGTTGGTGATGGGCTGTTGGATCATTTTGAGCAGGAGAATGGTGTTCCTCAGGGCAGTGTTTTACACGTTAACCTCTTTGCCATAGCCATAAACACTATCACATCTGCACTAAGACATCCCATACTATGCTCCTTATTTGTGGATGATTTTGCGATTTTCTGTTTCTCCTCCATTACTGCAACAGCAACTCATCAGTTGCAACTTACAGTAAAGAGGCTGGAGAAGTGGGCTGCAAAGACTGGTTTTACACCCCCCCCCCCCCCCCCCCCCCCCCATGGGTTTGTGTTTTTTGTTACTTTTATTTTATTTTTTATTTATCGTGGTTACATTTCGGTTTGTTGTTGTTTTGGTGGCTAGCATGATCAGAGTTCTTTCATTGTAATCATTGTTGTCGTATTTTTAATTACTGGACTTGCATATGTGGAACACCATTCTCACTTTTAAAGACTCTGTGTGGTTTGTGGGCCATATTTTTTACTCCAAACTGTTGTGGTTACCACACCTGAAGGTGAGGGCCCAGAAGGCACTGAATGTTTTGAAGTGTCTTAGCCACAGGTCTTGGGGAGCAGCCAGGACTCTTCTGCTTCCTTTTTGTAGAGCTTAACTCCTCATGGTGCATCAGATGTGTACGTTCCTCGCTACTCCCAATTCAACAGCATACCATACCATACCATACCATACCATACCATACCATTGCAAATCCACCTTTGAAGTGCTGCTTTACCAATCGCCCACAGGGAGCGAGGCTGTTTGGGATCTCATGAAAATGCTCATATCTGGTGTTTTAACCAAGTGCCACCCTTGCTACTGCAGAGGCTCAGAGTAATTTTAGATTTAGTGCAGTACAGGAGAGTTTGCACTTCTGTTTCTGTTTTCAAGATGATGTTTTCTGACATAAATAAGCACAATAACCATAGCAATAGTCACAGATGGGTCTAAACGGAGGGATTCCGTAGGTGCCTCCAAAGTTCACTGTCATCATTTTTATCTGTTTTCTGTCTTTCCCTTAGTTGCTCTAAATTTGTGGAGGTATGTACTGTCTATGCAACTAAATGAAGGCAGTTTGTTTATTGCCATATGTGTTTCGCTTCTTTTATTTTGGAAGCATCCTCAGTGGCCTGAAATAAAAGTTACTTTTTATACATACAATAAACATATTATGTGATAGACGTACTATGCTGCTGTATTGTGAATGTATCGTTCAGTGTTACTTAAGATTTCCAGCGCTGTTAACACGTGTGTGGTCCTGGAGATGTATTTGTTAGTCCTCATACTCCAGCTAGCCAATATCTGGCATTCTTCCATCCACATTTGTCATTTGTCAAGTCTCATGTTTCACTTTCCAATTGGTGATCAACATGTGTGTGGTGTTGGTGTGTAGTGGTTGCCAACTGTTGTTGTGTGTTTGTTTTTTGTTTGATGTGTGTGTGTGTGTGTGTGTGTGTGTGTGTGTGTGTGTGTGTGTGTTTTTGTTTGTGTGGTTTTTTGTTATTTTTATTTTATGTTTTATTTATCCTGGTTACATTTCGGTTTGTTGTTATTTTGGTGTCTAGCATGATCAGGGTGTTACTGTTTATATGGATTTGGTCATTGAGTACCTTCTTTTCCATCGCAGTGGCTCTTTGTATGTGAAAGTTTTCTTGCAATGTCAGGAGCTTTTTGTTGTGATTATTCACTGTGATGACTGTCATGTCACATTCCATGTTGGATGGTTCATGTCCATGTTTTATCAGGTGTTCGGCGAAGGTAGTATTGCTATTTTCATATTTCCAACTTCTTATATGTTCTTTATATCTAGTTTTAAACTTCCTGCTTGTCATCCCCAGATATACTGATTTACATTCTTGGCACTCTAGCTGGTGTATACCTGCTCCTTGGCATTTATCTGGTTTTTCTGTCGTTTGTAGATGTGATTGGAAAGTGTTTCTTGTTCTGTAAGCTATTTGTAATCCCTGTTTCTTTAGTATATTTGCTATCTTGTATGTTGCTTTGTTTGTATGTAGGAATGTACCATTTTTTGCTGTTATTTATGTCATGAGTGTTACTGTTTTGTGTGTGCTGTAGTGTCTGTGGGGTTATGTGCTCTCTGCTTGTTTTGCTTTTTCTTTAGTTGTGTTTTAATTTTTTGATTGAGTTTTTGTACTATATGGGTGCTATTGTTTGTAGCTATGAATTGTACTGTTTGTAATTCTTTTTCTTAGTTTTCTTTGCTGAGTGGGTTGTTATTTAGTCTGTGTAACGTGTGCCATGCCCACTAAATTCCTCATCTGTTCAGATTCCCTGAGTGCCGTTCAGCCTCTACAACATATGTATCCAGCTGAAAAAATACTCCAGGAGATCCAGAACTACCCTCTCCACTTACAAAGGCTAGGGAAGGAGGTGTGTTTCGGCTGGGTGCCAGAGCACATATTTACTGCTGGGAATGGAAGGAAGGATGCAGCAGCAAAGGAGGTGTCATGAGCTATGATTCTCAGTTCAGTGTGTCCTCACTCTGCATGCTATCATTATGCTTTTGAGGTACAGAGTTGTGCACTGATGTGAAGATAAGTGTCTGGAAGTGACAGACAATAAGCTCCATCTAGTAAAGCCCACAACACAGCCATGGTATGGTGTACCTCCTTCCAGCCAGGTATACAGCACAGAGTTCTCCCTACTTGTCTTCACATAGGCCACAGCCCTATGACACATGGCTACTTCCCCTGGTGAGAGGACCCTCCACTGTTTATTGGACTGTGTTTTATTTTCAGACTAGAGGGCAGCGGCAGATTTGTAAACAGATCTGCCATCTATTTTAATTAACATTCATACGAATGTGGTGAGAGTTTTATTGTTTTGTGATTTGTCCAACTTTCAGGACATGTTCTTCATGTATTACCAGGGTGACTGGATCACCCCTGTTTTCTCTAAGTGCTCAGCCAGTTGCATTTCCTGTACCATTATTTTAGCTCCCCTTTCATTTTACTTATGTTTTAATCACATTTCTAGCACCTTTCGCCCTTTCTGCATTGTCTTAATGCTTGTGAGATAGAGTAAGTGTGGGAGTCAACATGAGTGAGATGGGTGTGAATGATTGAGTGTTTTTTTATAGGTTTCCTCCCCACTGTGAGACAACTAATTTACTCATTTTATCCATATGTGTCTAATTGTCTAATGTAAAACATGTTTGTCAGTGAAGCTATTGAGCAGTTCTGATGACTGACGACACATTGCAGGCTAATAACATCCAATGAGATAGATTCCTCCAAAGCCTTGTTACTATTAAGATACTGATATCTTGTTAGCCTTCTTGAAAACTTTTACATTTTGCTTTGTGTCTTTGGACTTCAGTCTTTTCTTTTGCTTTCCTTTTCCAGTTTTACCTTTTGATCACTTGTTTCTGTTCCCCCTTGTCCTCTTGGTTTCAGTAAGTTTGATCATGATTCTTGTATTGTCATGCTGTGTCACAATATTTTCCTCAGTGTTTCATTAAAGGTCACTAACTTATTATATTTTCTGTTTCAGGCATTGATCTACCATCCACTTTACTCCTGGTGGAAGAGGCGGCAAGCTTTTATCACGTTAATTTCAAACTATGTTGTAAAAATGCGCCATTATTTGATAGTGTGTGTCATTTTTATGATATTTGTCGTGATTAATGGAGGTATAGTTGTTGGTGACAAATTGGCCCATGTTCCGGTCTTACATTTATCCCAGATGCTGTACTTTATTCTGTTTGCATCATCTTTTTGTATGCCTTATTTTATAATTTTGGGAGCCTCATTCAAGAGCTGGCTGAGACAACATTATATAATTGCAGCAATATTTTTAGTTTTGTGTGCAGTAGTGGTACGCTATTACACATTTGTGCATCCTTACCTCCTGGCTGATAATAGACATTATGTTTTCTACATTTGGAAGTTATTGTATGAACGCAATCCAATGATAAAGTATTTTTTAATTCCAATTTATTTGTATGGAGGATATTGTATAACATACTTTCTTGATACACATTCATTTGCATATAAGCTGTCATACTTAATTTGTGTATTCTTAATTTTGGTACCACAAAAGCTTCTAGAATTTCGTTATTTTATTTTACCATTCTTGATATTTCGCTTGAATGTTTATCCAAAGTATCGGTGGCAGTTGTGGTTAGAGTTTTTTATGTATGCCATTATCAACTTGTCAACATTTTATTTATTTCTGACTCGTGAGATTCGTTGGGACGACATTGCTGAAGTTCAAAGACTTATGTGGTAAATGTGACATCTTCAAGTGAAGAAAGACTGAACTGCATTTGACTTCACCAGTTCTGTATTGTATGGTTGAAATGTACAACAGCGGCTGTTTAGAACTAGAAAATTTAATATGTTTATACTTTCAGATATTATTGCCAAACATATTTGATACATTGTAAGAAAAAAAGGAAGAAATGTACTATGTGGTATGCTCCTTCAGTGTAGCTATAGATGTTAAGTGTGTTGCCACTCTAGGCATTAAATGTATACTGCCTAGTCACCTGGCTGTGTTCGTGATCTCATTCTGTTTTAAGATTATTCTTTGTAGGTATATATAGGTACTTTAAGGTTAGGTAGTATCAGGCAGTGACTAGTGATTTTTAAACCAGTGATATTTGAGAATTATATGTGATATCTCTGTGAGAATTTGTAAGTGATACTGAATTACACAGTTTTGGGACCAATGTCTTTGATAGATCCTAGTGTGGTTGAGAGGACAGTATGTGTGAAGTATTCTCACATTAATAGAAGTAGTTCAACTGTGGTCTGTTAAAAATTCTGAGGTTTTCTTGACTGTTGTATGCTACACTTTTTGTGGCCTAAACTTCTCTCTCAAACTTTATATAAAGGTGTCTTTGTGTTTA
Organism: Schistocerca serialis cubense; assembly: GCF_023864345.2. Taxonomy (NCBI): domain Eukaryota; kingdom Metazoa; phylum Arthropoda; class Insecta; order Orthoptera; family Acrididae; genus Schistocerca; species Schistocerca serialis. Next base: position 638,318,082 of record NC_064640.1, read on the forward strand.
AATTCATCTCTATGAGAAATAAAAACCTGAGAATGTGCAAAGGCCATCAGAGTGCATAGGGTGCGATCATTATTGATGTAATAAAAGTTCTCAGCTGCACTTGTTTGGAAAGCAGTCACTACTAGTCTTGGTATGCGAAGAGTTGCATGCAGTTATAAGTATCAGATGGTGCATCACAACCGAAGCAGTAAATTTAATTTATTGGATGTTAGCATTATTGAATTCGTTCCAAATGAACATAGGTAATGAGGTGTCAGTGGTGTATATTTGGCAAGAAAAATTTGATTACTTACAGTTATCTTTCAGTTAGTGTTTTTACTTTTCTGTTTTTATCAGTTTATTGCCAGTAGTCATGGAGTTGTTCTGTACACTATATTACTTCATTACATGAAATAAGCTGAGTTACATAGTACCTGCTCTGTATTATGGAGTTAGTCTCACTGTTTCTTTTAGTTTATTGTTTCTGAATTTGTGCAATGACGTATACAGTGTATGCTGATTTTGGGGAAAGCATTTTTCATCAAATATTTCCTTATATTTTGTACTTATTTCAGCAACCATAATTGTTTTTGTACTTCATTTTATTGGTAACCATTGTATTCTCTCCCTCAATTTCACTGTAGTTACTGCCATATTTATTATTATTATTATTATTATTATTATTATTATGTATTCACCCACCACAATTTCTGTAAAATCCTTAAATATTACACCGAACTATTGATCCATCTATTACATAGGCATTTAATGTGTGGCTTGCTTTTACAGTTCCTTCCTTGTAACTCTTCACTGTTCATATTTGTTACATGTTGTGGAAGTTGCTCTGCTGTAGCAATTAGTGTTGCATTAAGATTATGCCAAGCAAATATTGTGAATTTTTAGTTCTGTAAAAGACACGTGTATTTTATCATTCTTTGTAAAACTAGCAGTTTTCTATCCAACTGCCTCACCAAAGGTTTTGAGGAAAGAAATTTTTAGTGTTACAAAATTTGTTTAAAAACATTCTTGTTTGAGTTAATAAAGTGTTTCCTCTTTTTTATTGCATTGTATTTGTGTGTTGTTATGTAGAAAAAATAGGCTCAGAAATTTGGATACTTTTGGTGACTGTGTTGGTTTGCGATATAACAGGTGATTCTACCTGTTAAATGTTTTAGACAATTAACTGGAACTTTTGGTGCTCTTCCCTTTCTTTCCTTTTTTTGCAGAATAAGAATGATTGAAATACGTGCTATTAATTGACCTGCAATGTGATCAACATTCATTCCATCTAGTTATTAGTGATTTTAAAAGTATTTGTCATTAATAGGTCTCTTATTACTTTGAGACAAAATTTATGTACTGCGTATTATAATAATATTGAACAGACACTCTGAAAATCATTTATAACATGGAAATGTGTATAATTGTAGTAAAATATTTGGAAAGAGTGATTTTATAATTGTTTGTGGTTTTTTGTAGTAGTAAAGTGCTTCTGGTGTTCTGTGGAGCAATGCCCTTCATAGAGTTTTGGCGAAAAACTGTGGAAATGAAAATTTGTATTGTTGTCCTTGGCAGTTCTTAATGAAACTCACCATTCTTCAACCAGTTATCCATAAACATTGTTCGTCAAAAGTTAGCAGGGACCAATACCATATGTCAGTTCCTGGCACTGGATGTTCTATGTCTGCTTCTTACATTTTAAGTGATGCCTCAGGTACCTTTTAATCATTCCTGGCACACACAATGATGCCAGGCTTGGTTATGATTCTTGATAAGTAATAAGTGATGATATACTGTTTTCAACATGATACATGTGTTTGTAGAAATCTCCCCCCTCATCCCACTCTCTCTCTCTCTCTCTCTCTCTCTCTCTCTCTCTCTCTCTGTGCTGTGTGTGTGTGTGTGTGTGTGTGTGTGTGTGTGTGTGTGTGTAGACTTCTTACTTTAATGATACATGTGGTTGTGATTACTAGTGTTACTCATTGTTATTATAGTAATAACTCAAAGCAGTGCATATTTATGAAGATAATTCACAATTGAACTTTCCAGCTGAAGTGAATTAATATTTTCAGTTATTTGTCTTAATTTATGAGGCTACCACAAATTGTATTGAAAATTTCTGAAAATTCATTGGATATAAATTCACTTGGAGTTACTTTCATATTTATTTCTGTAATTATTTCATAATCTAGTGTTAATTTGTGATTTTATGTGTGCAATATTGTATTGTTGTATCTCTTGAACCCTCCTGAAAAAGTAACTAAATTTCTTGTGCAATGTACTGGACATTCCTTGACAGTAATTAAAAAGTACTGAAAGACATATTTTAGTTGTACTGTAAATTTTTTATCCCCTTCCTCATGCTCTTTCTGTAGCTTACAATAGTGGAGTGGAACTCTGGTCTTCAATGCATTGTTGTCATTAATAGTATATTAATTTCTGTTTTTCTGATGTAATATTGTGGTAAAAAATTTTAACTGCAGTATGTACAAGTGTGTTGCCATTCAAGTGATTGATTTCACTGGAATTATTTAGATCTGTTCGTACCAATTTCAATATATCAGTATTCTGCATTTCATTAATGAAGCGAAATAACATATATGAAGTAAGGTTCTACACGTACTACTTTAATGCTTATTTTTGTGTGTTTTGACACAAATACATATAGTGTTGTATTTTATACTATGTAGAAAAACTTATTAGGGTCCTGTTTTTTAGTAATCAGTCTTCTGACTGCTTTGATATGACCCACCATGAATTCCTCTACTGTGTCAACCTTTTCCATGTCAGATTAGCACTTGCCTCAATTATTTGCTGGATGTATCTCAGAATTTTGAACATCTTGCTCCATTTTACATTGTCAAACACTTTTTCCAGGTCAACAAATTCTATGAACGTGTCTTGATTTTTTTTCAGTCTTGCTTTGAGTATCCAATAAAACTTCCGCACTGCCTGTCTGGTACCTTTATCTTTCCTAAGGCCAAGCTGATCATCATCTAACAGATCCTCAATTTTCTTTTTCATTCTTCTACATATTATTCTTGTCTCAGTAACATTGATGCTTGAGCTGTTAAGTTGATTCTATGACTTGTATGATGATTCCCGCATTTGTCTACTCTTGCTATTTTCAGTATTGCGTGGAAGACATTTTTCTGAAAGTCTGATGGTATACTGCCAGTCTCATAAATTATGCACAACAACATGAATCATTTGTTGTTACTTACCCCAATGATTTTCTAATTTCTGATGGAATGTTTTCTATCTCTTCTGCCTTATTTGATTTTAAGTCTTCCAAAGCTCTTCTAGATTCTTATTCTAATACTGGATCCCTTATCTCGTCCCCTTTGACTCCTGTTTCTTCTTCTATCACATCATCAGATAAGTTCTCCCCCCTCATAGAGGCTGCAATTGTACTTTTTCCACCCATCAGCTCTCTCCTCTGCATTTAACAGTGGAATTCCCATTGCATTCTAAATGTTACCACCCTTGCTTTTAATTTCGCTGAGGTTGTTTTGACTTTTCTATATGCTGAGTCAGTGCTTCAGACAACTACTTACTTTTCAGTCTCTTCATATTTCTTCATGTAGCCATTTCATCTTAGCTTCCTTGCACTTCCTATTTATTTCTGCATTCCTGAATTTCCTGACCATTTTTTTATTTCCTTTTGTCGATTGGCTGAAGCATTTCTTCTGTTGCCTGTGGTTTCTTCACAGTTACCTTCATTGTACCTACGTTTTTCTCTCCAACTTCTGTGATTGCCCTTTTTTTTAGAGATGTCCATTCCTCTTAAACTGAACTGAGCTATTCATTATCACAGTATCTATAGCCTCACAGAACTTCAAGCGTATCTCTTTTTTTCCGTGATAATTCCATATCCCACTTCTTTTCATGTTGATTATTCCTGACTAGTCTTACACCTCAGCTTACTCTTCATCATTATCAAAATGTGATCTGAGTCTCTCTGCCCCTGGATACACCTTACAATCCAATATCTGATTTCAGAATCTCTGCCTGACTGATGTAATATAATTGAAATCTTCCTGTATCTTCAGGCTCCATATTTAATCGTAACCATGGTTTCCAACCTTGGGCCAGGTATGCTGGAAACACAAGACTCTCCAGCATCATCATTCTCCCATTTTTTCATTTTTCCCCATGACATTCTAGTTCCTTTCCCGCCCATCGACTGTCTTGGACAGCTTTGTTATCTGTACCTCAGTCTTCATCTTTCTCTTTCCTTGAAACATGATGTTTCACTACAACCTTAATGTTTATATTTTGTTTTGCAGAAGGTCCTCCTCTAAGAGGTCTTTCATTTCTCCATCTATATAGTTACATCAATCCATTTCTACTTCTCGAGAACTTCCATTTTACAGGCCTGTATTCTTTTTTCACATATTTCCATTACTGTTCATGAAATGATTAACTGAATACATAGTAGGTCTTGGATATGAGAGTTTCACACTTTTGAGACACTTCTTGTTTCATAATGATCCTTATGCTTTTGACATTTCTCCCAAATTTCTATCCCTTTCATTTACCTTTATTATTTTTCTCCCACATTCCTCAGTCAAACTACTTAAGTACTTTAAATATTCTACCTTTTGCAGCTTCCCTTCTTCACATAAACTTTAGCATCAAGTCTATCTTTGTCTTGTGTTATTACCACTTCGCTCTTTGCTGAGAATCGCCTGCTATAATGTATAGCTGTTTCTTGCCGTTCACGTATATTTTGTTATAAATTCAGCTACAAAGTTTGTAGCAAGGCAAGACTGAGGGGTTGTGAGGCACGGCATGACAGGCACGCATAATGCTAGTCTCACGAGACCTGTAGTTCGTCTTAACATATGGACTACCACTAAACAACCCATTAATACAGGCAGAGGTTTACACCTGACATGTGACATTTTTTTTGTATTTCTTGATTGAGTTGATGCCAGTGTACAGGAAATTGGGTGCAATATCTTGTTCGATTCTTTGAACTTCGTTTTTTGGAACTTTACACTCATCAAAAGATACACTGTACTATAGTTTGCATAATGTTGGAATGCGGCCCTATTTTTAGCCGTTGTGCGCATTCTCCACCATTAACTGCTAGCAGCCAATAAGATTCAATCTCATTCCGAGCTGCTAACCCAAGTTACAAACTAGACTGCGAGAATCTCTCTCCCACATGCTGCACTGTTGCTATATTTTGCGACAATGCAGTTTCATTCACAGAGCAACCAAATTATTAATTCATATGTCGATGTTACTTTCTTGTACCAGTATAGCTGTAAATGTGTATCCGTAAATGTTTGTGTGATTTCGAAATGAAGATGTCATGTAATGGCAATATATGTGAAGTTCCTCAAAAGCAACTTTAATTAAATTGTGTGTGTATGGAGTGTCGTCTTAGTTGTGACTGGATTCGTGACTTCCTGTCAGAAATATCACTGTATGAAGTAATCAACGGAAAATCGAGTAAAACAGAAGTGATATCTGGCGTTTACAAGGAAATGTTATAGCTGTTCCTCTGTTCCTGATCTAATAAATGAATTAGGAGACAATCTGAGCAGTCCTTTAGATTGTTTGCAGCTGGTGCTGTTATATACCGTCTTATAAAGTCATCTGAGATTAAAACAAGTTAGAATATGACGTAGACAAAATATATGCACGATGAGAAAAGTGGCAATTGACTCTAAATAATGAAAAGTCTGAAGTCATCCACATGAGTACTGGAAGGAATCCGCTAAACTCGGTTTACTGGATAAAGCACAGAATTCTAAATGCTGTAAATTCAACTAATACTTAGGGATTACAATTATGAATAACTTAAAATGCAGCTGTCATGTGGATAATGTTTTGCGGAAAGCAAAACAAAGACTGTGATTTATTGGTAGAACACTTAGAAAATGCTACAGGTCTACTAAATAGACTATTTACACCACACTTTTCAGCCGTCTTCTGGTGTATTGTTGTCAGGTGTGGAATCCACGGCAGATAGGATTGATTGAAAAAGTTTAAAGAAGGCAGCTCAATTTGTATTTACGCGAAATAGGGGAGAGGCTGCCATGGATATGATACGCGAATTGGGGTGGCAATCATAAAAAAAAGGCGGTTTTTGTTGTGGCAGGATTTTCTCGTGAAATTTCAGTTGCCAACTTTCTCTTCATAATGTGAAAATACTTTTTTGGCACCCATCTACAGAGAGGAATGATCATCATAATAAAATAAGAGTAATTAGAGATCACACGGAAAGATTAAGGCGTTTGTGTTTCTTCCACACTGTTAGAGATGGGAATGTTAGAAGCTGTTCTATAAAGGCTCTGCCAGGCATTTAATTGTAAATTGTGGAGTAATCAGGTACCTGTAGATGTAGATGCTTGACAAGAAGTTGAGGAGGTTTATGTCCCACATTTATAACTCCAAATGTAAATCAGAAACTGATATTTCTATTTTTGACATTTTGAAGACTTGAGAACGAACCGCAGAAGCACGTGTCAGCAAGAGAACTATATAGAGAATAGTAAACAAAGGTGTTGGAGCTGTAGAAACCTCAGGAAAATTTGTTTTTGTGTTGCCTCAAAATCACAAGAAACCTGTAACACAAATAGATGGTTTTGACAACGATGTTTTAAAGTGTTTGAAATGCATATAAGAAGGGAATACCCAACAACGGCAAATTGGCTTCAAAGGTAGCACTTTGTCAATGCAAAGAATTTTAAAATACACTGGTTTCAAATATGTTAAGAGTTGTTAATTGAAAGAAGTGACACAGAAGCAGCATGAACCACATCTGTTATAAAGATGCACGATAGAAGAGGCTGTTATAAAGATGCACGATAGAAGAGGAGGAGGAGGTAGTTCTAAGGTGTATTACCTTGATGAAACATGGGTGAATCAGAATCATTCCATGAATATCTGCTGGAAAATGAGTGACGGTACTGGCAGTGTTAAACTTCACTTAGTAAAAGTTTCTCGGATACTAATTCTGCATGCTTCTGATTTGGTTCCTGAGAGTAAGCTTGTATTTAGGTGCAAGAAAAACAGTAGTGAGTACCATTCAGACATGAATGCTGTCACTTTCAAGAAGTGATTCACTGAAAAATTCTTGCCATACCTAACTCCGAAGTCAGTCATTGTAATTGCAGTGCCAGTTATTTAGCTGTTATGGAGAAATGACCAAGTATGAGCACCAGGAAAGGGGATATTGTGCTCTGGCTGAAAAATAAAAATACTCCGAACAATACAATCCAGACTCGTGATGAACTCCTGCAGCTCATTAATTAGTTAAAGTCAAGTGACAGAATGTAAAAATTTGACTTTCTTGCTTGTAGAATGTGATCACACAGCTTTGTGCATACACACATATTACTGTCAGTATAATCTAATAGAATTAATTTGCACATAGGTTACAAGCTATGTGGGGAAAATAAAGAAAACCTTCAAGATAACAGATACTGAAAGGCTTGTGCATGAAGCAGTAGACAGCATTCCTCTTCAGTGTGGGCACACTGTGTCACGCTGAAAAGCTTCAGAAATAATACTTTCACAGGGAGGTGAAGATTGATAAAAGCCTTGAACGAATCATTCTAAATTTACAATCAGATGGTTCGGACATGGACTCAGGTAGCAGATGGTATTATGATGAAGACTTTGAAACAAAAGTAACGATCTTTCTTCGTTTTAAAAACCCATGCTTTAAAAACGTTTCTGTCAACATATCAATTGCATACTCTACACATGTGAAATTCCTAGCTTTTATTGAGTAGGAATATGTAGCATGAGAGATATTGAGACTATAACGTTCAACACATTGCCCAAGGAGAAGTTTAGCTTTTCCCAGCCTGTTGTAGTACTTGCGAGAATGTGGCTGGATAAATTTGTCAAAAACTCCAGTATTTACACACACAAACCCCTGTCATTTTCATGGCATGAATTCGAAAATGCCTTGAAATGAAATGGAGGGTTACCTGTCGAGATGTCATTGGTTACCAATGTAACCGGTCAGCATTCTGTCTAGTTATTCACAGAAGATTGTTAATTGTTAGCTTCCTCAATGCCTGTTGACACTGAAAAATATAACAAATGCTGACAGTTTTTATGATAGTCTTGTGCGCTAGTGTTTGCTACCAGTAATTGTTTTTTTGCGCATATTGATTGACATTGAACTGCAGTAAAATGCACCTACACATACGCATTATACACATTAAAAAAATTATGTGGAGTTGAGTCAGTTGTCAAAGAAATTTAATGATTTCAGTTTTCGTTTGAAGTTTACTTTGATATGTATTACATTTTTACTTATAATGTAGTCCAAACTGAAATACATGGCAATTATTGGAACTATTTTCAATGATCTTGTCATTAGACAATTGTCGTTTTGAGAAAAATTGTATGTAACATCTTCACAAAGCTGAATCAGCTGTTCTCACCTTCCGACTTCACACAGACAATTGCTATGGAGCAGTGGACACAACCTCAAGAGTCACAAGTAAGACTTCTCTCATGTTGATGAATGAACAAAATCGGTTTTAAAATATCTTATCCCGTCATAGATTTGAGTGTATAATACGGTGTACCAAAGGCAAATGAAGCTGATTTTTGTCCACAGCAACACAGTTTGGCAACATGGACTTCGTCTGCCCGCTCTCTGCCGCCACACATGCACAAACCCCACCCCTTCCACGCCTCTATGTGTGAAAGTGCTGTTCTACTTGAAATGGGTTATAAACAGAGTAGAACATTTGGCCACCAACAGATACACGATGTCGTGCATGAACTTCTGTTCATGTTGGCGGCCTTGTGGCAGTCACTGTGATAGAATCATTGTTGACCTCTTCCTTTCCATGTGCTGGGTGTTTTGGCCCAATATGATAAGCTTTCTTTATTTCAGCAAAGTGACCTGATGTGACCACATGTGGTGTTCAGCATTTTGGTGAAGTGATGCAACATGGATATTCATTTGTGATCACTGTCATTGCCTTCTAGTGCATCAGCTTTTGAGTATTTTTGTCAGTATCACTTTTTTAACCAGTTACTTTGATTCTTTCCATGGTGCATAGTGATGGAAAGATTGATAAAGATACAGGCTCTCAGAAAAAGACAAAAGTTATAACTTTTTCAACCATGCAGAAGATGGAGTAGATAGTTGTGGTCAGTTATGTATTTGCAGCATTGACAGAACAAGACGTGTCCTGAGTATATATATCCTTTATAAAATGAGTGCTGGTAATAAAGCTACAAGTATGAAATTTCTGAAAAATGTAGCTAAGGATTTGCTAACTGACAATGTTCAAAGAATGAACTGTCATTGCATATATCCAAATCTAAGAGTAAAAAATAAAGCTTTATTTAGCAGGGAAGGGAACTGATGACAGCAAGCGAGGGTGTGAAGAACAGAACCAGCCACCACTGCCAATTAAAAGATGTCGCATATGCCTAACTACAAATGACAAAAAGAATTCCACAGTGTGAGATTTTTTTCCAGAGGTATGTAAAAACATAATGTGATCTGCATGTTCTATGAAGATGACAACAAAGGGTGAACATATTACACTATGTGTAGCATGCCAGGCCGATCACTCTTGCTCCACTGCCCACTGCAACTAGAAAAAGTGCACACATGCATCTGCGTAAGCAGCCAACCACAGCTCGGGAGGCTGCATGCAGTTTAGCATTAACATTGTCCACCATGCACGTATTTGGGGAGGGGCTCTATGGCAACCTATCAGCAATCATGCAATCCAGTCAGAAAACTCTCTGGTCAGTGCTACAGATCTACACACAGTGACAATCTCTAACCTAGTTCATTGCTAGCTACTGTTGTGTACGTGTTTGTGTGGGTGTGTCACCATCTTGCAAAAATGTGTAGATCAATGGTATTTGTGGTCTCCATTATTCTACGTGGAGCATGCAGGATGTATATGAAATACTGCTGTGTTGCCAGAGATCTGTCAGTCACTACCAGCTGTGACTTAAAGTCATTCCCAATCACTCTCCACACCACAATGCCAGGAGTAACATCTTTGTGCCTCTCCAAAACATTGTAAGAATGAAACCTGTCCCAGGTCACCAGCAGTCTTGCCAACAATGGTTATTTGGGCTAGTGCAGAGCTGAATACAATGTAACATGACTCAAAATGCAGTTGCTTATGTTGTCTTGTTAATGGCAGTAATTTGCTAGATGGACTGCTGCTAGACTCTGACCAATGGTCTGAGATGCCAAATGTTGCAGGTAGTCCATACTTGTCCTTGAATGGCACACACAGAGTTACTATGTGCTTGGTGCACAATTTTGTGATCATCTGTTGTGTGGATCATACGTTGTCAGCCTGAACCTTCATGATGAGTATTCCTTCCATCATGTTCTCCTGCATTACATCATCAGGTCAAACTCACAGCTGAATGCCCCACAAATCTGGTTGTGGCATGATCCCACTAGTTGAGCAAATGGAAACTGAGTATACAGCAGCTCCATGTTCTTCACAGTGATCACTCATCATCTGAATGTGTTGACACCCCTTATATTCCCCACCAGGCCCGATAACAACACTATACATGAACAACAGTTAGGCACTCTGGTGGCTGTTCTTCCTGTTACAGAGATTTGCAATTGCAACCCACCAATGGTGTGTATGGTACGAAATTACATTGACATCTGACCATGTCTTCTGCATGCTTCACTTTCTTTGTCAGGGAGTGTATTTTAAACACTTGTTTCTATGCAGTTCACTGCCACTCTGTCACTTTAATATTCACAATTTCTTTTCATTGTGGCCCCAACTGCAAAATTTCATCTGTTGGGGCCACAAATGTATCTTTACTGACTTGGAGCTGTGCCTCTGGTATCTCATAAGAGGTCTTCTTTGGTCACCTTCCCAGTATAACAGACTTGATTAACAGTTGTTAAATAAAGTACGCAACAGTGCTACGATTGACTTTTGACATCTTCATATTTATTTACACTCAATTTTCCCTTTTTTGTGATCAGCTTTTATAATGTGCAGCAGCTTCAGTATTTGATACAGATCAGTAAGCTATTACAATTACCAAAATATCACATAATTCACTAGAGGCAGACAATCATATTAGTTTACAGGACTCTGGTAGGCATAGTGGCTTCACATGTTAACAGTTCAGCTCTAATGAACTGAGTAGTTATCACTTCAGTCGCCACACACAGACTAGTAACTTTATATTATGTTAGCTAACCACAGATTACCACAAGAACTGTGCACTGCAACTGTTTATAGACATGTGGAATAAAGAACATTATAATTTATTAAAATACAGAACTATTACATTCAGATATCAATACAAAAATTGGTAAATTAAAAGGAACAAAGAAACAAAAGGAAATGATGTAAGTATGTTTAACTGAAAGCAGTATAACTAGAAAATTGCAGAATTGTTGGTACTAGTTTAATTAAAAGAAGTATAACTAGAAAATTGCAAAATTGTTGGTACTACGTTATGAGTGTGATTTAAATGTAAATGGGGATTCCCATTGATTGTCAAAAAGTTTCTATCAAGTGAAATTTTGTAATTTCTAACTAACAAGTATTTTTAATGAAAATTTGCACTTTTGATGCCTAAAAGATCAAGGCTGTAAATTTGCAGTACTTCACTTTCGAAATAATTACATTTTAAGACTGGAACATTGTTGAATAGTAAAATATTGAATACAAACAGCTTTGGACATATAAAAGTTTTCAGAAAACATGAAGTGTTTGTTGGAAAGAGGAAAATGAGGGCTTTCTAATGAGCTATACTAATTTAGAAACAAACTTTTTGCTCATCAAAAGTTTCACCTCCTGTTGGTTTGCGTATGTACTAAATAATGAATATCTCTTTAAATTAATTATTTTCACGTGAACTATTGCCACCAGTAACAGAGAGATTACACAGAGAATAATTAAATTTTGGAAAGGCTTACTTGAAAAAGAATTTTGAAATTTTTAGTAACTATTATTATGTATCATAACAACATGAGATTCGCCAAGGAAAAAAATAATATTGATTTTAAAAGATTTCTGTTCTTCAAAAACTCTTTCCTTCCCCATTTTCAGTCTACATTTTATATTCCCTCCACTTTGGCCATCATTAGTTATTTTGCTGCCCAAATAGTGGAACTCATCTAATACTTTAAGTATTCATTTCCTAATCTAATTCCCTCAGAATTATCTGATTTAATTCAGCTACATTCCATTGCTCTTGTTTTGCTTTTGTTGATGTTCATCTGATATCCTCCTTTCAAGACACTGTCCATGGTGCTCAACTGCCCTTACAAGTTATTTGGTGTCTCTGACAGAATTACAATGTCATCATCAGCAAACCTCAAAGATTTTATTTCTTCTTCTTGCACATTAATTCCTTCTTCAAATTTTTCATTAGTTTCCTTTACTGCTTGCTCAATGGATGGACTGAATAATATCAGGAACAGGTTACAACTCTGTCTCAACTCATTTCTCAACCACTGCTTCCCTTTCATGCCTCACAGTTTCTGTAAGTGCTATCTGGTTTCTGTACAAGTTGCATATAACCTTTCACTCCCCGTATTTTACCCCTGCTACCTTCAGAATTTCAATGAGTTTTTTCAACATTCTCAAAAGCTTTCTCAAAATCCACAGAAGCTATAAATTTATGTCTGCCTTTCCGTAACCTATCTTCTAAGGTAAGCCATAGGGTCAGTGTTGCCTTGGCTTGTTTCTACATTTTCCCAGAATCCAAATTGATCTTCCGTGAGGTCATTGTCTACCAGTTTTGCCATTCTTCTGTATATAATTCATGTCAGTATTTTGCAACTATCACTTATTAAACTGATAGTTTGGTAATATCATACCTATCTGTGTTAACTCACTTGGCTACCACACAGATGTTGGACACCATTAGACATCTACAATATCGGCAGTTATCGCACAACTGGCACCCAGGTGTGACAGTCACTCCTTGTCCATTATTGTGAAACGTGGTCACCAGTGGAAGACACCATGGGCGAGAGACCACGCACAATGGCTTTGCAGGCACTCCCCAGTACTGCCTGTGAGATGCTATATATGAGGGTGAGTCAAATGAAAACCTTAAATATTATTTATTGTGCAGAAGTGATACAAAGCTGTATCACTTTTCAACATAATCTCCCCTACGCTCAATGCAAGTCCTCCAGTGCTTACAAAGTGCACAAATTCCTTTAGAAAAAAATTCTTTTGGTAGTCCGCACAACCACTCATGCACCGCGTGGAATACCTCTTCATCAGAACGGAACTTCTTTCCTCCCACTGCGTCTGTAATAGGGTGACCAGAGCAGGTGACGTGGTCGGGGTTGTAGGGTGTGGATGGGTAGAACAAGGTGGCTGTTTTTAGCAATCTCCCTCTTTATTGTTGGTTCTTCCAGTACATTTTCCAGTAGCTCAGCCCCACCGCTCGTGTCGTGGTGGAGATGTGCTGATGCGCCCAGCCCGGGGAACGCGACGCCGTGCTCGGTCAGTGGCTGCCCAGGCGGTAGGAGGTTAGCAGCACAAGGCACGGCCTGGCTCACCTCCTGCGGACGCTGTGGCTCGTGACGACGCTGGTAGTTGCCGGTGGAGCAGCGTACAACGCCCTCCACTGGCCGGTCCTCATAGACAGCGTCACTGTTGACGACGACGTAACAGTGATCGAATGCCCAGTCTGTCGAACTGATGCCGACGCCCACCTCTGATGCCCTGAAATAGTGCAGACCGCTGCTGAATCTGCTGGTTACGTGGCATGGTGTTTATTGGAATGTTCTCGATGAGTTGGCTAATGCAACCGTGCCACACGCGGCCCGCGCCTGCATAATTCTGCTAATGCTGTGTTCTGGCTGTTGATGGCTGCCGCACACGTAAACACATACCGACGCTTGTTGCAAATATGTGTCACCTGCATAATGCGCTGGCCAGCCTTCGTCCGCCGTCTGCCGTGAGGCGGGGACATCACGCACTGAAACACACTAAATCACAATTTCACACTATATTTCCTAAAAATAACCCCTTGTTCTCTACAATTCCTCCCTCGTACGGAAAGAATTCGTCCCCGAATTCAACCAAAAAGTCAAAACAACTACAGTTCACTTCACAAACACCACAAAATGCGATTGATTTACTATTTACACTGTGTTCATTCACTTCTATCCTCAGTCTAATCTTTGTTCATAAACATTACTCAGTGTTCTGCTGTAGTGCCTCACAACTGTTCAGTGATTTTGTCTGGACCCTTAGGTTAAAGGGATTTGGGCTACCTTCCTCTTGATCCGATAGTACGTACACTAATCCAACGACAAAGATAAAAATACAGGTGGCGGTGTTCTTACATTAAATCAGTAAGTGGATCAAAACAGCATATCCAGACACTCCGGGATGATGATGGCATTGAAACAAAGGATGACACGCGTAAAGCTGAAATACTAAACACCTTTTTCCAAAGCTGTTTCACAGAGGAAGACCGCACTGCAGTTCCTTCTCTAAATCCTCACACGAACGAAAAAATGGCTGACATCGAAATAAGTGTCCAAGGAATAGAAAAGCAACTGAAATCACTCAACAGAGGAAAGTTCACTGGACCTGACGGGATACCAATTCGATTCTACACAGAGTACGCAAAAGAACTTGCCCCCCTTGTAACAGCTGTGTACCGAAAGTCTCTAGAGGAACGGAAGGTTCCAAATGATTGGAAAAGAGCATGGGTAGTTCCAGTCTTCAAGAAAGGTCGTCAAGCAGATGCGCAAAACTATGGCTTATATCTCCGACGTCGATCTGTTGTAGAATTTTAGACCATGTTTTTTGCTTGCGTATCATATCATTTCTGGAAACTCAGAATCTACTCTGTAGGAATCAACATGGATTCTGGAAACAGCAAATGTGTGAGACCCAACTCGCTTTATTTGTTCATGAGACTCATAAAATACTAGATACAGGCTCCCAGGTAGATGCCATTTTCCTTTACTTCTGGAAGGCGTTCGATACAGTTCCACACTGTCGCCTGATAAACAAAGTAAGAGCCTATGGAATATCAGACCAGCTGTGTGGCTGGATTGAAGAGTTTTTAGCACACAGAACACAGCACGTTGTTCTCAATGGAGAGACGTCTACAGACGTTAAAGTAACTTCTGGCGTACCACAGGGGAGTGTTATGGGACCATTGCTTTTCACAATATATACAAATGACCTAGTAGATAGTGTCGGAAGTTCCATGCGGCTTTTCGTGGGTGATGCTGTAGTATACAGAGAAGTTGCAGCGTTAGAAAATTGCAGCTAAATGCAAGAAGATCTGCAGTGGGTAGGCGCTTGGTGTAGGGAGTGGAAACTGACCCTTAACATAGACAAATGTAATGTATTGTGAATACATAGAAAGAAGGATCCCTTATTGTATGATTATATGATAGAGGAACAAACACTGTGTAGCAGTTACTTCTGTAAAATATCTGGGAGTATGCGTGCGGAGCGATTTGAAGTGGAATGATCATATAAAATTAATTGTTGGTAAGGCGGGTACCAGGTTGAGATTCATTGGGAGAGTCCTTAGAAAATGTAGTCCATCAACAAAGGAGGTGGTTTACAAAGCACTCGTTCGGCCTATACTTGAGTATTGCTCATCAGTGTGGGATCCGTACCAGGTCATGTTGACAGAGGAGATAGTGAAGATCCAAAGAAGAGCGGCGCATTTCATCACAGGGTTATTTGGTAAGCGTGATAGCATTAGGGAGATGTTTAGCAAACTGAAGTGGCAGACTCGGCAAGACAGGCGCTCTGCATCGTGGTGTAGCTTGCTGTCCAGGTTTCGAGAGGGTGCGTTTCTGGATGAGGTATCGAATATATTGCTTCCCCCTACTTATACCTCCTGAGGAGATCACGAATGTAAAATTAGAGAGATTTGAGCACGCACGGAGGCTTTCCAGCAGTCATTCTTCCCGCTAACCATACGCGAGTGTAACGGGAAAGGGAGGTAATGACAGTGGCACGTAAAGTGCCCTCCGCCACACACCATTGGGTGGCTTGCAGAGTATAAATGTAGATGAAGATGTAGATGCAGATGAAGAACTAGTAAGTGTTGCTTATGCTCATCACAGTTCTCATGCACTCATTGAAAAAGATGTTCCATAGTTATATGTCCATCCTGAGCTGTTAGCATCCGGTCCAAAGAGGCGAGCAAAGTGGGGTCGAATGTGCTATTCAAAAGAGTGAGATGTCCTGTCGTGATGAATTGCACTGGCTGGTCGGGTACATAGATCAATGTGTGTGTTATGTTCATGATTGTAGCTCCAGTAATCACGGCTGGTAAATGGAAAGTTGGCCCTGAAATGTCACACTGTGTGCTGTTAATTAACAGTCCCTGCCCCTGCAATTCTATTCTTTGTGTACTACCTTGCTTACCCTGCTTGTAACAAATGCAAATATCAACTGTGTTTTCCATTACTGAAAATACTCAATGTCGACCCACTTGCTGAAAGAACTGCACCGTATCTGCTATAATTTCCTTAGGGCACTCTGTGACCGGTTCTTGAGAGCAGAATAGAGAATACTCACAAGATTTGGGAACAGTGTGTAACAATTTCGCGGTGCAGATGGTAACTGGACCTGTTTGACAATGCAGCAAGTCTTGTGCAGTGAGGAACGCATTAGCTTGTCTGTTACGTGCCACTAACAGTATTTCCCGTACAGTTAATTGTATGAATATCTGCAAAATTTCCCACTTCACTGGTTATGTATGCAAGGCGTAACATTCAAATTTACAATCCTTACATGTTAATGATATTATGATACGAATTCTCAGCAGGGTACCCGTCCGCATACTGGTAACAGTGGCCATTTTGTAGTACACAGATAAGTTTTCATCTGTTAATGTTGTCAGTAGCTCCAGGGAGGCGGGCAATTCCAACTGAACTTTGGGTAATCCTTCCCGAAGTTGTTCCAAAGGTTAGGTGCCCGCACATTGTGTGCAACAAAGCCTCCTGTAGTTCCGTGTCTTCTATGCGTGTTTCCGTAATACTATCAGCAAGAAAACGGAGCAGCTTAGCGATTATCAGTTGTGAATTGATGTTATCCAACCAGTACTTGATTATACCCAAGTCGTGATTGGTTGTGTTGGCTGTGGCCTTAATGTGGGACATCAAGGTCACGGCAAAAGCTCACAATTGGCGCATATTATTAACTACATCTTTCTCCAAACTCTCTAATTAGGTTGTGTAAAGATCTAGCATTCCCTGGTTGCTATTCACATTATCCTGTACCTGCCGTAGCATTTCATTAATACTTTTAATGTCTTCCATGTCAGTGGTCCCAAAAACAGTTTTTAGGATACGGCCGCCTGCGTCTAACCATCCCCTTTTCCTACAGATGTGCGGGATTAACCCTGCAGTTTGCCGCAACTGAGCTTGTAAGCGTGCAAAAGCTGATCGTAGTAGCTGATATTACCCCTGTGTGTCATTAAACCTTGACTGATTAGCCACCATGGAATGAAGTTCATTTAATGTATCCTCTAATTTACAGATATCGTCTTCAACCGACCAAATATTACAGTCGACCCTTAAGGTCCATTGATGTCCGGACATAATTAAGTCCGCTTGTCGCGAGAACAAAACACCACTTGATATAGCATGTACCTTCAAGGCTTCAGCTAAGTTGCAACAGCAGAACAGAATAACTATGCTGAGAGATAGTGCACACCTTCTCTCTTCCCTCTTCAGCGCAACCCATGATGCTAGAGCTGCTGGTCTTACCAGAACGTCACGCCTCCTGAGGAATAAAAGAAAAACAACTCACATTAGCTCTTCCTTTTTACGCGTGGCCTAAGAGCATAATAGCATGTCTGATTGCTTCCACAGTTAACTTGGTTCTCTTGTTTATCTACTCCTTTCTTACTCTTTTTCTTAGATTCATCTTTCTCTCCACTAGAAGTTACAGCAGACAGTGAAAGAAGTGCCTCAAAATTCCCCTTAAAAGGCCTAATTCGGCTCACATGCACAATAGTAAGGTGAGTTGGAAGCTGTAATTTTACATTCACCGGCAATATCATCTCGATCACCTGGAAAGGACCTTGATAACGGGATACAAATTTTTTCATTTTGCCTTTTGGCACATACGGATTAGTCATCATCACCCATTGTCCTACATGATATTTCGGTAAAGCCGCCTTTCTATTGTGTCTGTGTCTCTAAAGCTTTAGTGTTCATTTTTTTCACCTGCCACCAGATTGTTTTCAACTTCGTGGATAAAACCTTAACAGCCGAAATATCGGTTCCTGGTGGGGTCTTGAGCAATTCAAACGGAGATGGCATCTTCCGACCAAAAAGTACTTCATACGGGGACAATCCTGTACTTTCATGCACTTTTGAGTTATATGCCGCGGTTACAAATGCCAATAGGGTATCCCAATTGTTGTGTTGTGAATTCACATAATAACTTAACATCTTAGCTATTGTACAATGAACTCTCTCAGACCGACCATTAGCCTGCGGGTGTAACGCGCTCGTTTTCAATTTCCTTACATGCAACAACTTGCATAACTGTTTCATCAAATTGGACATAAAGTTTGTCCCTCGATCTGTAATGATAGTTTCAGGTGTTCCGAATTTCAATATCCATTGATGTACCATAGCGTGAGCCACTCTTTTGGCTCGCTGGTCCAGAATAGCTGTCATAGACACACAGTGTGAAAAATGATCTATTATTGTCAAAACATAGCGATTACCCGCTGGTGTTTGCACCAACGGTCCTAAGACGTCTAAGCCAAGTAATTGAAAAGGTCTATCCACTTCCAGTAGTCATTGCAACACAATTTTCTGATGACTCAATTCCGCCCATTGAGCACACGGAATGCAATTCTTTACATACTGATTGACATCTTGCCTACGTGTTGACTACCAATAACTCTGTGCTACCCTCCTTTCCATTGCTCTTTGACCTGAATGACCAGAAAACATTGAATCATGTGCTTGCCTTAAAATTTCGCTTCGCAATTTTTCTGGTGCGACTATGCGTGGACCGTTCCTAGTTTTACGGTACAATATCCCGTCTTCCACGACGAACTGTCGCTGTGAGGTAAATCGTTGACAATCTGTGTCAGCGGTTTGTGCGTCCTCCCATTCGTTCTCATTTATTCCTGTGCATTCCATGGCGCATACTTTATGACTCAGACCATCCGTATTTCCGTGCAATTTACCCGGTCGATGAATCACTTCAAAATCGTACTCACTAAGACGCAAAGCCCACGTAGTTAATCCACTCATTGGATCTTTAAGCCCTAACAACCACTTAAGTGCTGCATGGTCAGTAATCACCTTGAAGCATTGTCCATACAAATAACACCGGAAATAGGTTATTCCGAAAATTAATGCCAATAACTCATTCTTGGTTGTTGAGTAGTTTTTTTCTGCATTGTTTATTTGTCTGGAAGCATATGCCATCAGGTGTTCCTGCCCATCTATTTCCTGAGATAATACAATACCCAAAGCAAAATTGCTAGAGTCACAATATAATATAAACTGTTTACCAAAATCTGGAAAAGCCAAAACTGGACTAGATGTTAACAAATGTTTTAACTTTTGAAAAGCCTCTTCGCATTCTGCTGACCAGTGAAATTTTACTCGCTTCTTCAACAACTGTGTGAGGGGCCTTGCAATTTCTGCAAATTTTGGAATATATCTCCTGTAAAAATTGGCGAGACCTAAATAAGACTGCAACTCTTTTACTTTTGTAGGTGTCGGAAAATTCATTACTGCCCCTACAAGTTTTGGATCCATGCGGACACCCTCCTGTCCTATAATATGGCCTATATAATGGTCTTCTTGCAACAAAAAATGACATTTTTCCATATGAAGAGTTAACTGCGCTGCTTTCAGACGATCAAAAACTTCGCGCAAACGGCGCACATGTTCTTGCACGTCCTTTGTCAAAACAATTATGTTGTCCAAATATACCATACACTGATTAGGTTTCAGCCCTTGTAACATGCTATCTAGTAACTGCTGGAAGGTTGCCAGAGTATTTTTGAGTCCGAAAGGCATTGGCCGATACTGAAAATGACCTGTAGGTGTTGAAAAAGCTGTCTTCAGTCGGTCTTCTGGGGCGACCTCCAACTGGTAGTACCCGCTTCGAAGATCCAAGGTCATGAAGTACTGACACTGACCCAAATTATCCAGAGTTTCAGTGATATTAGGCAATGGGTATGCATCCGATACAGTTTTTTGATTCAGGAAATGATAATCACAACAAAAACGATATGCCTTGCCCCCACTATTATGACAAGAGTAGACCAGGGACTACTACTGGTTTCTATTATCCCATCCCTAAGCTGTTGATTAATAAATTCTTCCATGACAGGCTTTTTGGAACACGATATGGGCGTTTATACACCGGTGCTTCATTCCCAGTGGGGATGTAATGCTGAACTAACGGTGTGGTGGGCAGTGGACCATGAGAATTACATAACTCTTTATATTCCGTCAAAAGGTTCTCCATGACTTCTCTGTCTTGCCCTTCTAAATGTGCTACTTTACCCCTCAGTGCAGACCAGCTGACCGACTCTCCCGGTTTTGTGTAATCTGCTGCGAAATCCTTATCCAGTTCATCTTCCCCTATTATATCCAGATTCGCTATTACGGTACCCCGTGCTAACTGCACCTTTTCAGGGCCAAAATTATCAACACTGACAGGCACAACCTTTTTTCCTTCTATCTCCCACACGTAGGACACACTACGGCACGTAAAACACGTCATTTTATCCAGTGGTTCATTCTCAGGCAAAGGTTCAACGACACACAACAAATTTACCAGCACGCTAGCTCCAACATCTGCCCAGATTATTTTCCCTGTACCCTTCGGTATAGTATCCCATGAGTTAACCCTAAGGGACCTTGTACGCAGTTTAGGTGGCCCACCTGACGTCTGGGCGGTTCCTTGCGACAGTAATGGTTTTTCGGCCGCAGAACCTAGGCAAAATTGTATTCGATCCAGTTCTACTGTACGCCGTTCCAGGTTAACTTTTGCGTGATGCGCAGCCAGGAAATCCAATCCGAGTATGACATCATAGCTGCAGCCAACAACTGGAAGAACTTCTACCTTCACTTGGAAGTTCCTCATTTACAATCGGAAGTTTAACACCGCTGATCCAAGTGATTTCACCTGTCCCCCTCCCATGCCACTTAACGCCCCACATGGTGGTTTTAATTCTACTTTACCAAGTACATTTCTACTCACCACGGATACCTGAGACCCGGTATCCAATAAAAATTTGCACAGTCTGCCCCTCATCAGGCCGGTCAGAAAAAAGTCTACCACTGATTCTGCACTAGCATTAATCCTTACCGGGGGTGTTGCACACTAGGCACACCACCCCCTGCCCCATTTAACTGAGGGGGGTGAGGCCCACCTTGCGGTTTCCTATCATGTTTCTGCCAGGACCCATTGCAATTATGCTCCCGATGACCACAACATCTGCATTTCCTGCAATGCCTCTACTTGCAATAGTGTCTAATGTGTCCCATCCGACCACATCTGAAACATTCTATTTCTGCATTAAGTACTGCTTTCCTGTCCCACATCTTTGTTACTGCTTCAACTTCCTCTAATGCCACAGTGATTCTGACTGCCTCATTGAGAGTCTTGGGGAATTCCATCCTAATCTTGTTGGAGGTTTCAGGTTGTAAATGCGTCTAGTGCCCTCTGCTCAGCTTCCTGCAGAATGGCTTCATTAACCCTATCAGAATCCATAAGCTCATAGGTATTAACATTAATTTTTCGAATTCGATCCACAAAAGCTTCTATTGATGCCCCATTCCTTTGATACATTCTATTCAATTGTTCCCAATAATATCTAGACGTATTTTTCCTCCGATACCTTTCCAGCAACCCATTTTTGAATACTTCAAACGTCCGAGCATCCCTTAATTCTTCATGGCATGTAACATATGCTCTGGCATCCCCAGTTACTTTCAACTTAGCCACATGAAAAAGTGTTTCTGCACCTCAATTTCCCAATTTAGCGGCCATGCTAAGGTTCTCAAAAAAAATCATAACATCCTCCCCAGCTTTTGCCGAGAAAGAGGTGACCAAAGACGCAGCATTAGTGTCAAGAATTACTGCATTAACAGGAAACCGTTCCTTGCTAGCTTCTTTAGACCGAGCAAACTCTATCTCTAATTCTGACACTCGCTCAAGTAGCTGCTGAATAGCCACCTGGACTGACACAGACTGCTCCATCACTTCCAGCTATCGAATCAAGACTACAGTAAGCCCAGGAAGAAGAACAGGAAAGGAAGACGGACTATGCTACAGGTTCAGACAAACCACCAAACGAAAAATTGGCACTTACTTGTCATGTTGCAGAAGTTGCTGATCCATTGTTGCCCTTCTCAGATGCCACATATCCTCGTCGATTACCAGCCACAATTTCCTCCAAATCCAGGGAGAAGACCACTACTATCGCCAATTGTAACAGGAGTGTGTGATGCGCAGGTTGCCCGACTGACACTACTTGTAATAGGATGACCGGAGCGGGTGACGTGGTCGAGGTTGTAGGGCGTGGCTGGATAGAAGAAGGTGGCTGCTTTTAGCAATCTTCCTCTTTATTGTTGGTTCTTCCAATACATTTTCCGGTAGCTCAGCCCCACCACTCGTGTTGGGGTGGAGAAATGCTGATGCGCGCAGCCCGGGGAATGTGACGCCGTGCTCGCTCAGTGGCTGTGCAGGCGGTAGGAGGTTAGCAGCACGAGGCCCAACCTGGCTCGCCTCCTGAAGACGCTGCAGCTCATGACAATGCCAGGAGTTGCCGGTGCAGCAGCGGGCAGCGCCCCCTGCTGGCTGGTCCTCGGGGACAGTGTCACTGATGACGACGACGTAACAGCGACCGAATGCCCAATCGGTTGAAACAATGCCGACGCCCACCTCTGATGCCCTCAAATAGTGCACACTGCTGCTGAATCTGCCTGTTACATGGTGCGGTGTTTATTAGAATGTTCTCGATGAGTTGGCTAATGCAACCACGCCACATGCGGCCCGCACCTGCGTAATTCTGCTAATGCTGCGTTCTGGCTGTTGATGGCCACCACGCATGTACACACATACCGATGTTCGTTGCAAAACTGTGTCACCTGCATAATGCACTGGCCAGCCTTCATTAGCTGTCTGCCATGAGGCTGGTGCATCGCGCACTGCAACACACTAAATCACGATTTCGTACCATATTTCCTAAAAATAAAATAACCCCTTGTACTCTACTCGTCTTTGAGCGGTCCAAACATATGGAAATCACTTGGGGCAAGGTCTGGTGAGTATGTGGATGAGGAAGACACTCAAAATGCAGGTCTGTGATCGTTGCAACTGTTCTACGGGCAGTGTGGGGCCTTGCATTGTCATGCTGCAAAAGGACAGCTACTGACAGCAATCCACGTCGCTTTGATTTGATTGCAGGCCACAGATGATTTTTTAGGAGATCTGTGTATGATGCACTGGTGACAGTGGCCCCTCTAGGCATGTAAAGTTCCAAAATGACGCCTTTTTCGTCCCAAAAGTGAGTCAGCATAACCTTCCGTGCTGATGGTTCTGTTCGAAACTTCTTTGGTTTCTGTGATGAGAAATTGCGCCATTCCTTGCTTACTCTCTTCATTTCTGGTTGGTGGAAGTTAGCCCAGGTTTCATCCCCAGTAACGATACTTGCAAGGAAGCCATCACCTTCTCATTCAAAGCGCCGAAGAAGTTCTTCACAAGCATCAACTCTTTGTTCTCTCATTTCAGGAGTCATCTGCCGTGGCATCCATCTTGCAGACACTTTGTGAAACTCGAGCACATCATGTACAGTGTGGTGTGCTGACCTATGGCTAATCTGTAAACATGCTGCAATGTCATTCAGTGTCGCTCGGCGGTTTTACTTCACTATGGATTCAACTGCTGCAATGTTCTGTGGAGTCTCAACTTGTTGTGTCTGATCTGGACGAGGAGCATTTTTCACTGAAGTCACACCATTTGCAAACTTCCTACTCCATTCATAGACTTGCTGCTGTGACAAACACACATCACCATACTGAACCTTCATTCATAGATGTATTTCAATAGGTTTCACACCTTCACTACGCAAAACCCGAATAACAGAACGCTGTTCTTCCCTGGTGCAAGTCGCAAGTGGGACGGCCATCTTTATACTGATACTGTGATGGTATGTGTGCATTTGCACTATGCTGCCACCTACAGGCCACTCTGCTCGCTGTTTGTAGCACGCTTACCAACTTACAGAATGACGCGCGCGAAATTTCAATTTGTTATTACAAATTTAAGGTTTTCATTTGACTCACCCTCATATGTATGCTATCATTGCCCTATGTTTGCCTTCAGTCTGCTCTAGCTCATCATGCTATTTATTAAACTCACTAGAACTGTAATGTACCTGTCTCGCCACACAGCTATGCCATACACTGTATACATTGTGTACTATTGTCTTGTGAGATCATTAAATATACTTGTTTTGGAGCTGTTGTCATGTGCTATTTCATGTCATGAACACTAGCAGCACCTGCTTTCTTTGTAAATAGAATTATTAGATTCTTCTTGGAGTGTATGTTGGTAGCTATCATGTAGAAGAAATAAACTGGGATGAAGTTGAATAATGTAAAACTGTCTGGGACTGGGTGTTGTGTTGCCCTCATCATCATTTCGACATCATCAACATGTAAGTTGCCAAAGTGGCGTCAAATAAAAAAGACTTGCACAAGGCAGTCAAACTTCCCAAAAGGAGACTCCCAGCCAAAATATGCCATACATTTATTTCACTTCCAATTGGTGTTATGAAAATTTTGTTAAGTTGTTATTGCAAACATCAGCTTTGTGTGATTTAATTTATAAATGTTTAATTGTCATTGATTACTGGAAAAGTTATGTCATATTTTCACAGGCATAACTTGTGATGATGAGGATTAGTGTGACAGTATTTTACATATAATTTACAAAAATATAACATACATATTTTATTAAATTCTTATATGTTTCCTTTTCAAAAAGTGTGATGTATTTAATGATCTGTTGTAGTTGCTATTATGTTCTGACTGTCTTTCAGTATATTTTAATGTTGGATTATCCAGGCTGTTGTTTAATCCAACAGAGGATGATAATAGATAGCAAGATATTTTTCTTTTATACCTTCTACTTTAAATGTATAGAACATGTACCTTAAATATATGAACTCTCCAGATCCTTACACAAGCTGTATATTTTTCAAAACTTCACTATTCGGTATATAATTTACATTCTGCTGATAACAATAGTCTATACGGTTCAGGTAGACACTGTTTATGGAGAAATATTCTAAATTTAGGATTCACTAAAACCATGTACATTTCAACATTAAAGCCTGCTAATAATTATTTGTTTTAGTATTGACACAAATTATTTAAAAGTCCTTATTCTCCTCTTTCAAATAAACATTTTACTTTTCTAAAACTTAGTACTGCATTTCAAAAATTATTACCATTCAAATTCATTGATTTTTTATTGTTTGAATCTTAAAATACAATCCTTTCAAAATTTCAACATTATTGTCCTCTAGCCTTAAATTTTCTGATCCCCAAAATATATACTTCTGCTAACATAATATATTAGTTTATGAAATTAGAGATTTCAGAAGATTCATGGCAGGATTTTGTAGATCAAGGCGCATGCCATAACTTCTGCCCCCATAAAGTATAACCATTATTTGTCATAAAATAATCAGTGTTCCTGCAAAAGCATTTATGTAGCCTATATTTTACTTTTTCTGTCTTTTAGTTAATACATAAAATGTAATCGCTTTGTATTTCAACATTTTATGTCATCAGCCCTATGCGCAGCTTCATATAGGTATCCTGTACAAAGCCAGAGTGAGGTGTGATTGAACCATTAATAGGTGTAGTTGCTATGTTAGTCACTAAGTAATTAAGTTATGTTTACGTCGAGTTATGCCATTGTGCACTTGCTTATTAATCAGTCATCTGCATAGTTATGAAAGGTCATTTGTATATTTTTTGGGCTAATGATCATAGCCGATATAGGTTACTTTTCCGTGTTGTTAAATATATATAAAAAATTACATGCAAGCTGATGATTGAAACTTCCTGGTAGATTAAAACTGTGTGCCGGACCGAGACTCAAACTAGGGACCTTTGACTTTCGCAGGTAAGTGCTCTACCATCTGGGCTACCCAAGCACGACGCACTCCCCATCCTCACAGCCTTACTTCTGCCAGTACCTCATCTCCTACTTTCCAAACTTCACAGAAGCTCTCCTGCAAAAGGCAAAGGTCCCGAGTTCGAGTCTCGGTCCGGCACACAGTTTTAATCTGCCAGGAAGTTTCATATCAGTGCACACTCCAGTGCAGAGTGAAAATCTCATTCTGCAAGCTGATGATTATTTGTTTAAAACAGTAAATTTGAATGAAATAAGTAAACTTGACTGTGTCATGATGAATCATTTCTGCATCTAGATCTACATCTACATCTACATAGATACTCCGCACGCCACCGTACAGTGCGTGGTAGAGGGTACCCTGTACCACTATTAGTCATTTCCTTTTCTGTTCCACTCACAAATAGAATGAGGAGAAATCTACTATCTATATGCCTCCATATGAGCCCTAATTTCTTGTGTCTTATCTTCGTGGTCCTTCCACACAATATATGTTGTCAGTAGCAGAACTGTTCAGCAGTCAGCTTCAAATGCCAGTTCTCTAAATTTTCTCAATAGTGTTGCTCAAAAAGAGCATCCAGGGATTCCCATTTGAGTTCCTGAAGCATCTCCATAACAAATCTAGCAACCCTTTCCTGAATTGCTGTGATGTCTTCCTTCAATCTGAGCTGGTATGGATCCTAAACACTCAAGCAGTACTCAAGAATAAGACACACCAGTGTCCTGCATGCGGTCTTCTTTGCAGGTGAACCACTCTTTCCTAAAATTCTCACAATAAACCAAAATCAACAATTTGTTTTCCCTACCATAGTCCTCACATGTTCATTCCATTTCCTATTGCTTTGCAGCATTATGCCCAGATATTTAAATGACTTGACTGTGTCAAGCAGGACACTAATAATACTGTATCCAAACATTATGAGTTTGCTCTTCCTCCTCATTCACATCAACTAACATTTTTCCACATTTGAGCTAGCTGCCATTAATCACACCAACTAGAAACTTCGTCTAAGTCATCTTGTATCTTCCTAAAGTCACTCATTTTACACCATACCATATACCATATTATCATCAGCAAACAAATGCAGATTGCTGCCCATCCTATCCACGAAACTATTTATGTACACTATGTGATCAAAAGTATCCGAACACCCCCAAAACAAACATTTTTCATATTAGGTGCATCGTGCTGCCATCTACTGCCAGGTACTCCATATCGGTGACCTCAGTAGTCATTAAACATTGTGAGAGAGCAGAATTGGGCGCTCCATGGAACTCACGGACTTCGAATGTGGTCTGGTGATTAGTGTCACTTGTGTCATATGTCTGTACGCGAGATTCCCACACTCCTAAACATATCTAGGACCACTGTTTCTGATATGATAGTGAAGTGGAAACATGAAGGGACATGTACAGCACAAAAGTATACAGGCCAAACTTGTCTGTTGACTGACAGAGACCGTTGACAATTCAACAAGATCGCAATGTGTAATAGGCAGACATGTATCCAGACCATCACACAGGAATTCTGAATTGCATCAGGATCCTCTGCAAGTACTATGACAGTTACGCGGGAGGAGAGAAAACTTTGATTTCATGGTCGAGCGGCTGCTCATAAGCCACACATCACACTGATAAATGCCAAACGAAATCTCGCTAGGTGTAAGCAGCATAAACATTTGATGATTGAACAGTGGTAAAATGTTGTGTGGAGTGACGTATCACGGTACACAATGTGGCCATCCGATGGCAGGGTATGGGTATGGTGAATGCCCAGTGAACGTCATCTGCCAGCGTGTGTAGTGCCAACAGTAACATTCGGAGGCGGTGGAATTATGGTGTGGTCGTGTTTTTTATGGAGGGGGCTTGCACCCCTTGTTGTTTTGGGTGGCACTATCACAGCCCAGGCCTACATTGATGTTTTAAGCACCTTCTTACTCCCACTGTTGAAGACCAATTTGGCGATGGCAATTGTATCTTTCAACATGATCCAGCATCTGTACATAATGCACAGCCTGAGGCAGAGTGGTTACATGATAATAACACCCCTGTGATGGATTGGCCTGCACAGAGTACTGACTTGAATCCAATAGAACATCTTTGGGATGTTTTGGAATGCCGACTTTGTGCCAGGCCTCACTGACCAACATCAATACCTCTCCTCAGCTCACCTTCCAGCACCTGACTGAATGTTTGCCTGTGAGAGTGGAAGCTGTCATGAAGGCTAAGCATGGGCCAACACCATATTGAATTCCAGTATTACCGATGCAGGGTCCATGAACTTGTACGTCATTTTCAGTCAGGTGTCCAGATACTTTTGATCACATAGTGTATATAGAGACAACAGTGGTCCTATTGTACATCTCTGTGGCACTCCTGACAATACCCTTGTCTCTGATGAACACTCGCCATCGAGGACATCATACTGGGTTCTATCACTTAATAAGGCTTCAAGCCACTCACATATCTGTGAACTTATCCCATGTGCTCATAACTGTGTTAACAGCCTGTAGTTGGGCACAGTATCAAATGCCTCCCAGAAATCTAGAAATATGGCCTCTGCCTGTTGCCCTTCATCCATAGTTCCCTGTATATCATATGAGAAAAGGGCAAGCAAAGTTTCGCAAGAGCGATGCTTTCTAAAACCATGTTAATTCATTGACATAAGCTTGTCAGTGTGAAGAAAGTTTGTTATATTCGAACTGAGAATATGTTCAAGGATTCTTCAGCAAATTGTAGTTAGGGATATTGGTATGTAATTATGCAGGTCCGTTCTTTTACCCTTCTTATATGCTGGAGTCACCTGCACTTTTTTCCAGTCGCTTGGGACTTTGTGCTGGGCAAGAGATTCATGATAAATGTAGGCTAGGTAAGGGGCTAATGCCATAGAATACTCTGAATTGGTATTCCATCTGGACCTGGTGATTTATTTGCTTCCAAATATTTCAGTTGTTTCCCTATGCAAGGGATGCTTGTTACTATGTCGTCTATATGGGATTCTGTCGGATGGTCAAATGATCATATGTTTATACAATTCTCATGTGTGAACAATTTAAAATTTTGTCTTTCATTTTGCTATCTTCAACAGTTGTTTAAAGCCATCATCTACATGATAGCAGTAGCAGACAACCTATGAGACTTATACACTATGACACACATTATTTTTCTAAAGCACTAGTCACTCAACAATGATACAAGTCCAGAGGTTTCAGTTACAGAGGATTGGCACTGCTTTTCAGTCCTCAGTTCAGGAAATATGAGCTCATCAAATCAATACCAAATTTAACGAAGACTGAACTCCCATAGGTGTTTGCTATTTAGAATGACTTAGGGGCAACGTGTGGTTTTATTGAGAATAACACAGATGTGAGAAGCATTACCCCTATATGGCAAGACACGTTACAAGGATTGACAGTCCAGAAAATTTTTTTAAGGGAATGCTGACATACTTAAACCAGCTATTAATCCTACCAGGGAACAAGTGATATGAGAAAAAAAATTATTCAGAGTATACAGATTGAAAACCGGATCCACAGAGTGAAAACTTTTCTTGAAATTTTGGAGGTCTCAGTTTTTTGTATGCACATCCACGGGCTTTAGATTTCACTGGAATTACTCTTTACCATTCTAGCAATTTGCAGTATGTCACCCATTAGTCAGTACAATGTGGTTGATCCCCTATGTCAGTATAATAATTATAAACATAATTTAAGTATGTGAGAAAATATTTTCACTGCATTGTGAATGTCTTTCTTGCAGCAACTGATAAAACTTAAAATTCCATAGACTTTAGTGTATCTCACTTTGTACATATCATTGTAGTTGCTATAAAAAAAATCATTTCCTCTGTACAGTAACTGATGTTTCAGTGGCAATTGAAAATTTGAGCTAGATCTATACTCATCCATGATTTTTGGGTTTTTGGTAAGAAGTCAGCTTAACTTAGGAAATCTGTGTACACTTTCATGCCTGACTCAAACTTTTATTCTCACTAACATTTTGCCCATGATTTCTGAGCACTGGTACCAAAGACACACTCTGTCATAAGAAATGAATTACAACTGAATGAAATGAAATGAATATGTTAGAGACAATAAAAGCAGTACAGATGCAGTGATATGAAATGATATCAGTGGAAACCTGTCAGATATGCTAAAACCACTGTGTAATGAAAGTATTGAGGTAAATGAAACATTTTGGGAGACAGACTACAGGATGCAATTTTTTCTTTGGAAAATTGCCTCAAAAATTCATGTGTGTATTATATGCTCAATTAAAATAAAAACGTCCAGTATTTGACTTAAAACTCCTGCCAGTCTTAAAAATGGCCATATATTTAATGCCACAGGAAACCTATCTCAATCTGGCAACATTGGATCCAACTGGCAGGAGCAGTGTACCAATGCGGGGATTCAAAAGCTCCCTCCCACCCAGCCATATCAAACACAGAACACTAGCCTATGATGTGTTACTGCAGTCTACAATGTCACTGCAGTCTGCAATCAAACAAAAGTGTCAGTGGATAAAACAGTCATGCCATAAGGTGAGAGAAGACATTATCATTAAATCTTTCAAAAAGTGCAGCATATGTGACACACTTGATGGCAGTAAAGACAGTCTTATATATCAAGAGGACAGCGATGTTGACAATGAGGAAGAAGGAGAAGAAGCAGAATGTTCAAATGATGATTTTCAGGGATTTTACAAATCAGTTCGACTTCATAAAATAATTTTTTTTTGAGTCTGGCTTTGCAATCTAATAATAAAAATAGTAAAAATGTTATTTTTTAATAAATAACTGCTTAAAAATTAAGGTGTGTCTTATAGTCTGTAGCATTTTATACTCCATAAAATACAGAACTCAATTCCAGATTTCCTGCATTTCACAACCTGTAATCCTAATCGTTAGGCTATACGAGCATGCCTTCTGACACTTTAATTTTAATATATTTAGTTAATATATACTCTTATTTACAGTAGATGCTCCAAATGGGGTCCCTTTACAGCAAGAGCTGCCTGAGAACATTTGAACACACTACCAAATGCTCACTGAATTTTGGTCGCTGAAATTTGTGAAATGATATTATCATTGTAGAAGTATTGGTG
Organism: Schistocerca serialis cubense; assembly: GCF_023864345.2. Taxonomy (NCBI): domain Eukaryota; kingdom Metazoa; phylum Arthropoda; class Insecta; order Orthoptera; family Acrididae; genus Schistocerca; species Schistocerca serialis. The sequence goes on from NC_064640.1 coordinate 638,349,314, forward strand.
GTGTGCTGTCTCGCATTATCCTGCATAGAATAACCATAGGTCTTTTCATTGGGTGTTAGTTCTTTAAAAAAGGATGCAGGATATTCTTCACATACTTATAGGAATTTATAGTTTTGGGGAAAAAGATTAGTCCAATAAGTCATCTTGCACTAATTGCATACCACACTCCTGTTATCACATCATGGAGTTATAGAAAGTACATCCTGGAAATGGTTATGAGAAACTTTAGAAAGAGATGTGACCACATGCACACATCCTACTGTGACATTAGGAGCAGGCATGGCTGAGCCGGGGACATGTTTTCACAGCTGAAGAGGTGGATTGACAAAGCCAGGCAGGGCCTGACAATTGACAAAGTCCAGAGAAGTTGGTGGTGGAGGGAGGGATCCAAATGGCCCAGGCTATGAAGCAGTCATTGAAATTGAGATTTTTGTCATAGCAACATAAAAAGAAACTACACAGATGGAAGATATCCTTACATACATCCTCCACTCATATGTATGTGTGTGCATGGGGTGGGGGGAGACTTGTTAAAGAATAACTCCAAAAACTAGTTTTCTTTCCTTTGTGTGGGCTCATTGACAGTTCAGTGCCCCCTCTTTCCGATAAGTAGTATCCTTTAATCTAAAAGTATTTACTTTCTTTAGGGTTAATGTGACGGAACTGTCGGTTGGTCTCTGGTCTGCAATGTAGCCAACACTGCAAAAATCCAACCACATGTAGTGGAAGCTCCGTAAACAGTGTTTCTCTGGCTTTACAATTTATTACTCATGATGATGCACCTGGGGGCTCAGTAGCTACTGAATGAATAATTATTTGGTGGAAACAAAAGGTTTTATCTTCTCCATTTGACATTCATCAATTATTTATCCATCAGCAATTAGGAGAGAGATCATTAGGTTCAATATTATTCTATCTGTAGAGTTGCAATAGGCTGTCGATGTAACTGATGAGGACCTTTGGACCTCCAACATCGACTGTCTACAAATTTACAACGCCTGACAAATGCAGCCATGCTTCATCAGAAAGAAAGAGCATTTCAGGATCAATGTCCCAATCATGCACAGACTCTAGCAGGCAGTTGCAATAATGAAAGTGAGCAGCAATATCTGAGTTAGTTGATTGACACAATACTGTAATTTTGTATGGCTCAATGAGCAAATGCTGCTGACATGCCAGTTCGAAGTGCTAAATGGCACAATGATTTTCTTGGACTCCTTTCCAAGGCCTCTCCTACATCACTACATCATCTAATTTATTTTCAGTTACAACAATGGATTCTGTAGACCTTCATTTGTGTAACGTGGATCAGTCTCTTCAAATTTCTTCAGTAATCTATGTATCGTTGAATCATTAGGAATGTGCACACTGGGAAATTTTGCTATGAATGCAAGCCAACGTTCCACATTAGATGCTGTTTTTGCATATTTCAACACAAGAAACACTCTTTGATCCTCTGTGTGTACCACAGTGAATGGAAACTTGACAAACAACTCAAAAGAAAACACCTGTACACTCAGTCTCATTGTATAGGTGGCTCATGCACAGTGTCACTGTCTGAGGATCAGGCCCAGTGACATATGGACAGGGGAAGCCCCCGACTCATTGCGGGCATCGTATGTGAAACGCCCTGTACTTCTCTATTGTCTGTCTCTATCATGAAAATGCCTACTGATAGATATGGTGAAATATTAAAGAATTTTTAGTTTAACTTGTGAATAAGTTATGAGAGAAAGACACTTTTTGGTGGTACTAAATGATGTGTCGACAGAAGTGCCGACACAGTGTGATTTGAGGGGATCGCAATGCACGCTATAAACACACGAAGGATGGCATGAGGTCTGAAACAGGATACGTAATGAATGCTATAAAGAAAAGTACGTAGCTTTTGGAATACTTAACTTTAATCCATCCTTGTTGTATACATCGTTCTTGATGAGACATGCTTTATATGATAAGTATCAATTGCTATGTAAGGCTAATGATGCCTGGCTAGGTCGTAGCCATGGACTTAGCTGAAGGCTATTCTAACTATCTGCTCGGCAAAGGAGCGAGGCTTTGTCAGTGTAGTCGCTAGCAAAGTCGTCCGTACAACTGGGGCGAGTGCTAGTCCGTCTCTCGAGACCTGCCATGTGGTGGCGCTCGGTCTGCGATCACTGACAGTGGCGACACGCGGGTCCGACATGTACTAATGGACCGCGGCCGATTTTAAAGCTACCACCTAGCAAGTGTGGTGTCTGGCGGTGACACCACACTAAACTCCTTCATACTCAACATATCAACTGTATGGGAATTTTAGGTAAATGCAAAATATGATTCTTTCTTGGGTTCCCACTTATCCAATTGTGTGAATGGAAAGAAAGAGAAGCTATCCTGTTTATTTTACATATTTTGCATAAAAATAATATGTAGTATGATTCTCCAAGTTATTGTAAAGGAAGTGCAGGAAGTTGAAAACCTTCCTCTGACTACTAGTTCAGCCCACAGTGAATGTTGTATTCATCTACATTTATACTCTGCAAACCTCCCTGAGGTACACGGCAGAGGGTACTTCCCATTGTATCAGTCATTAGGGGTTCTTCCTGTTCCAGTCACATATGGAGCATGGTAAGAATAATTGATTGAATGCCTCACAATCCCTATGTGAGTGATATGTAGGGGCTTGTAGTATACTCTTTGAGTTGTCATTTAAAGCCAGTTCTTGAAACTTTGATAATAGACTTTCTTGGGATAGTTTACGTCTATCTTCAAGAGTCTTCCAGTTCAGTTCCTTTGGTATTTCTGTGACACACTAACATGGATCAAACAAACCTGTGACCATTCGTGCTGCCCTTCTCTGTATTCATACAATATCCCCTGTTAGTCCTGTTTTGTATGGGCCCCACACACCTGAGCAATATTGCAGAACCGGTTGCACGAGTGACTTGTAAGCAATCTCCTTCATAGACTGATTGCACTTCCTCAGTAGTCTACCAATTAACCCAAACTTATCATCTGCTTTACCCACAACTGAGCCTATATGATTATTCCCTTTCATATCCCTGCAAAGTGTTACACCCAGATATTTATATGAGTTAACAGAATCCAAAACTGATTCATTGATATTATAGTCATAGGGTACTATGTTGTTTTTTTTTTTTTCATTTTGTGAAGTGCATAATTTTACATTTATGAACATCTGAAGTAAACTGCCAATCTTTGCACCACTTTGAAATTTATCAAGATCTGAGTGAGTATACCGGTATATGCAGCTTCTTTCAAACAGTACTTCATCATAGATAACTGCATCATCTGCAAAAAGTCTGAGGTTACTACTGGTATTGTCACTGGTATACAACACGAACAGCGTGGGTCCTAACACACTTCCCTGTGGCACACATAAAGTTATTTCTACATCTGATGATAACTCTGCATCCAAGATAAAGTGCTGTATCCTCCCTACCAAAAAGTTCTCAATCTAGTCACTAATTTCACTTGATACCCCATCTGACTGCACTTTTGACAATAAGTGTATGTGTGGTACTGAGTCAAATGATTTTTGGAAATCAAGAAATACTGCAGCTCTCTGACTGCCTTGAACCAAAGCTTTCGGTATGTCATGTGAGAAAAGTGCGAGGTTGGTTTCACATGAGTGATGTTTTCGGAATCCATACTGGTTGGCATTAAGGAGGTAATTCTGTTCAAAGTACCCTAGTATGTCTGAGCTCAGAATATGTTCTAACATTCTACAACACATCTGTGTCGAGGATATTGAACAATAGTTTTGTGGATCACTTCTGCTACCTTTGTTTGTGGACAGGAGTGATCTGTGCTTTTTTCCAAGAACTGTCTATGGTTTTTGTTCAAATGATCTATGATAAGTTATAGTTAGAAGAGGGACTAACTCAGCTGAAAGTTCCGTATAGAATCTGATAGGGATGGCATCAGGCCCAGGAGCTTGGTTCAGTTTTAACGATTTCAGCAGTTTCGCAACACCAGTGACACTATTACTGATTTCAGTCATCGTTTCAGTGGTATGAGAATTACACTGGGGGGCAATTCCCCTAGATTTTCCTTCGTAAAGGAACATTTGAAAATGTTCCTTCTGCTTTTGCTTTGCTACCCCAGTTTCAGTTCCTGTCTCTTTCTCTGGGGACTGAACGCTAACTTTGGTGGCACTAACATCCTTTACATATGACCAGAATTTCTTTGGGTTTTGTGAAATATCATTTGACATTATTCTGCTACAGTAGTCATTGAAGGCATCCTGCGTAGCTCTCTTGACTTCCAAACACGTTTCATTCACCATCTCTCTATCGATAGCCATACACTTTGTTTTACACCTGTTATGCAGTGAATTGTGTTTCTTTAGAAGTTTCTTTACAGTGACTGTATACCATGGAGGATCCCTTCCATTACTAACTGTTTTACTGGGTCCATATCAATCAGTCAATTATTCTTTTTAACATGAGCCATAGTTCCTTTATATGCTCCTTCCTTGTGCTGAAAGTTTCAAGTTCCTCACTGAGGTATGAGACTATTGATTTTTTATCTAGTTTCCTGAACATATACACAGATGCACCAATTAAACTGGTACAGGCATGCATATTCAACTACAGAGATATGTAAACAGGCAGAATACGGCACTGAGGCAATGCCTGTATAAGACAAGTGTCTGGCACAGTTGTTAGATCAGTTACTGCTGCTGCAATGGCAGGTTATCAAGATTTAAGTGAGTTTGAAAGTGGTGTTATAGTTGGTGCACAAGCAATGGGTCACAGCATCTCCAAGGTAGTGGTGAAGTGGGGATTTTCTCGTACAACCATTTCACGAGTGTACCGTGAATATCAGGAATCCAATAAAACATCAAATCTCTGACATTGCTGCAGCCAGAAAAAATCTGGAGCTGTTTATCACACTTTCTAAAACTTTACAGTACAATTTATAATATGCTCTTTTAAGGGGATCATTTGATACTCTAAATGAGACAGGTAATTCCCTCTCAGTGCTGCAAGAAATTTGAATTCCTTCAATAACCCAAGGGTTACCAGTAGAAACCTCAATATTCTTCCTGGCAGTGCTTTTTGAAAAAGTCATTTCAAATAGAGAGATGAATTAATTTACAAAAATGATAAATTTATCATTTACAGTAGTTACCCTAAATACTGGATCCCAATCTGCTGTGACAAATGGCAATTGAAGGCAGAAAGAGTGTCAGTGTTTATACGTCTAAAGGACTGATAGGTGTGGGAAACTTTGCTGCAAAAATTGATGTTGTTGATCATCATGATCATAAAATGCATTTATGACTTGGCTTATACCTGTACTGTTGCTTGTCAATGAAAATATTGTCTGTAAGACTTTGGCAGTTTTCTTTAACTCTAATGAGGTATATTAACCATAGCACCAATTTGTAAGGAGTTCACTAAATGCTGTAGATCAGTCTTACAGTTATTCTCAGTTAAAAAGTTAACCTATAAGTCCACTGTATATATTAAATTTCTAATTTTCAAAAAAGGTTCAGCCAAAAGAGATTCTAGGTTACCACTAAAATAAAAAACTTTCCTGCCAGAGGAACTATAGCTCTTTTTGTCCTTTGTAGTGATTTCAATGCCAATGACCTACGATATTGATCTGTACAAAATTTGTTTAGATATAAATGTGTATAAATAATTTTGTTATTAATATAAATTACAGCACCACCTTTCTATCTACTTGTTCTACAATAACGAATAGCTAAATTATACCCATTAAGCTGCAGCCCCTCAATTTTAACTGTCATATGGTGCTCAGTAGTTCATAGAACTTGTGGACAGTCAACAGGACCCATATCATGTAGATTTACAGATAAAAATATAAATTTATTATTCAAATATCTGATATTTTAGTGAAAAATGGTAAGATTGATAGAGCCACCTTCACTACCACAATGTGGGTCCTTTTGTAGATTCACTTACAGCTGATATATCTATATTGTGAGCAATGTTGCTGTGGTCATGAGGGTACCAGCCATAAATCACTGCTTCTATTTGGGACTCATTTTGCTCTAGTTTTTCACTTTTGCATACCGCAGCAGAAAAACTTTCAAGCTCTTGAGGTTGATTGGATGAAACACCATAATTATGTCATTGATGTTTCCTGACTAGATGCTTCCATGCTTCTGCTGCTACTGCTGTATACCTTGGGCACCCTGCTGTGTAATTTCTGTTGCTGAGAGCTCCTTGTTTTTTGTCTCTGTGGCTGGTGTTGTTTGGTTATTGCTGTGTTTACCTTTAGCATTGGTGAATGGTCTGTTTGTCCTTCTGTGTGCAGTAGGGGCATGTAGTGGGAGCTTGTAGTACACTTTCTTGTTTTTGGAGCCTTTTCAGCAGCTTGAGGTAAGGTCTTTGATCTTTAAACAGCATATTCACTGTTTACCAAATGTACAATTTTTTGACTTAAGAGAGATTTTCCCTTTCATTTAAATGGATGTCATGCCTTGTGTAATGTTCTCTGGCCACATCATCTATTGTGAGGAAGTGCATTCTGGGGGAGGCCTAGCAGATTTTTCTACGTAACTTATTTGCTTTATTTATTTCTACATTTACATACGAAAAGCAAGTGTTGAGTTTTACACTTGCTAACACTTTTTTACACTTACTAGCACATTTACTTTGTATTCAATGGATAGACAAATAGTGAACCAGAACTAAAGAATCGCACAGTCCAAGAGTAGTCTGGTTCTGAGGCAATAGTTGTCATCACACAGCAGCCAGCATAATATGCGGACCATACAGATCCCCAACAAGAACTGGCATTCCTGGTGGAGTGCCCACTTATATCTGCCAGTTCAGCCACAGGATGCCATCAGGTGATGCAGCGATCACCTCGAGGCTATGGGTTCTTTCCGAGATTTGTCTTGTGGTGGCCACTCACTGCTTGCAGCACCATTGGTGGTGTGGGTGGCAAATATGCATTGACTTCAGACAGTTGAGATAATTCTAACTCGCTGTCCAAGTTGGTTACATCAATAAGACAGGTCATATCTTTTAGGAAAGCCGATACCAATTACTTGATGTTTACAAAGACTCATCATCATCATCATCATCATTTAAGACTGATTGTGCCTTTCAGCGTTCAGTCTGGAGCATAGTCCCCCTTATAAAATTCCTTCATGATCCCCTATTCAGTGCTAACATTGACGCTTCTTCTGATGTTAAGCCTATTACTTCAAAATCATTCTTAACCGAATCCAGGTACCTTCTCCTTGGTCTACGCCGACTCCTCCTACCCTCTACTGCTGAACCCATGAGTCTCTTGGGTAACCTTCCTTCTCCCATGCGTGAAACATGACCCCACCATCTAAGCCTGTTTGCCCTGACTGCTACATCTATAGAGTTCATTCCCAGTTTTTCTTTGATTTCCTCATTGTGCACACCCTCCTGCCATTGTTCCCATCTACTAGTACCTGCAATCATCCTAGCTACTTTCATATCCGTAACCTAAACCTTATTGATAGGGTAACCCGAACCACCCAGCTTTCACTCCCATACAACATAGTTGGTTGAAAGATTGAACGGTGCACAGATAACTTAGTCTTGGTACTGACTTCCTTCTTGCAGAAGAGAGTAGATCATAGCTGAGTGCTCACTGCATTAGCTTTGCTACACTTTGCTTCCAGTTCTTTCAATATGTTGCCATCCTCTGAGAATATGCATCCTAAGTACTTGAAACTGTCCACCTGTTCTAACTTTGTTCCTCCTATTTGGCACTCAATCCGTTTATATCTCTTTCTCAGCCATCACAACTAAGTCATCCGCATATGCGAGACTGCTTATTTTGTGTTCACCTATCTTAATCTCAACCAGCCAGTCTATTGTTTTCAACATGTGATCCATAAATAATATGAACAACAGAGGAGACAGGTTGCAGCCTTGTCTTATTCCTGAAACTACTCTGAACCATGGATTCAATTTACCATCAACTCTAACTGCTGTCTGACTATCTATGTAAAGACCTTTAATTGCTTGCAAAAGTTTGCCTCCTATTCCATAATCACGTAGAACAGACAATAACTTCCTCCTAGGAACACGGTCATATGCCTTTTCTAGATCTATAAAACATAGATACAGTTCCCTGTTCCACTCGTAACTCTTATTCATTATTTGCCCTAAGCTAAAGATCTGGTCCTGACAACCTCTAAGAGGCCTAAACCCACTCTGATTTTCATCCAATTTGTCCTCAACTAATACTCGCACTTTCCTTTCAACAATACCTGAGAAGAATTTACCCACAACACTGATCAAAGAGATACCTCTGTAGTTGTTGCAATCTTTTCTGTTTCCATGTGTAAAGATTGGTGTGATTACTGCTTTCGTCCAGTCTGATGGAACCTGTCCCGACTCCCATACCATTTCAGTTATCCTGTGTAGCCATTTAAGACCTGACATTCCACTGTATTTGATGAGTTCCGACTTAATTCCATCCACCCCAGCCGCTTTATTGCACTGCAATCTATTGACCATTTTCTCCACTTCCTCAAATGTGATCCTATTTCCATCATCATTCCTGCCCCATTGTACATCGAAATCTGAAACATTACTGATCGTATTTTCACCTACATTGAGCAACTCTTCAAAATATTCCCTCCATCTGCCCAAGGCATCAACAGGATTCACCAGCAGTTTTCCTGACTTGTCCAAAATACTTGTCATTTCCTTCTTACCTCCCTTTCGAAGACTGCTTATTACACTCCAGAATGGTTTTCCATCAGCTTGACCCAAGGTCTCCAACCTGTTTCCAAAGTCTTCCCAAGATTTCTTCTTGGATGCTGCAATTATCTGTCTGGCTTTGTTTCTTTCTTCAACATAACTTTCTCTGTCTACCTGAGTTCTAGTATGTAGCCATTTTTGATATGCCTTCTTTTTCCTTTTACAGGCTGCCTTGACTGTGTCATTCCACCAAGCTGTTTGCTTCATCCTACCTTTACACACTACTGTTCCAAGACATTCTTTGGCCACTTCTAGTACTATGTCCCTGTACCTTGTCCATTCCTTTTCCAGTGACTGCAATTGACTACATTCAACTAACTGGTACCTTTCTGAGATCACTGTTATGTACTTGTGTCTGGTTTCCTCATCCTGAAGTTTCTCCACTCTTATCCTCCTACACATGGACCTGACCTCCTGCACTTTCGGCCTCACAATACCAATTTCACTGCAGATTAAATAGTGATCAGTGTCATCAAAGAATCCCCTGAATACACGTGTGTCCCTCACAGCCTTCCTGAATTCCTGATCTGTTATTATATAGTCAATGACAGATCTGGTTCCCCTGCCTTCCCAAGTATACCGGTGAATGTTCTTATGTTTCAAAAAGGAGTTTGTGATTACTAAGCCCATACTGGCACAGAAATCCAAGAGTTGTTTCCCGTTCCTGTTGGCCTCCAAATCCTCTCCAAATTTACCCATAACCTTTTCATACCCTTCTGTTCGATTTCTAATCCTGCCATTAAAATCACCCATGAGCAGAACACTGTCCTTGGCCTTTACTCTAACAACTACATCACTGAGTGCGTCATAAAAACTATCCATCTTATATTGATCTGTCCCTTCACAATGCGAATATACTGACACAATCCTAATTTTCTCATCCCTTACCCGAATGTCACTAACAGCTAAACGTCCAACCCCATCTTACTTGCAGCCTCTGCCAGCTCTACCTTCTTCCCAGAGTAGCCCCCATTGATATTAATAGCTCCCCATCTCGTTACCATTCGTTTGCCAAGTCGTATCTTCGGAGTCCCTGGTTTGTCAATTAGAGGTGGGACTCCGTCACCTCCAAATGTCTGAGGCATTTTGCTCTGATTGTTGCCAGCATCATATTTATAGGTGGCCATGACTCGGAATATGTCCGAGATGCCCAGCCTTATTCCAAAGTAACTGGTATCCCGACTGTCAGGACCACTTACTTCGTCACTCATACGTTGCCCGTGGTTCATGAACTAGGACATGATACCAGGAACCCACACCATGAACCACTTACAAAGACTCATGTTACTTTATTGAGCTAAACACCAAAAAGCTGCTATTGAATAAGGAAAAAAAATCTGTTAACATAAACTTTTACTTATCATAAAAGTTATCATCAGTAATAGATAATGTCATGATTGAAAATGTGCACATACACCAAATTGTACTAAAAAAAATTCAGGGACATGTACACAGATGACATTTTACAGTGAGACAAACATAAAGAGAAGTTATTAAATAGACTGAACAGTTTGTGCTAAGCTTTCAGTATTATCAGTAAAGTCACTGACACAGAAACAATAAAATTAACCTACTTTGGGCTTGAACATGTGGTAATCCCATACTAGATCCCATTTTGGCACAGTTCTCACGAAAATATATTTGGTATCGGTGAAGTGAATAATGAAAATAATGTAACAAGTTTGTCTCTTTTCTACTCAATACCTCTTTAAGCAACTCAGTGACTTTCCACTGTCAAGTATCTATATGTGTGAAACAGTATGACAATTTGAAGAAAATTAGCATATTTTACAAAACTAAAAATAAACACCATCATTAAATCCACAATTCCAGTGATGTTTTCATAGTTGATCAATGGCTGTATAAAGGACACAGCAGTATGAGACACGTCAGGATATTTCTGTACAAACAGTTACCTGCAGTTTTAAAGTCAGTTTAGAAAGGATTCAGGGAAAAAAAACAGTCACAGGAACACTGCTTTTATTTTGTAGATGAATTTATCAATACTAAAGGGTGATACAAAAAGAGCACCAATTTTGATACACCAAAGTAAGAAGTTTATTTTTACAAAAACACAAACAAAATACATAAAAATGTTCATCTAACCTTTCCATTTCATGTATGAAAATTTGAGGCATATATAAGAAAGGCAGGTGGCACTACCTGGTTGAAACCACAACTCCTCAATGTCTATTCCATCCAAGTGAGGCCAGAAAAACTTCCTTATCATTGTATGATAGTTGTATCCATTGACTGTCACAGCTTGTCCTGCCTCACCTTCAAAAATATGAGGGACAACGATGCCACCAACTAAAAGCTGCACTGAACAGTCACTTGTTGAGTACGTATTTCCCTTTCTTGGATCCTGCAAGGATTTTCTGTCCTCCAGATATGGCAGTTCTGCTTGTTCACAAAGCCATTTAAGTGGAAGTGTACTTCATCACTGAAGATGTTTTTGTTTGTGAAGCTGTCATCCTCTTGTCGTACTCTCAGAATCCAGTCAACAAACTGTTGTCTCTTCCGGTGATCTGGCACTTTCAGCTGCTGTGTCAACTGAATTTTGTAGAGGTGGTAATGGAGATTCTCCACTGTGATGAATTGATTTGATTTGGCTAACAGCCATTCTGTCATGAACCACCACAATGTTCTGCTCACTTTAGCCAGAATGACGACACCAAGGATTTTTAAGAATTACTGTTCTATCCATCTCAAAGAACTTTTTCATAAGTCTGCAAACAATTGATTCATTTGGTGCCTCATTATGCCCTAGAATCACACTAAGTCACCTAACAGTTGCTGCATAATTTTCACCATTCTGATAAAAAGTTTACATGATTAGCACGGGAACTGGCACTGAGTCGACACAGGAAAGTTGCAATTTAGTACCCAAGTGATTACAATTTAGAATCAAAACTCAAAGAATTAACCCAAGGGAGCCCCACATTTAATTTCATGGCCTGCTATGTGGACCCTGCTATACAACTGTGACCAGCTTCCTCATATAAAATTCATAAATCTTCTACTTTTTTTATAACCTTCCCAATTTAATGATTGGTGGGAGCTAAGGAGCGAGTATTCTGAACAGATAAGTGCTGTGAGTACCAGAATAATTATTGAATTTATTCAGTTCATCAGAGACGAATTAATTATATTGCTATCAAAAGTTTTCCCTAAGAAGAGAACAGTTAAGATTTACTCAGTAAACTTGGAAATAGCTTCTGTGATGGCTGGCACTCTCCCTATCCAAATGTACTGCACAAAATTCTACATGTATCCTATCACAAGTCTATTAGAATAAATTAGGTAAAGTGACAATCATGAGAGATGTGAACTGGTAATCAAATGTCACTATCTCTATCACTCTAGCAAGCTGGAGCAAGGCGCTAACCAGAAAAACACAGGCTGATCAAAGTACTCCAGTGCTGCATATACTGTACCCAGTGTTGTTGTTGACTGCCTGCATTTCTCAAGGAGTTGCTATGTAGCTGAACCATGGGGTTGCAACTGATAAGATGTGTGGTAAAAACTGAGTTCCTGTCTTGGCTACAAGACAGGTAAAACTACTGTCTATATCCATGGTGGATAATACAGAGTAACACCACTGCTCACTAAAGCAGTCAGAACTCGAATCTCCTTTTCTCAGATTGAGCATAGTGTCAGTTTCTCCTACTCTGCAGCAGTGGCTGCCCAATCATCTTCCTGCAACAAAATTTCCCCCAATCCCCTGTCTTCCCTCCACACATTGAGTACACAGGAATCATCCCCCCACATCACAATATCTCAACCAATGGCTGGCTTTTGGGAGGCATTTTAAGTTGAGGTATTCTTTAGGCTTCTCCATCGCTAATGGAACCATTAGAATGTTTCTGCAGAATTTCATTCCAAGAGCAGGTGTATGAGGGGCTTTTAAGGAGCGCGCACCTCACCAACGTGTCCTGTAGGGCCATCAAACCTGTCTTTTGTGTTAATATGGCACCTTTGTTTGCAAAAAACAGTGTCTGCATCACCAATACCTATGCTACCAGCTGTATATTCATTTGGAAAATTTAAATTATTGTTAATTATTTTATTTACTGAAATGATTGAAATAGAAAGCTTATGATTTTATTCATGTATATTGTGTAGAAAGATCACTTTAACACATCTCTAAAATACAGTTACATCAGCACTATTAAATCTATTAATTCATAATTGTCATCCATTATAGTCATTCTTAAACCTATAACTTCATGCTGTATTGGTACAAGTAAAGATCGATTTGTTTAAAAGTAACAGGAGTATCAAACACTACATTTGGCTTAAAAGATGCAATAGCATTCATCTGTCTGGGGAAATGCTCTTCACTGTAACAAACATACCATCAGCTAAATCAAACTAACAATGAAAAATGACAAAATAAAGTATAAGATTTTATCCCAATGTGTACATTCAGTATTAATCATAAACATGTAAAGTTAATCAGAAACAATACATGTTAAACCTAAACATTTACAATAAACATTAAACAGTAATCATTAATGTTGATTGTTAATCATGTATATGTAAAATAGTAATTATTAATTTTAAAAATTTATCATAATATTTCCCTAAATAAATGCTATCTAAATACAATCCAGAGACTGCTCAGAACAGTAACGAGAATTAAAAATAAAAAGGAAGAATTCAAACAAGCTTTCTGTACACTAAAGAAATGGAGTCTGGGTCAGCTTTCCATGTAGTGGAGAAATTGCAGCTTTGAGTCTTACGATGCAGGACGAGGGAGCGCCTCCTTCCCCAATCTAGACAAAGCATGCCATCTGCTAAGGGTGGCGTGTCCGCTGGCTTTCTCTTGGGCCACCCGTTGAGGCCGCTATAAACCGGCCTAACTCGAGAATTCCCTCATTTCATCACACAGGGCACATCATGGCTCACTTACAGAAATCAAAGCTAACTGAATTATTTTCATTTCCTACAAAATTTGCTATTTGCATAAAATGCAACATTTAATCACCACTTGCCCCATTTGGTTAGTCCAGGGTGAAGATAACAAGAAATATTCACAATGATTCAGCAAAACCACATGGGAAGTGCATAGTTGTGTATTAAAAATGTAAGGCAGGTGAGTGATGTGAGTCTTGCACTCACTGTGGAGGGGTCACATCGGTTGTCACCCTGCAAGCACACATTTTGCACAAGTGAACTGCTCTATGTGAAAAATTCAACCTGAGTCAACAATCAGAATATTCATGCAAATGAATCAAAACTATGTCAGTAACTGACAAACAAAAATTTACCAGCCATTTCAAAACTGCCACTGTTTTTGAACCACACTTTAGTATAAAATAATGAAGTTTAATAGTTCTTATACAGGCCTTTGTGCATATTTCCATTTTGTTTTTAATTTTAACTGATTTATTTTTTCAAATGTTATCTGTAACTTGTTTTTTCTTATAACTCATTTACTAATGTGATAGTCTAGCATAATTAGCATTTATTAGTATGATATATGGTACTGTAATTTTTATCTGACATGCCTGGAGGCTTCATGTAATAATAAAAAGACGTGGCAACTTATTGTTAATAATATGTGACTTCTATTACTGAATAATTCAAAAAGATATGTATGTTTATAATAACTTTAATTTACACGTCTCTCATGTGGCCCATCACATATGTAAGTGAGAAACGCACTGCAAGAATAAGTGAAATATGGTTGTGTGTAGAAACTGGTGCAACAAGCTATTAGCATAAGATTTCATCAGTTTCCAGAAGACTTTACAGGACACTGGGCATTACACATTCATCTTCTTCGCCCCTTGCATTTAGGATATTGTTGAAAATTCATCCATTCATTCATCAGCATAATACATAAACCCCTTCAGGGTTATTGAATGATTCAATTTACAAATGGTGTCAATTTTCTGAGCATACTGGAGTTAATTCAAGGTGGTGTCTTTCGCATGTGCAGGAATGAAGAGCAAAACTATGTTGAATATTATAAGTTATTTGGAGCAAACTGTGTGTAATAGTAACTAACTGAATGAGGCATGGAATCCAATAAGACACTAACTTCACATTCGCAGTATGGAGTTTACTCTGGTCCAGTCGTCCTGATTTAGGCTTTCCTAAATCATTTCATCCAAATGCTTGGCTGATTCTTTCAACAAGGCCATGGCTGACCATCTATCCTATCCTTGTAAAAGCTCACTTATTCTTCTGTGTGCATGTATATTTTTGAGCTATTTATATTCATTGTATTACAGTGACAAATCCTATATCACTGTATGTGGAACCCTGGAGGGATGAATGAATGAATGAATGAATAAATAAACTGACAGGCAGAAACAACCATTGCTTGCTAATTCTGTAATGTAGACAAACAACAAAATATGACTAGTGCTAATCTACTCAACCTACATAATTATGGTCATTAGTTCTGCAGTGAAGCACCAAAGAAACTGGTACAGGCATGTGTATTCAAATTCGGAGATATGTAAACAGGCAGAACAGGGCATCTTGGTCAGCAATGCCTATGTAAGACAACAAGTGTCTGCTGCAGTTGATAGATCAGTTACTGCTGCTACATCGGTAGGTTATCAAGATTTCAGTGAGTTTGATTGTGGTGTTACAGTTGGCGCGTGAGTGATGGGACACAGCATCTCCAAGGTAGTGATGAGGCGAGGATTTTCCTGTACACCCATTTCACAAGTGTAATGGTGAATATCAGGAATCCAGTAAAACATCAAATCTCCAACATTGCTCTGGCCAGAAAGAGGTCCTGCAAGAATGGGACCAATGACGACCGAGGAGAATCATTCAACGTGACAGAAGTGCAACCCTTCTGCAAATTAGCTGCAGATTTCAGTGCTGGGCCATCAAAAAGTTTCAGTGCATGAACTATTCAATGAAACATCATCAATACAGGCTTTCAGAGCCAAAGGCGCTCATGTGTACTCTTGATGACTGCATAACACAAAGCACTACATCTCGCTTGGGCCTGTCAACACTGACATTGGACTGTTGATGAGTGGAAACATGATGCCTGGTCATACGAGTCTCATTTCAAATTGAATCGAGCTGTTGGACGTGTACGCATGTGGAGACAGCCTCATGAATCCATGGACGCTGCGTGTCAACAGGGACTGTTCAAGCTGGTGGAGGTTCTGTAATATTGTGGGAATGTGCAGTTGTAGTGATATGGGATCCCTGATACATCTAGATATGACTCTGACAGGTGACACATACGTAAGCATCCTGTCTGATCACCTGCATCCATTCATATCCATTGTGCATTCTGACAGACTTGGGCAGTTCCAGCAAGACAATGTGACACTCTACACATCCAGAATTGTTACAGAGTTGCTCCAGGAACACTCTTCTGAGTTTAAAGACTTCTGCTGGTCATCAAACTCCTCAGACACAAACATTATTGAGCATATCTGGGATGCCTTGGAACGTGCTGTTCAGAAGAGATCTCTACCCTCTTGTACACTTAAGGGTTTATGGAGAACCCTGCGGGATTCATGGTGTCAGTTCCCTCCAGCACTACTTCAGACATTAGTCAAGTTCATGCCATGTCATGTTGGAGGACTTCTGAGTGCTTGTGGAGGCTGTACATAATATTAGATAGGTGTACCAGTTTCTTTGGCTTTTGTGTGTAAATTAATGAATATATGTTTACTATGAGAGCAACAGCTATTTTGAAAAACTGCCATGGGTCCTTCACTTATACTATTCAGCTGCTGTTATTATATAGTACTTCAAATGAATTATTTAAGTAACTTCACACAGACTTCTACCAATTGTCTATACAGGCCAACTGTCCAAATCAGGATCTGTCTAATACGAATGTTAGAGTTATGCAGGATTTACATTCTTGAGTTCAGTTATTCTGATGAATTGTAGGAGTGGCTAGTGAGGTACTCTTTTACATTATTTTTAAATATTTTAAAATGTTCAGTTTCCTATCTGCAGTCCACTGGCAACATGTTGTAGACCTTTGCATTGGGATATAAAATGCCATTTGTACCCTAGAGAAGAAGCCATATTGTATATGGGAATTATTTCAAATACTAGTCCTATTATTAATCACAACCTTAATGGTTTACGTGAATTAGCATGTAGGTGTAAGAATCCCTAAGTCCCTGAAGATGATTTGCATTATGTTTGGTTATCAGATATACTCATGATGACATTTATTTATTCATTATCACTATTTAAGCATTAAAAGTGCAATCAATGTGTCTTTTGTTTACATACACATTTACATTAACAATTGCACAAATAAAATACATGGTGTAAACTATATTTTATATCATTATTGTCTATCAAGATACAAAGCTGTCTATCATACTGCACATGATATATTCAGTATTTACACATATAAATTTAATCTATGTGAAACTATATTAGTACTTAAGATTTTAGGGCAGATTTTGATCTCTTGTACTCTATAAAATGCTTTTTCTCCAAGCCATCTCTGTGACTCTTCCATGTTAATCTCAAGTCAAGATGAATCCCAAAAGATTTAGCTGAAGCACAGGCATTGCCATCATCTTCAATAAATAGGCCAGAGAGAGTATTTACAGTTTTTCATGATCAATGTGCAATGAATTAATTTGGAAACACTTACTGGATGCTCTGAGATGATCCCTGCTTTTCTGCTCCCAAGTCTTTCCCAGCTGTGACAAAAGCAGTATCATCTACGCAGAGTATAGATTTACATAACATAATACTGGGAAAGTCAGTTACATATAGACTGAGAGAAAAAAAAATCACACCACCAAAAAATAATTAAGTAGAGTAATGAAATGTCAGGAATGCATTTGTCTAGATGACATAGTTAAGTGATTAACACTGCAAGATCACTGGTTAATATTAGTGAGAGAAGCCACTGCAAATGTGAAATGCTGGAACATTCAGAACAGGTATAACCATGAGAATGTTGAAACAGTAAGCTGTGTAATGTCAGTTTGTGGAATGGAGTTTCATGTCTGTTGTATTTGGTTGGTCATTGCAGGGTCAGTTGATGGTGGATGTGGGTGAGGCTGGAGTTGTCGTCTGATGATGTCCCATATATGCTTGACTGGAGACAGAGCTGGTGACTGAGCAGGCCAAGACAACCTGTTGACACTCTGGAGAGCATTTGGAGTGGGTGAGTGTTATCCTGTTGGAAAACATTATACGGAATGCTGTTCGTGAATGGCAGCGCAAGCTTGAATTAGAAAATATGACAGACCACCACCGTGACCTCCAGAGGCCTCTCACTTGACATCATTGAAATCGGAAACAGTGGAGGTCTGGGATCAGTGGAATGCATGCTACAGGGCATCTGTCTCAGAGCTGTCCTTGAAGTAACTGATTTGTAACGGATCATTATCTCACTATGGTGCCAACTGTTTCTAAAATTGCTGCTGCAGATGCCTTATGATATGCCATAGTCATAAGCCAAACACAATTGGTTTTCCCTCTCACTAGTGCTACGTGGTCATTCAGAGTCCTGTCTTCTTGCAACCGAACATTCTTGTGACTGCCACTGCCAGCAGCCATGTACATTAGTTACATTCTTGCTAAGTTTTTTCTGCAGCATTGCAGAAGAAACATCCAGCTTCTCATAGACCTATTACATTACCTCATTAAAACTCAGAGAGGTGTTGGTACTGGTGTCTTTGGCACCTTAAAGGCATTCTTGACTAACATCAACTAATCATACTCAATCTCGATGGTAAATTTCCATGTCACACAGGGAGTGCCACAGCGTTCTGTGTTTCAACCTTTACTCTTCATTGACAGAAAAAAAATTGCAACACCAAGAAGGAAGTGTGTGACATAAACAAAAGTTGGTAAGCATGTTTCTACATTTTAAAGATGATGTCTATTCAGATTTCATGCCAGTCACATAAGAGTGATGCTAGTAGTGCTACTTGTTGTTGTTGTCGTTGTTGTTGTTGTGGAATTCAGTCCTGAGACTGGTTTGATGCAGCTCTCCTTGCTTCTCTATCCTGTGCAAGCTTCTTCATCTCCCAGTACCTACTGCAGCCTTCATCCTTCTGAATCTGCTTAGTGTATTCATCTCTTGGTCTCCCTCTATGATTTTACCCTCCACGCTGCCCTCCAACACTAAATTGGTGATGTTGTCTACTCCAGGGGCCTTGTTTCGACTCAGGTCTTTCAGTTCTCTGTCGAACTCTTTGCGCAATACCATATCTCCAATTTCATCTTCATCTACATCCTCTTCCATTTCCATACTATCATCCTCAAGTACATCGCCCTTGTATAGACCCTCTATATACTCCTTCCACCTTTCTGCTTTCCCTTCGTTGCTTAGAACTGGGTTTCCATCTGAGCTCTTGATATTCATACAAGTGGCTCTCTTTTCTCCAAAGGTCTCTTTAATTTTCCTGTGGGCAGTATCTATCTTACCCCAAGTGAGATAAGCTTCTACATCCTTACATTTGTCCTCTAGCCATGCCTGCTTAGCCATTTTGCACTTCCTGTTGATATCATTTTTGAGACATTTGTATTCCTTTTTGCCTGCTTCATTTACTGCATTTTTATATTTTCTCCTTTCATCAATTAAATTCAATATTTCTTCTGTTACCCAAGGGTTTCTACTAGCCCTCATCTTTTTGCCTATTTGATCCTCTGCTGCCTTCACTATTTCATCCCTCAAAGCTACCCATTCTTCTTCTACTGTATTTCTTTCCCCCATTCCTGTCAATTGTTCCCTTATGCTCTGCCTGAAGCTCTGTACAACCTCTGGTTCTTTCAGTTTATCCAGGTCCCATCTCCTTAAATTCCCTCCTTTTTGCAGTTTCTTCAGTTTTAATCTATGTAGTGCCACTATGATGATGCAAATCATTTTTGCTTAACGTGCACCGCTAACAGTCGTGAGCATTAGTTACCTTTGAGACTGAACATGGTTAGTTGATGTTAGTCAATAATGCCTTAATGGTCTCGCAGACCATGACATGCAGTTCCTTTTGTTAAATGTTAATACTGAACAGGATATAAAAATCAATTAAATCTGAATTCAAAAGGTTGGCCAGTAAGCAAAAAATTAATTATTTTCTTCTTAAAGACATTAACTGAAATGATCTATACAGCACTAATGGCATGAATGAAAACTACCACTGTTATTAATAAATTAATTATCTTATTTGAACACTGTTTTTTCCCAAAATTAACCCAGATTAGACCAAAGTCTACAAAGAAACCACAGATTACTCAAGGAATAAAGGTACACGTAAAACATAAAGGAAACTGTATCTGCCAGTCAGAAACAGCTCTGAAGTTTATGCTATAGCACATTACAAGACATACTGCCAAATATACAGACATTAAATCAAATGAATTATAAGAAAAAGATAAACACTTCAGATAACAAAATAGAGACAATGTAAGATTTAGTGAAGGAGGAGACTGGTAGAGCCAGATATGAAGAGGGCAAATAGCATTAAGACTAAATGATACACTGGTATCAGATGTGTGCAGTATTGCAAAACTTTTTAACAAATATTTCATAACTGTTAGTCGAAAGATGGGGTTGTCAGGTTCAGTATATGCTGCCATGGAGCTACCTCAGACCAGAAACACACAACTTCACAAACATGAATATGACCCTCTCTACCCAAGCAGAAGTAATGTTCAAAAATGGTTCAAATGGCTCTGAGCTCTATGGGACTTAACTTCTGTGGTCATCAGTCCCCTAGAACATAGAACTACTTAAACCTAACTAACCTAAAGACATCACACACATCCATGCCCGAGGCAGGATTCGAACCTGCGACCGTAGCAGTCCCGCGGTTCGGGACTGCGCGCCTAGAACCACTAGACCACCGCGGCCGGCTCAGAAGTAATGTCCATCATAAAATCTATAAGTCAAAAATTCTTGTGGTCATGATAAAATACCAACAAAGTAAATTAATGATTGTGCTTCTAAGTTTAGTAACATATTAAACTATCTGTGTAACCAGCCATTTATCAGTGGAACATTTCCTGAATGCCTGAAATAAACTGAAGTTAAGCCATCAAATTTCCATTCAGCTTCAATTTTATCAGAATTCTCAAAATTTTTTGGAAATATAATATACAGTTAGTTTCTTAAGCACCTGGCAACACATAATGCACTCTCCAAGTCTCAGTTTGGATTTCTAAAGGGTCTTGATAGTTAGAAGAGTATCTACACATACAGTGGAAATTTACTTTTTCACAAGACAATAAATTACAAGCTAATGGTATATTTTGCCATTTGACAAAGGATTGAGCTGTGTAAATCACAGCATCCTCTTAAGTGAATTAGAATACTACAATGCAACAGAAAATGCTGCAAAATGTTTCAATTCCTATATCTATGACAAGAAACCAATGGTGTTACTTGGAAAGAGACATGAATTTAGCTATCAGGCATTATCTAACTGCGAACCATCTTAGGGGCCTTGCTTTTTCTTATAAGTATCAATGTCCTTTCATCAGTAACATTATCAGATGCCGAGCCTGTTTTGTTTACAGGTGATACAATCATTGTAATAGATGGGAAATTAACTGCAGTCTTATAAAGATCAATTAATGAGATTTTCATGGACACGAATACATGACTCTTAGCCTATTCACTGTCACTAAAGTTTGAAAAATCACACTACAAGCAATTCAGAACTTGTAAGATGTTCCCCACCATTATATACATAAAATATGATGGCAAACAGAAAAAGTGGACAGTGTTAAATTCTTGGGATTACAGCTTGATAATAAATTCAACTGTGAGAAGCACACCACAGGACTGCTGAATTACTTAAACAAATCTCTATTTGCTGTGTGAATGTTGTCAGACACAGGGGATATAAAAATGAAGAAGCTGACATACTATGCTTACTTTCACTCCATAATAACATGTGGGATTATTTTTTGGGATAACCCATCAAGTCAAGCTAAAGTTTTCCATGTACAAAACCATGTAACAAGAATTATTTGTTGTGTGAACTCAAGAACAACCTGCAGAGGCCTGTTTAGGGAACTAGAGATAATAACTACTGCTTCCTAATATATTTCTACATCTACGTCTACGTGAGTACTCTACTACTCACAATAAAGTGCCTGGCAGAGGGTTCAATGAACCACATTCAAGCTGTCTCTCTGCCGTTCCACTCTTGAACGGCACGCGGGAAAAACGAGAACTTAAATTTTTCTGTGCAAGCCCCAATTTCTTTTATTTTATCGTGATGATCATTTCTCCCTATGTAGGTGGGTGCCAACATAATGTTTTCACAATCGGAGGAGAAAACTGGTGATTGAAATTTCATGAAAAGATGCCGTTGCAATGAAAAACGCCTTTGTTTTAATGATTGCCACTCCAATGCACGTATCATGTCTGTGACACTATCTCCCCTATTTCGCAATAATACAAAACGAGCTACCCTTCTTTGTACTTTTTCAGTGTCATCCGTCAGTCTCACCTGATGCGGAATTTTTATTCCTTAATGAAATTTGTCATTAAAAATATATCTCTTTTTTTCAAACCAACAGCTCAGTTGATGGGCTCAGTAGTATAAATAATAATAATCTTCACTAATTTCAGTCCATTAAGGTTTCCATTACTCAGGAGCATACATTTTCATTAACTTGTCAGCAGCCATAAAAAGTTTAACTTCTAATAAAATTTAGTTTAAGAGGAGCCTAAAGGATTTATTTGTGACCGATTCCTACTCCATAGATGAATTTCTTTGGAGAAACAACTGGTGTGTGTATGTTTTAGTAATAATATAAAATAATGTGAATATTAGTATAATACGACTTCTTTGAAAAGTCAGTGCAGTAATGTGATAATTGTAAACAAGGGTTGAAAAATAATTGCTCTCTTCAGTGTTTATTACCTCATAAATGAAAATATTTTTACATATTAGTACAGTACTACTTCTATAAAAATTCAGTGCAGTAATGCATTCTTCTATTCAGTGTTTATTGCCTCCATACATGTCGCATCAGTCAACTACAAATATGGTGAATGTGATTTTGCATTCTGTCAGTATTAGGTAATAAGATGTGAAACTGTCATTTGTGTGAAATTGTGCAAATTTTTGCAAAATATGGGATTACTTTAGACCAAAATGAAGATGAAGTGGTACTACAATTTGATGGTGATTCTGAATGTTTTTCTGATGTGCAAGATGATGCCCAGAGCCACAAAAGCTTGAAAAATAAATTTGTAGTTCAGCAGTACCCTACACTATTATACGACAGTGAAGAATATTCTGGACTTGGGAATAAGGCAAGTCATGTGGATGCTAAAGTGAAAATTTGTGTAATATGGCTTATGTCCATACTGTACAGCATCCTTAAGATATGATATGTTCTCTCAGCAGGTAGTTACCATAGTGTAACATGTAACTTGAAAATTAATTATTCAGTTGATGAAATATTCACTTATCTATATAGAATGTAAATAGTTAGATAAGGACGAAGATAAATAAATACCATATTTCCACTGAGAATCTCAGTTTAGTGGGCAAATAATGCTGGGAGTGTGTTGAATTATGCTCCAATATGACACTTGTGACCAAAATACCACACAGGTGAGAGAATGTATACAGGATTTGACAATGACAACACAGTTGCGGGCATACTAGGCTACACTGAAATTGCTATGACTATGGGGTGAAATGGAATGAAGCAACAAGTGCAAGATTAGTGTTTCACACGCACCGAATACCTTGCTCTGCCTCTGCAGCAGTTCAGCAAGTTAATTTGGCTTCTCAAAACATTTATGCTTGCCAATTTACCTGACAACTGCATTGAGATGTTTTACAGTAGTGTCTTCCGAAGAAAGATATTTTCTTCAATACTACTGCCACCTGGACAGCTAAGCTTTTTGTATCAGGTATTGCACATAAGCTACCATATTCATGTTGTCAACTCTTTAATAGGAAGATCTGTACTCCCCACTCTTTTCACTTAAATGTAATCGGCCACAACACATCCACGTCATCTTCCCCGTAAAAAAGCTTTACACATGTATGCATATCCAACCCTCATCATTACCAGTAACTAAAAGGCGCAAAACTATTTATCATCCCTTTCTGGTCACATAATGACGTAACTTCAAAGACACAGTTTCAACATATAGAGCTATGCTTACATTACAGCCTAATTAGCACTTTTAAACTGCCTAGAGGTACCATTCTGCAGTGGTTTCTAAGTGGTGGTGATGATAATGTAGAGAGATATGGAGGGCAGCCAGGCATCTGAGTGGGAACGGCATTTGGAAAATTACGAGGATTATTATAACTTTCTACTGTTATTGTTAATGGTATTGTTATTTTCAGTGTAGAACTGCGATATTTTCCAGCAAAGAATGCTTTTGAGAGGTAAGGTAGGCCATGCGACTAGCAAAACAAGAATAGGGAGTAAGATCATTCATACACTAGGGAACAAACTTCTCCTCAGATTAGGATGGTCTATGGGTTTATTCCAATTATCTCAAATTTTACTGTCAGTAATACTCTGAATTCTTTCTGTGTCATGTGACTGAAAATGCAATTGAGACACACACAGTAAAAAAAGGTTAGAAATCGTATTCGAAACATTCACTCAGGACTTTGTGGTAGTTGAGGTTATGATTCTCAACATCACACAAAAATATATTTTTCCATTCCAGTACAGTTCTATAAATTTAAAAAGCAGGAAAGAATTTTATTTCATACGTTCAGAGGAATCTTTTGTTGGGATTAAATTTTCTCTGTGCACCACAAACTTGTCCACTTTCCCTGACACAGCTATATAACAGTTACACCGATGAATAACAGCAGGAGCTGTTGTCAGTAGCATATAGGGAAGAAAATTGTGCATTCGTAAACTGGCAATTTTAATTGTTATATAAATAATGGCGAAACCACGTTAAGTGTTATTGTAAAGTAACAGTTTGGCCCAGAAGCGTTTACGTTTCGGTTGAAGAGATTTGGGAAGCTCGACTCATTTCTACTTCATAATGTCGGTCCCTCCGATAACCGTGATAACTACAATTTTTACTTTAGTGTGGGGCAGTTTTTGTATTGCAGACGTTTCCATCATGTTACGAAGTTGAAGATAAGGAGAGTTACCGAATATTATAACTAAAATACTACAGGTTCAGCATGGCTCTTATGTCTTTTCTGATTTCTTTTACGGCTTCATTCAGTAGCCAACCCTCCTCCTTTCTCCGGGCTTGGGACCGGCAACAGTATATGCAGAGCTACTCATTTCACTCTACATTAACTGCAGGCGGAGTTAAAGGCTGCATACCTATGAAATACTGCCATTACTAACATCGAAACCTAAACTTATATGGTAGCATTGACTTCACTTTCGGCTATTCATACGTTTCAAACCAGAGGGTTCCGTATTTATAGGTACAATTGTATCGATATTAATCGAGTTTGGAACTATTGCAGTGAACTTCGTTGGCCTTGCATTTCCGCGGGCCTAGTATATTTATTTATTTTATCCATCTTTCAGCATTAACATGCAATAGATGTCATCAGAAAAATTACTGCTACTTGTACGCTATGTTTTACGTAGCGAAATATTACATGGTAAAAATATAGCAGTGTTATTCCCATTGGCTTATAACTAGCTGCCTCTACACCCATATCTACACATAACAGTAAGCCTTAATTTATCAGCATTAACACGCAATCGATGTCGTCAGAAGAATTATAGTTATTTGTACATTATGTTTCATAAAACAAAATATTGCATGCTAAAAAATATAGCAGTATTATACCCTACCAGCTTATAGCTGCTTCTACACCCGTATCTACACATATCAGTAAGCCTTAATTTATCAATAAATTAGGTCATCTTTACAACTATTCTGCAATGCTTCTATACTATAGAAAGTATTTTCTTTCATTCACACTTTGGCTTTAGTGTTGAAAATATCCAGTGAAACCTATTGAGCCTGTATGGGAAAAGTGTTGAATAATTTTATGCTTATGTATTCATAGCTACAATGGGTTTTCTTAAGCCTGGTTGTGGGTATATCAATTATATTGTCGAGTATTGTGTTGATGAACAAATTTCCTTTTGGTGTAGAGGTTTAAGTTATCTTTTATGTTTAATAGACAACAATATATGTAAAGAGATGGTACTGTGAGCATTTTTAAATCTTTAAAATAAGGTCTACATGAGGTCCTGTTGTCAGTGATTCCATAAAGATGTCTATTTGCTTTTTTTGCCAGGTAAAAACATTTTTGGCTCCTGGGGAGTTACCCCATAAAAGAATGTCATATTGTAGATGGCAGTGAAAGAAGTCATAGTACGAATGAAGTAATAAATCTTGTGTAACACGTGTGTAGACTGGCTACTAGATAGATAACTCGTGATAACTTTCAACACATAATTTGTATGTGTGTTTAATTTCGAGTGTATTCCTAGTAGTTTAACAGATGATAACTCAGTGTTACTGTTTGATAGACTGAAGATTATCTTGACAGTCTTTTCATGGTTCATAGTTAACGCATTAGGTTTAAATCAGGTATTAGATATTTTGAGACATTCTTCACTTTCCTCCTACAATTTGTTCATATCCTTTCCGGAATTAACTAATGTTGTGTCATCAGCATAGAGGATAGATTCACAGGGCAAGTTACTCAGAAAGTCATTTACAAATAATATGAATAGCAGAGGGCCAAGTACTGATCCCTGAGGAACACCTCGTTGTATACTTAGAGTCTGTGACTTTTGGCCATTATGCTTCACAATTTGTTTTCTTTTGCTGATGCATGATTCAATCAGTGAGAGTTACAAGTGTTTGATTCCACAGCAACACAGTTTATGTAATAATAATTTGTGGTTAACTGAGTCAAAAGCGTTATTCAAGTCAATCTGAATGACGTCAGCAGATAATTCTGACTCGACTTAGTACAAAAGAGATAAGGTTTTCAACTGCTTTGACTGTTGATAAGTTTGACCTAAAACCATGCTGAGAATTATTTAATATATTATTATCTGATAGATGTATGCATATTTGCTGCACTATGCAATATTCTATTATTTTTTTTGAATAGGCACTAGTGAAATTGGTCTTTAATTATTGATACAGAACTTGTCACCCTTTTTGTAAAACGGCATGACAACTGTCTTTTTGACACATTGTGGATAGTCTCCACTAGAGAGCATCCAGTTTATCAGTATGCAAAGAGGATATGATATGAGATCTACAATTTTTTTGATTACAAAGTTTGACAGGCCATAAGCATCTTCATATCTGGAGTATTCTAATTTATAGGTTGCTTTAATTATATCAATTACTTGTACTTCTCTCCATTTACAAGGTGACATTAACTTTGTAATGTTTTGTTGAAAATTTCTGCCAGATGTGTGGTAAGAAACAGGTGTATATGTAGAATTGGAATTATGGTTGCCCTGAGTTGAGAGGCTAAGTTTGGCAAAGTTGACAAGAAAGTGATTGAAATCATCAGCAGCATTTGTGTTGTCTTTATACGAGGGCAGTTCAATAAGTAATGCAACACATTTTTTTTTTGAAACAGGGGTTGTTTTATTCAGCATTGAAATACACCAGTTTATTCCCCAATCTTTTAGCTGCACAACACTGTTTTTCAACGTAATCTCCAGTCAATGCTATGGCCTTACGCCACCTTGAAATGAGGGCCTGTATGCCTGCACGGTACCATTCCACTGGTCGATGTCGGAGCCAACGTCGTACTGCATCAATAACTTCTTCATCATCCGCGTAGTGCCTCCCACGGATTGCGTCCTTCATTGGGCCAAACATATGGAAATCCGACGGTGCGAGATCGGGGCTGTAGGGTGCATGAGGAAGAACAGTCCACTGAAGTTTTGTGAGCTCCTCTCGGGTGCGAAGACTTGTGTGAGGTCTTGCGTTGTCATGAAGAAGGAGAAGTTCGTTCAGATTTTTGTGCCTACGAACACGCTGAAGTCGTTTCTTCAGTTTCGGAAGAGTAGCACAATACACTTCAGAGTTGATCGTTTGACCATGGAGAAGGACATCGAACAGAATAACCCCTTCAGCGTCCCAGAAGACTGTAACCATGACTTTACCGGCTGAGGGTATGGCTTTAAACTTTTTCTTGGTAGGGGAGTGGGTGTGGCGCCACTCCATTGATTGCCGTTTTGTTTCAGGTTCGAAGTGATGAACCCATGTTTCATCGCCTGTAACAATCTTTGACAAGAAATTGTCACCCTCAGCCACATGACGAGCAAGCAGTTCTGCACAGATGGTTCTCCTTTGCTCTTTATGGTGTTCGGTTAGACAACGAGGGACCCAGCGGGAACAAACCTTTGAATATCCCAACTGGTGAACAATTGTGACAGCACTACCAACAGAGATGTCAAGTTGAGCACTGAGTTGTTTGATGGTGATCCGTCGATCATCTCGAACGAGTGTGTTCGCATGCTCTGCCATTGCAGGAGTCACAGCTGTGCATGGCCGGCTTGCACGTGGGAGATCAGACAGTCTTGCTTGACCTTGCGGCGATGATGACACACGCTTTGCCCAACGACTCACCGTGCTTTTTTCCACTGCAAGCGCCTATGAATATCTGAGATGCCCTGGTTTTCCGCCAAAAGAAACTCGATCACTGCCCGTTGTTTGCAACGCACATTCGTTACAGACGCCATTTTAACAGCTCCGTACAGCGCTGCCACCTGTCGGAAGTCAATGAAACTATACGAGACGAAGCGGGAATGTTTGAAAATATTCCACAAGAAATTTCTGGTTTTTTCAACCAAAATTGGCCGAGAAAAAAAAAGTGTTGCATTACTTATTGAACTGCCCTCGTAGTTTATATCCATACCTAGCTCTGCTTTTATTACTTTCCATGCAGCCTTACATTTATTGTGTGATTTTTTAATGAAATCACCATTTGTCTTACAGATGGCTATTTTAATTTCAGATTTTTAGGTTGTTGTCAGTTTCTTTATCTTCTATTCCCTTTTTGACCTTATCATGACAAGCAATTACCAATAATCTCAGTTTTTGTAATTGAAGTGAAAACCACTTGTGTAAAGTTGAGTGTCTAGGTTTCTTGACTTTTTTTTTTAACCAGTGGACAGCATGTATGGAAGATTTCAGAAATGATTTTGAGGAATGTGCTGAAGGCTTCATCAACATTTCTGGAGGAGAGTATAACAGGATTCCAAACTATAGACTTAAGTTCTTCTCTATACTTGCTAATATTTCTATCTGTAAATAGTGTCGCACACTGAGTTTGTTACTGGTCTTCAGTAATTAGTTTCACCCATATACCTCTATGGTCCGAGAGGTAATCGACATTAAATAAGCCTAACTCAAAATCACATTTGTGTACATTCGTTATTAGATTGTCACGACAGGAGAAATGCCTTGTAGGACTTTCATTATCAAAAAAAGATTATAGGATCTTAATATATTTACTAAATTAACATTTCTGGCTTCCTTATATCTCAGATTAGGCAATTTACACGTTTTCTCAACATTCAAGTACTGTATATGAATGGTTTATTAAACAGGTATCAACATAGAATTGAGATGATGATGGCCTAATTCAACAGAATGGTAACCCTTTAGGTAATATTTCTCTATTTCTACATGAGATTGCAGAACTTACGTTCCAACTGTCAAGTCGCTAACAAAAAATTTCCTAATACAGCATTTACAGAATAAATGAACTACATATTTAAGCGAATGAAAAAAGTACTAACTAAACAGATAAATGACAATAACAACAACAGTAAATGCAGTCAAGGTTCGGAATATAACATTAGAAATGGCAAAATCTGCGATGGAAAATCGTAGTAGTCTGAAACTTTGATTTTCATTAATTTCAGGTTATTCAAAGTAGTTAACAAGAAAATGAGACTGCCAGATTTTCTACTGGTGTGGGTCATCTTTCCCAAATACACTGATTAGCTGATAAGATTTTGCATGTAGCAAGCTGTGGTACTAACATAATTTGATTATATTTTCAAATTGTGTGTGCTGTAATGAAAAGTAATTACATCATTATAAACAGAACAACAAAAATGATAACCTTAGACAATACATTCAAGTGTAATAAAGTCTAAATAAGATTTTGAGGTTTTCATGTAAGTTTTACATGCCAGCAGATATAT
This sequence comes from Schistocerca serialis cubense, assembly GCF_023864345.2. Classification (NCBI taxonomy): domain Eukaryota; kingdom Metazoa; phylum Arthropoda; class Insecta; order Orthoptera; family Acrididae; genus Schistocerca; species Schistocerca serialis. The sequence continues at coordinate 638,379,127 of NC_064640.1, forward strand.
GTTTTGACAGTAAAATAGCATTTAACAAAACTAAATTGATTCTTTATGGGAGTAGAAAAACATGTCATATGGAAAGAATCTACTCATTATATTACAAGCTGTTCACTCTCGAAAACTGTCCACAACTGCCTACCATTAACTGAGATCGCTTGTGTTACTACAATAGTTAGGACTAAAAACATACTAAAAAGAGAATCACTACACAAATGTCAAATCAAAATTATGCAGCATGTGATATATGTCAAAAGATTTCGTTTTGATGAGATTACACATCTGCATTGGGCTTTTTCTGGGCAGAAGTATCTCATAAGTGTTGGTGCATTTGTATCAATGTTTTCATTATTTAATATAGTTAGAAAAATTGTCATTTCGATAGGAGAAATTAGCTTTACCATAATATTTTGACCTTGTGCATTGACTGTGACACTTAAATTACTTCTTAATAATTATTGAAGTATGGTGTCTGCTGAAATGTAAGTTGAAAGTGCCTAGTAATGAACAATAAAGGCCTAGTGGAAAAACTGGAGGCCAAGGAAAGGAAGATTTGGAGAAAGATCTTAGGTCACATCAAAGAAATGGGGAATATAGAAGACGTCATAATCATGAACTGTATTCCCACATAGAGAAGATAACTGATACCATCCAGAAAAGGAAGATTATGTTTTGTGGACACATGGCCCAAATGAGCCGTGGAAGACTCACCAGTCGTATGATCACCTACTTTCAGGAGAAGAAAACTAAATGGCCCTGGTTCACAAAGGTCGAGAAAGATCTTAAAGAAGTGGGCATCACCCACTGATGACATCATGTCCCACTCATGGAGAAACTTATGGTGGGGCAAAGTTTCCAAGAGAAGACAAAACTAAAAACAGGAAAGGCTTCGACCCAGGAGAGGAAGGAGCAACACCGAGAATGAATGCAGGAGCACTGGGCAATCATCAGAACATGTAGAGCAAGACAGAAAAAATACTGTGATCCAGAAATGGCCTATATGAAGGGACTGAATGAATTTGAATGATGATTTGTGACCTGAAGAAATTTGGAAGTTAGTTTAGAGTAACCAAGTAATTACATGATGAACACAGAGATCTTCCACTTGTCCATAAAATAATATAATTCCTATTGCAAATGAATCTAAACATCAAACAAAATTGTTTAAGTAAAGTAAATTTGTAGTGCATTATAGAAATTTAAAAAATATCTAAACTAGACTTAAAGTGATCAATTATCAATGGATTTCAATCAACATGATTGATAAAGAAATTTTAATATGCAAATGAAAACAATGGCTACGAGTAAGACTGGGAACAATCTCTACAAAGGGATGAATAATGAAGTGTTTGGAAAAGCTATAAATACATGAATAAAGATCTCATTTTTATACACTTTCCTATTCTATATTAAATGAGTGCTTCAGCGTTTAACACGTTGAATTTCCTTGTTATTAACATCCATAGCTGAAAGTAGTAGAAACTATAGTTATAGGTAGGATGCTCTTGCAATTGTAGACAAAAATCCTGTTATCTGCGAAGATATTTGAAAATCCTAGAATAGGTTATACTAATCATATTTTTAATAGAGCTTTCCAGCTTCGAGTTGGAAGCACTAACTAGAAGTACCTAAAAATTATATTGATACTAGACATTCTGGAAGTTCTGATGAAATGGTTTATATTTAAAATTGTGAAAGATTGATTCATAATTGAACGAGAGCTAAGTTAATGTGTTTTGAAATGTACAGTATTAACATACTTTGTAACTGTAGGTTAACTTATAACAGTCAGTCTCAAATATTTCAGCTTGGGTCTGATAATGACACAAAAATTTATGAAAGAGGTATCAGAAGGTTTTATTAGAGTTATAAACAGAAATAATAAACAATTCAACAGTACTCCAGAGAAAAGGTTCAGGATGGACTTTGGTAAGGGTTATTGGTTTGCAATTACCTGTTAACATATACTTAGGAACCATTAAGCTGATCATCCTATGTTATGTTTCTATGTATAATAGAAGCATAACAAGTTTACAATAATCTAAAGAATAAAGATCAGAAATGTTTTTTTGGGCTAGTTAAGCTGCTGTATTTAATAAACAGATAAAGAAGAACGCTGAAGAACTGAATAATTGGCAGAATTTAGGATTATGTTTTGGTGAAATGTATAACACAATTAAATATCAAATTGAAATAACCGTAATTCAAGAAACTGAACCAAATGAACAGATAACAATTAGGGTATGTTCTTTTGCTGATAGAAGTATTGTCTACCCTCTAAAAATTACAAAAATGGAAAGATGAACATTTCAAGCTGTTGTACTTAAAAACAGTGGTACTTGTCGCTATTTTTGAATGAAAGGCCCTTCAATATTATTATCAAAACATATTACATATCATAAGGGCTCAGTCTATGACTGTGAATATGTTACCATTCTCAAATGGAAAAAGGGTTAAGCAAGTAGGTAATTATTTAAAGACTGAACTTGTTAAGGGAGAAATGCTAGAATAGGAGAGTTATCAAGGTTTACAATTTATCAAACTAAAATGAAGGTATAGTTGACAAGTTTTTCAGATTTCGAAGATGTATTGAAAAAAGGATACACATCAAGCAAATGATACTATAGTATGTGGAGCTCATAATGCAGTGAAAAGGTTTATAGACAATGTTAGAAAGAAAAAGAAAGTGGGAAAATATATTCACAAATCCAAACAATGAATCCACAGTGAAAGAAGAGAAGGAACCATATTCTAGAGCTAATATATGTTATATTTGTTGTGGAAATGTAAGTGAAGTGTCTAATTTCTTAGTAAAATTGAAGAATAGATTTGAACAAAGAACTGAATGTCTTAAAAAACTACTTATGAAGTAATTTTATTTTGAGGAAATATTAGACAGAAATAAAGAAGAATTTGTGATACTTATGAAGAATAGAAAATAAAACAAACAAAAAGTAAAGAAATTGGAAAATAAATCTGAGATTTTTAAAGAATGCATAAAACTGTCAGTCGATTTATGAAACGTTTAAAGAAATATAAAAATGAATTGATGAAACTTACAGAGAAATAGGTGTTACCTGCAGCTGTGCTCAAATATCAGTAGTTTCGTTGTGATGACTGGCAATGAGTAGATAAGCCACTGTAAGTAGAGTAATGTCAGCTACCCTCAAATGTCTGTCTGTTCTGTTGAGCTTGGCTAATGATGAGCAATCCCCCCTCACTACGCTGTGGCATGACTAATGCTGGTGCCAAGTCGTGTGTGTAGAGGGCAATGGCAGAAGTGTGCATCTATACATCGTGCCCTTGAAGCTATTACATAGTTCATGTTCACTGATGTAAAAAAAAAATGTTCCATTGATCACTTTACCCTCTTAGGTGCTGATTCTTTTCTTCTTATTAAACTAGCCTACGTTCTTCCTCAGGATACAAGCTACCTCTATAGCAAATTTTATTGAAACAGATTTAGTCATGAAAATGTAATAGAGAGAGAGCTACTTTCCCATTTACGATATTTGTGAGAATGGGAAAGAATACATAAAAAAGTAAAGGACCAAGATCACTTAAACCTCAAGTGGGCGCCTGTTGTAACATGAGCAGGCACATAGAAAACTTCTTACGTGTGCAAAAACTAGCTGTCTTTATATAAATAAGGTAAATATTTGTGAGGAAATTTACAGTTTAATCTTAGTTTAATTAAACAATGATAGAATAAGATTATATAATATGGCTTAAATCACTGTCTAAAGAATAAAAACAAAAAAAATTCACAGAACCGTTCTGTTACCACATATGAGTGTCACTCAACAGTAACGATCCCTCAGAGTATTATATAGTGCAGTTACATCAGATCCCAGCAAACTCCTTATTCGATTACTAGTTATCTGATAGATAACTGCATCATTGTGGGACTGTACCATTAGCTTAGAGTCTTGGGCATTTTCTTGCAAGGATTGCAAATTTCCTCTCATCTAACTTACAGTTTATTTTACTGCTGCTAATTTATATGGCTGATGCCAACAAGTTATTACTGCAGTAGCTGAAGCAACAAAGAAGAATTAGGTATGAGCACATAATTGTTAAACGACAATGGAATGGTACAAGGGAATCATATTTGTGGTTGTCGCATTTTATCCACAGGCTCATGTCTTAACTGGAAATTTCGAAGTTTTAACACAAATTTATTGCAAATTAAATTATTATTATCTGACTTTGTATGCATTTAGTTACTCAACTTTTACTGAAATCATATAACTGTTAAGGAAATGACATACAATAGAAAAACTGATTTAATTAACAATAACAAAGAAAATTATTTTAGTCGTTTCAAAACTTAGAAGACATCGAAAATTATATTCCTTGGCAATTTCAGATGTATAACTTCATTTCTAAATAAACTGTCATACACTTTGGAGACAACTAAAATGATGAAATGATAAAATAGATGCAGTTATTAGAAAAGGCGTTTATCCTTATGATTGTATGGATAATTAAGAAAGTTCTGAAGAAGATCAACTACCTCCAAAAAATTTCTATAGAAAACTAAATGCATGTGCTATAAGTGATAATGGATATGAACATACAAAACCGGAATAAGAAAAAGGTACTATAAATAATTTTATGGAATATCTAGTTCATATCTAAAAGTAATGTTTTGTTATCATTTGGTTTATTTCAAACCCTTAGAAAAATATGTATAAAATTGTATGGCTTAAATCCAACTTCATATGATTCTGCCCCTGGATTAAGTTTTGATGCAATGTTTAAAATGATGAAAGAAATATTAGATATATTACATGAAGGTGGTATGGTTCTGGATACTGAAAAGGGGAATTAGAGACGAAATTTCATAACACACTAAGATATACATATAATCGAATAACGAGTCTATGGAGAACTGTGATAAAGATAAAGAATCAAACACTTTAATTCATCTAGATGCTAACAATATATAACGATTAGCAATGTTTGAGTTTTTTCCACATGATGGATTTGATTGGCTACATTATCAAAAATTTGCCTTAGATTTTAGGAAAAATACATGAATGATACAAATGATGATTGAGAAAATGGCTATATTCTGAAAGTCAGTTTAGAATAACCAAAAGAATTACATGGCCAACAGCAAGATCTTTCACTTGTCCGGAAAATTAAACAGTTCTTGGTACAAATGAATCTAAACTGTTAGCACCATTGTGCAATTAAATTAAATTTCTAGTACTGTATAGAAACTTAAAACAATATTTAAACTAGAATTAAGATAAACAAAGGTCAACAGATAATAATCAATACAATTGGTTAACAAAATAAAGAAATTTGAATATCCAGAGGAAAACAAATTCTGCAAGTAATACTGGGAACAAATTCTACAAATTGATGAATAATGAAATATTTGGAAAAGTTATATATGTATAAAGGTCTCTTTTTTATACACTTCCTTATTCTATTTTAGATGAGTGCATCAGTGTTAAATATGATGAATTTCTATGTTAATAATATCCATAGTTGAAAGTAATAGAAACTACAGTTAAAGCTAAAATGTTTTTGCAATTGTAGACCAAATGGCGATTTTCTGCCAAAAATATTTGAAAATCCTAGAATATGTTATACCAGTAATATTTTTAAGAGAACGTTTCAGTGTAGAATTGAAAACATTAACAAGAAGGTCGCAAAATAATATTAATTCTAGACATTTTGGAAGTTTTCATGAAATGGTTGTATCTAAAATTCTTAAAGATGAATTCGTAAGTCCACAGCTTGTGGTCTCGCTATCTCGTGTTCTTGCTTCCCGAGCACAGGGTCCTGGGTTCGATTCCCATTGCGGTTGGGGATTTTCACCTGCCTTGAATGACTGTGTGGTTGTGTTGTCCTCATCATTTCATCATCATTCACGAAAGTGGCGATATTGGACTGACCAAAGGTTGGGAATTTGCACAAGCGCTGATAACTGCACAGTTGAGAGCCCCATAAACCGAACATCATCATCGTCAATATTAATTCATAATGGACTTAGAGGTAACGTCAGTTTATTTTAAAATGTACAGTCTTAGCTTACTTTGTAACTTTAGGTTATAGTATAAAAGTAAACTTCTTGTATTTCTCGTTGTGTCCCATAATGACGTAAAAACTTATGAAAGAGTAATCAAAAGATCATATTAGCATTCCAAAAGAAAAAATAGCACATAAATTAACGGAATTCCAGAGAAAAGGTTCAATATGGGCTTAAGAGAGTCTTACTGATTTGAAATAACGTATTAAAATATGAGGGTTGTTCAATAAGTAATATCCCTTTTTTCCTCATAACATATTTACTGTTAAGAGTTAGATTTTGGTGACAATATACATATACATGTCTTGTCCATATCCAATTTTTCTACATCATCTCCATCACATTCTATGGTCACTCACCAACTTTGAGGAAGAGCACATACTCTCTGCTCATAAAATCTCTTGTCCTGTAGCCGTACCCATGTTTTCACTGCATGATTGACACTCTCTTTATCTTCAAAGTGTGTTCCCCGAAGTGAATCTTTAAGCGACCCAAAGCGATGGAAGTCCGAGACACTGGCTGTGGCAATGATGTCTGACACTGTTTGGTGATGTGTTTTCGGGTTCTCAGGCATGTGTGTGGGTGTGTATTATCGTGTTGGAACAAGATTTCTGCTGAATTATTGTCCAATCGAAACACGTCTGAAACGGCTCTTGAGTATATTCAGAGTTTTCACATATGCATCAGAACTGATAGTTGACTGTCTTGGCATCACATTTACCAGAATGGCGACATCAAAATCCCAGAGGACTGTCACCATGACTTTCCTGGCACAGGAGGTTATCTTGCATTTCTTCTTTTATGGTGAATGAGGATGATGCCAATCCATGGCCTGCCTTTTTGTTTCTGGCGCAAAGTGGTGCACCCAGATTTCGTCCCCTGTAACGATCTGTGACCGAATGGCCTCTCCATTGGTCTCAAAATGCTCCAACAATTCAGATTAAATGGTCTATCTATGAATCTCGTGGTCCCCTAATTGCATTCGTGGAACCCATCATGAGCATCTCTTTGAATATCCTAGAGTCTCGATCATTGCAGACGCACTTCCAATGCTGAGTGTCAACTGTAGAGCTAACTGCCGAGTTTGATTCACCTGTTGGCACGAATAATGGCATCCGCACGATTCAGCATGTTTGGAGCAGTGGATGTGACAGGATGTCCTGAGTGGGGCTGATCATGGAGCTCTGTTTCTGCATTTCCTGAGGCTGTAACTTTCTTTACCCATCGCCCAACTGTACTCCTATCAACTGCAGCATCGCCATACACTGCACACAAACGTTTATGGATATTCACCACAGTTTCTTTTTCTGCACCTTAGAATTCAAGAACAGCACGCTGCTTGCAACGTGAGTCGTATATAGACGCCATTTTGACGCTGTACTACGGCTCTGCCATGTTCCAGAACGGTACGAAACTTTACTGTCTCACAGAACAAACATCAAATGTGAAGCACTAACAAGGACGTTTGTCTACGTATATTAATGGCTTTTTTTTTAAAAAAAATGCGGTGTATTACTTATTGAACAACTCTCATATACCTTAAGATTTCCTAAGTGATTAACCATACATTGTATTACCATATGAAATAAAAGAATAGCAAGTTCTATTTAATCTAAATACTAAAGATCAGAAATGTTTTGTTTGGGCTAGTAAAACTGCAGTATTTATTAAATAGATAAGGAATGACACTCTAAGACTGAGTGATTAATTTTGAGTTACATTTTGGTGAAAAGTTAAACACATTCAAATATTCAATCAAAATAAATTGTATTCAGGAAACCGAACCAAAAGTTCAGATTTCAATTACCTCATATTTTTTTACTGATCGAAACTGTGTCCACCTTCTAAGCATTACATAGAATAAAAGAGATAAACATATCAAGTTGTTGTAATTAAAAACTGTGAAACATCATTTTATTTTTGAATTAAAAGTCACTCAATAGTGTAATCAAAACAGTATAAAAATCATCTGGAAATAATCTATGACTGTGGATATGTTACCATGCTCAAAAGAAAAATTTAATAAACAAGTTGAAAATTGGCAAAACAATATTCTCGTCAGGACAGAAATACCTAGAACTGGAAAATCATTGAAGTTTCAAATCTGTTAAACTGAAATGCATATATCATAGGCAGTCATTTCAGATTTTGAAGGTTTATTGAAAATAATAACGAAGAAAAACATATTAGTTTTTTCAAAGTGTAGAAAACATTGTCCATTAAATTCCTACAAACTTTTTTTAAGTCATTTAATCTCCAACAGGCGCCTTATTTCTTATGACACAAATGGGCTTGGCGTACTTTGTACACATGTAAAGAATAACTTTCACCAAAGTTAACATGTATCAACAATATCAAAAGTTAATCTCAGTTTAATTAAGTGTCAATAGGATATAGTTACATTATATGAGCTAAATCACTGTTTGATTAAACAATAATAAAATTATCACTCTCCTGCCACACACAAGTGTTACCCCACTCAAAGCATTAAACAGTGCAGTTGCATCGGATCCCAGGCAACAGCATATTCGATTGCTAATTGTCTTGTAGACAATTGCCTCACTGTGCGATTGTGCTGACAGCTTGGAGTCTGGGACATTTTCGTGCATAGCTCGCAAATTTCTTCTGACCTAGCTCACTGTTTACTGTATATTACTGCTGCTCACTTGGGTGTATGGCAGCACAAGTTAGCAGAAGCAATAGTGAAGTAATACCTGTAAAACAGCAATGGAACAGTACATGACAATGTTATTTGTGGATGGCACACTTTATACGTATGTGCACCTACTCAGGGGTTAAATTCCTAGACGCTTTCTCATTTATGGCTACATCTCTAGATAAATTATCATATAGTTCACAGATAAGTAAAATGAGGGAATGAGAAAATAGATGTAGTTTTTAAAAAACGCGTTTATTCATATGATTGTATGGATAATTGAAAAAGTTCTTAAGATGATTAGCTACTCCTAAAAAAAATCTGTAGTAAATAAAATGAATGTGGTATGAGTGGTCAAGGTTGTGAACATGTAAAATGGTGTGGAAAAAAATGTAATATAAATAATTTTAAGGACTACTTGATTAATTATCAAATGTAGTGTTTTATTATTAGTCAATTTATTTCAAAACTTTTAGGGAAACATGCATAAAATCATATGATTTAGATCCCTCCTGATACAATACAGTCTCTAGATTAAGTACGCATGCAATGCTTAAAATGATTAAATAAATGTTAGATATATTATATGATGGTGATATAGTATTGGGTACTGAGAAGGGAATCGGAGATAGAATTTTGTAGTATAGTAAATATACATCAAAGTCAATAACAAGCTTGTGGAGGGCAGATGAAGAATCAAACACTTCAGTTCATCTTGATGCTAACAATATACAAAAGGATGAGTAATGTTTGAGTTTTTTTCCCACATGATAGATTTGAGTGTTTACATTATCCAAAATTTGATTTAGATTTTGGGAAATATACATAAATTATATGAATGATGGTCCATAATATGGATATATTTTGCAAGTCAGCTTAGAATTACCAAAAGAATTACACAATGGACACAAAGATCCTCCACTTGTTCAGAAAATTAAACAGTTCTTGGTGCAAATGAACCAAAACTGCTAACAAGATTGTGTAAATAAAGTAAATTTGCGGTAAATTATAGGAACTTAAAACCATATTTAAATTAGAGTTCATATTAACAAAGGTCCACAAATTTTAATCAAGGTGACTGGTCAAAAAGAAATATAGAAATTTGAATATGCAGATGAAAACAAAGGCTACACATAATACTGAGAACGATTTCTACAAACTGATGGCTAATGCAATATTTGAAAAAAACAGTAGAAAGAATAAGAAACGGAGTGGGTATAAAATTAGTGTCTGGTACCAGTAAATGTGAAAAATGTATTGTTATACCTAATTTTAAAAGATTAACAGTCTTTAAGGAAAATCTAGCATCAACACAAATGCAAAAGGCAGAATTACGTTTTCCCAATATATGTGGCTATGAATAGGCTATATCAAAGATCTAAACTCTACTGCAAAATGAAGACACATCAAAGTCTATGTATACACAACAGCAGGTAACGACACAGTGAGTCAAAGACGGTTGCTGTAACAGAGCCATAGCACTGGCTGAGGAATCACTTGCTCGATTACGCTATGACTGTTTGGTATAACATTCTACAGAGTCTGCAAGAAAAATGTATGCACTCTTTGTCAGGCTCGATCAAAGTATCTGTATTGTTGTTCGATTTGAGTTACGAGTGTATTGTAGTATGGTCTTTGGCTCAACAAATGTTAGTAGTTTCATCTCGGTATTGAGAAAACGAGATGGCTGAGCATGCTTTGACATCCGAGCAATGCAAATGTATTGTGAAGTGTTTTTTCATATTTGATAATGCCACTGAAGTGCAATGTCAGTGGAGGCAGGAGTTTGATAAAGAACCGCCAACCTGCCTAACAATTAACCGCATCATTGATAAGTTTGAATTGCATGGAACGATTTGTGATATTCACCAAGGAAGATCAGAAAGACAGCATCCAAGGTCGCCAGGTCAAACACCTTTGGACTTTTACTTGTGGGGAAGTGTGAAAGATAACGTCTATCAATGTAAGCCACGCACATTGGAGGAACTTCGCCAAGAGATTACACTGACATGTGCAGCAATTCCACTGACTGATGTAATTGCTGCGACTACTCGTCGTCGTGTTATGTGTATAGCCGCTAACGGTGAACAGTTTGAACATTTAAAGTAACGATGTTCCAAACTAAAGGTTGTACAACATGTGTGATCAATTATTAAATATAAAATAAACACACAAGTAATACTTTTAGTTTCTTAAAGTGTGCATACATTTTTCTGGCGGACTCTGTACATTACGCTTTCTTACCAAACAAACATCTCTTATAACCGACAAACATTATTGCCTTCCTTACAATGCACCTCTTTTCACTGGACTTTTTATTTTATTTTTCACCAGTGTAATATGTATACACCTTTGAACTTAAGTATTACAAACTCATTCATAAAACATTTTTATTTCTTTGTGACATGTTACATACCTCCTAGATACTCACTAGTGTCCAACATCTGTGACATATTTTTCATTCTTTGCAAAAATTTTCATTCTTTATGATGCTGCTGTAACCATCTGTATCTTGATAGCATAACTCAATCATATTTCCATATTTTGGTTTCATGAATTATTTCATGTTCTTCAACTCTGCAACAACAATAGAGGCTTCACACATCCTTAGTGCTGAAACAACTACAAAATTACATGGTGTTGAGTTCATTGTAACAGAGAACAGTGATAACTCTTGCCTTCAGTTACACGTGAAAGTGAAATTGTTTTTCGTAAAATTATGGAGAAAAATTAGCTTTGATGTTTTACAAGAAATAGTATGTAATAGAAATAAGTGGCAATATCTATATCATATGTGTGGCACAATCGATAACGTGGTTTTCCGCTTCGAGCGGGAAGGTTGTTGTTTATTTCACTTGCCACAGCATCACTTGTGTGAAGTTTTCCTCGTTAGTGTTATTCTGTCCGCTGAAGGAGTCGTAGCGCCTCTGCTCTGCCTTATTGTTTGTGTTCGTCTACTCGTAGCGGCGTCGGCTGCTTCGCTATGGCTACTATGGTTTCCATGTGTGTTCTAAGAAAAGGTACTGTGAGTTTTACTTTCGATTGAACAACGCGACACTTGCAGTTCCTGTCTCTCAAAATCCACGACTGGCTTGTCTATACAGTTCATGTGAACTCCGATCAGTTCGTAACCGCCTTGTTTTATGCAGACGAGTACGTGTTTTAGGTGAAATTTATCGACTCCCTTCACATTGAATGCTTACTGTCGCGACATGGTTCCCTAACACCATTCAAGCATTCGATCATTCCGCTAGTACGGTGTCACTCACAGTCGCTCAAATCGAATATAACAATGTTAGTGTGTTCAACCTCCCGCCGGAAGTTAACACCTTTCTAAAGGACATATTAACTCCTTATGGTAACGTGAAAAACGTCCGTCGTGAACGCTGGTCTACTCAACACAGATTACAGTAGTGGTGGGCAGGAAATCGCGTATCTGTTAGAAATCACAGTGACTGAGAAGTCACAGATATCACAGTAGCAACTTTACAGAATCTAACTGCGATTTCAGTCACAGTTAGCAGTCGCAAGTAGTATTTCACATTGAAAGACGTGAGCCATCTATTGGTCGAATTTAGCACTGCTTTCTGCGATTTCAGTGACAAGTCGCAACTAAGAGTCGCAAGTAGCAACTAAAAAGCGCGGTTAACAGTGGCATCTGTTGGCCGAAGTTCGTACTACGTCCATCTCTGCGGTACGCTATGGAGTCTAACTGCGATTTCCGTGACAAGTCGCAACTAAGAGTCGCAAGTAGCAACTAGAAAGCGCGGTTAACAGTGCCATCTGTTGGTCAAAGTTCGTACTACGTCCATCTCTGCGATACGCTATGGAGTCTAACTGCGATTTCCGTGACAAGTCGCAACTAAGAGTCGCAAGTAGCAACTAGAAAGCGCGGTTAACAGTGCCATCTGTGGGTAAAAGTTCGTACTACGTCCATCTCTGCGGTACGCTATGGAGTCTAACTGCGATTTCCGTGACAAGTCGCAACTAAGAGTCGCAAGTAGCAACTAAAAAGCGCGGTTAACAGTGCCATCTGTGGGTCAAAGTTCGTACTACGTCCATCTCTGCGATACGCTATGGAGTCTAACTGCGATTTCCGTGACAAGTCGCAACTAAGAGTCACAAGTAGCAACTAAAAAGCGCAGTTAGCACTGCCATCTGTTGAGCAAAGTTCATACTACGCTATTCGCTACCGAGTCAAACTGCGATTTCTGTGACAAATCGCAACTAAGAGTCGCAAGTAGCAACTAAAAAGCGCAGTTAACATACTTCTCCTAGTGTCATCTGTTGACCGACGTATGTACGTTATGAGAGCCTTGTGCCTCACGAGATCGATGTGCTGTGTGTGCATGTGAAGGGTTTATTTCAATAGTGGTGCAAGTCCATTTTTGTTAATTTTGAGATATAGAGTCGTAAAGTTAAATGAGTGCTGAAAAATCTGCAGTTGAGATACCAGAAATATTCACCATATGGCTTCTTGCTAGAGATGAGCCTTTATTTATGTTTGTTTGGATCACTAATTTCAGAAGCATTATAGACAGAAAAATGTAGGTAATGGACTTGTACCACTATTGAAATAAGCTCTTCATATTATATGACGACATGCACATTCAGCATCAGTTATGGTTGGTCAAATACTGCTGTGACTCTGAATGTATTATATTAATAAGAAGCGACATTGCCTTTTTCTCCTGAAAATATCGAGTAACGTAACAAATGTGTTTGATTCTGCTTCCAATATGACAGTTTTGGTTAATACTCCACATGCCTATAGGACTTTGCAATGTTAACACAGCAGAACTCAGACATCTGTATAAGTGTAGAGAAATGAAAACAGTCATATGAATGCCTCACAGTTCAAGACTCGGGAGAAAAGTTTTACACCTGGTGTTCTACATGGCAACTTCACACACAAGAACTTTTTACCGACACTATTACCACCTACATAAGTAAGCTTTTCCTGTGTCACTTTCAAGTAATGCACTTAAGCTATTCCTGATTTAACTGGAAGATCTGTACTTCCCACTTTCATATCAACAGCCTCAAAACGCATATTGTAGACTTCGGGATATGTTACAGGTCAGTGTCACACCAAGATTGTGGAGAAAGGGGGGGGCGGCATGTCACTCTCCAACAAGTGTTTACCAATAAATAAGTGGCGGAAAATTACGGGTATAGGACGGCTTAACATGTGGAAAATGAGATTTTTATTATTCACTCAATGTATTTAACATTTATTATTCCTTTAAAATCGCACAACAACTTCAATAAAACACTTTAATCAGTCATACACTTATTTCATAATTATTTCACTTTTAAACTGCAAATCCTCTAAGAGCTGTCTTGAATCTTCACGAGTCTCTCTCAACAGCCTTGATGTGGATAGATATGTACAGCAACCAGTAATCAGTCAGAACTGCGTCTGCAAAAACACAAGGATTATTAAACAATTTTTGCTGTCACTAATTACTAGCAATATAATTGACAGAGTAGATTGCTAATATTTGCTATATCACATTTGCTAATATTTGCTATATCACATTCGCAAGAACGATCTCACTGAAGTAATTAAGTCCATCAAAACGCTTAGAAACTAACCTGTCGTCTGACGAAAACGGTCTAAAGACTAGCAATTTCTTCAGATCTGTTGACAATGATATTTTGAATTATCACTTTACTGAGTGGCTGAAATGTAGTTCAGGTACCTATGAACATAACAATATGTTAGAATTCAGTTTCTAAACACGAACTATTACGGTACTGTGCGGCTACTTACATATTAATTACACTATTAATATTTTCACAGTTGTTTCTTTAATACAAAATTAAAGCCAACGGAAGAATAAACGTAAAACATACTTACCAATGACAGGTTTGTTGAGATGCAATTTTCTGTGTGGACAGATGTAACTTTTTCATATGGTGGTACGTCGCAGCAATCGCAGGAGTCACAGAAATCGCAGAAGTAGCAGAAGTCACAGAAATCGCAGAAGTAGCAGAAATCGCAGAAGTAGCAGAAATCGCAGAAGTAGCAGAAGTCGCAGAAATCGCGGAAGTAGCAGAAGTAGCAGTGGCGGAGGGATACGCGACTTAGGTTCCTTAACTGCGACTCTTAACTGCGACAAATCACAGTTACGAATAACAGATACTGAAAAGTAGCATTCACAGAAATCACTGATATCGGAAAATCGCAGTTTAGCCCATCACTAGATTACAGTGTTAAGGTCGATTCACACTTAATGGGACGTCTCCGTCACGTCAAAACATCCTCCCCTGCGTTTCTAAAGGCATTGTCTACACTCGACGTCACCGGCCCGGAACGTCTCCGTAACGTCACCGTCACGCATTCTTTTGGAGAATGTTTCCCGTTCATCTCGGCGAGTCGACGTGATGTACATCTCTGCCTCTTAAGAAGGACCGCCTCCATGTTTGCTCGAGCCACGTAAATATTTGGAAAGAGGGGAGAAGTACGAATGATATGGTTATATAAGTATCAATATTTTATTGCTCAAGGTTTCGCTTTGTTATTTTTTCTAATTACATGTATCTTCCTGTGCTTGTTGTTTTATTTTATTTCGTTCCTTGTTTAGACAATGGACTTCGACGAATATTTAATGGAATTAGTTCGTTCACACTCAGAGCTGTACAACATGAGCGATCGTAGATACAGTGATTCCATTAGGAAAGAATCACTGTGGAAGGAAACTGGATTAGAGATGGGGCGTCCAGGTAAATGAAACACTTTGTAGTAAGTAGTTTTGAACGGTACTTATATGTATGCGTGAAAGTTTTCAGTACAACGATAAATATCTACGAGTGGACTACCATATGCAATGTGCCTCGGTATAAGCGTTATATACGACCTTTTTATTTTAAAAAAAGCTGTACAAACGCCAGCAGAATAAATACACAGTTCTAATTAACCGAATTTTTGTTGTATTGACTTGAACCTAGCATTTCAAGACCTGTTAAATTGTATACTGCACGTGGATCCTGTTTAGAACAGCAGATAGTTTCAGATTTTTTGCCCTGATTATTTCCGACATTTTTCTGAGCGTAGTATTCGATAATTTAGCAGAAATTTTTATGCTGTAGAGTGTACAAATCCGAAAAGTGAAAGGCATGCTTCATAATACGCAACACTGTTCCTGTGATTTCGAAACATTCTAGTCTGTTAATATTTCTCTAAAGAACAGGCCGTATAGAAAAGCTGGCAATTTCCAGTGAATGAAAATGGACATAGGGCCGCACATATGCCCATGTTTTAAATTACAAAAGTGTTATTGCTGTTTTCATCAGAAGGAAGCAAGACTTTTAATGTATAAAAGACAAATTTGAGGACCATTAATTGTAATTTGAGACAGACATATTTCTGGAAGTTTTTATTATTTCCTGTTACTGGATAGTTATCAAAAAACCTTTAAAGGGATCACAGAATATACAGTCACTGACTGCATTAATTCATTTTTAAAAATGAAGCTATGTGACAACGAAATACATAGGCAATCATTCTGGTAGCTAGCATTTAAAGAATCTCTGTTTGCCCTATCCTAAGATATATTTGGAGCCAGAAATAGGCTACAGGATGGAAATATGTTTGTTTGTAGATTTATACATTACTACATTAGGCTTATGAAGCTTCTTCAGCAGAGTATAGGCTACAATTGAAATTTTTGTAGTGTGTGTTTACACATGAAAAATTTTGAACAACAGTATATTTTTATAGACACCTGCCAACTGCATACCTTTGTTAGCAACAAAGATATAAAAGTTATGTTATGGTGTTGTTAGGACATAACTCATTGCATTTGCAAAAGTACTGCAGAAAATTAGCACAGTATAAGACTATGTGCTGCTTAACAGCATAGCAAATGAAAACTACCTCATATTCCTGGAAAGCTGTGAAAATAAAAGAAAGCAAACCATAGTTGGTGTTCTCGTTAAAAGTTTGGAGTGTCCCTAAGTCATTTTTAAAAAAGATTTTGACTACTCCATGCACTCTATTAACGGTTGTATATGTTCTTTGATTTCAGGCCATGAATGCAAGCGACGATGGGTGTCACTGAGAGACCAGTTTAGAAAATTTGTTAATAAAAAGACAAAGAGTGGCCAAGATGCCATATCTAATAATCTGTGGAAGTATGAGGAGGTTATGGCTCTCTTGCATCCACACATTTAGGAGCAGGAAACAGTTACTAATGTGACTGCTGACATTTGTTCAGACGAGGAAGAAAACATGGATATGTCTTCATCGCCTATTCTGGGCAGTGAAATTGACAGTGATTCGAGGCCAGAGACAATTAATGTGCAAAAGTGTAGAGCAAGAGGCATAAGGAGGAGAATTGCAGAATATGCTTCAGCTTCTCTGATGAATTATATTCTAACAACACAACCAAAACAAGATCATATTGACAGTTTTCTTTCAGGGATAAGTGTCAGTATAAAAACATTGTCCCCAATGCGACAGATAAAAGCTAAAGATGAAATTTCAGGAGGTCGACGGTTCAATCCCATGTCCGGCCATCCTGATTTAGGTTTTCCGTGATTTCCCTAAAGCCGCTCCAGGAAAATGCCAGGATGGTTCCTTCGAAAGGGCATGGCTGACTTCCTTCCCCATCCTTATTTATCCCAAAATCAAATTTTGGGTAATATATAGATTAATAATACAACAATTCATTGTATTAAACACTGGTGCATATGTATAATATATAATTAGAAAGTGGACAATAATAAGATCTTTACTCATATGCAATGTTTTAAACATAAGTTTTGTGTTATATAAAATCTATCTGCTTGAGCTAAATCCTGAATCAAACTGTTGTAGACAAAAGGAAGGGATTTTTATTTGCAGGGAATTTATTAAACATAAATTATTAGTTTTAAACAGATTTAAACAATTTTAAGTTAAAAATTATATTTAAATTGGTATAAATACAAGGACAAGGCTGTTTATGTCTTATTTTAATTTTTCTTCTTCTAAATATCAGTGATGACAACTTGGACTTAATCCAAACCAGCCAAGCTTCAAAAGAAATTTGGTAAAAATATAGAAAAGATAAAAAGATATAATCTGAAGACGATACAAAATTTATAAGATCAGTTAAAGAAAAATGGGTTTAAAAGTTGTAGTAAATGCAATGGTTCAAAGAGCTTAGACGATTTTTGAATAAAACTATAAAAATAAGATCTCCTTGTAACAGAAGTATGAATGTGGAAGCTAAAAAGCCATACGATCAGTAGGGGGTAGGTATATTACAGATGGCAAATGAAGATTATTTTAAAAGTTGTAGTAAATGTAAAAAATTTAGAGGAAATTAGGAACACAAATATCTGTTAGTAAGAGTTGAATAAATTCAGATTTTAGAAAAAAATATGAGTAAATGTCACAGAAGATATATTTAAAATTTGATGTACATGTAAAGAAATAAAATATTTAAAGGAATTTAGAAGACTTTTAGGAACACCAATTTATATTTGTATGAAATCTAAAACTAAGAAAGCGAAAAATTAGATACAAACTGTTAAAGAAACATGATGAAGTATATGAAGGAAAGCTTGATTATCAAGTAAATAAATATGTGACATTCATCCCAGGAATAAATGAATCTGATGAAGAGATAAATTATCTAGAAAATTGGGTTAATAAAATAGTAAAAAATCGTGGAATAATTAATAAGACAGAAAGTACACCTTATAAATGTAATATTTCAACATATTACAATATATAAGAAAATAGCTGTACCAAATGCAGGATGAACTATATTTATAAACAGTTGGATGACTTAGAATGTCATCTGATTATGATGCAAATAAGATTAAAAATTTCTTTTTTGTTTTTAAGAATGGTAACTATAAAGATTATATCCTAGGCAAGTATTTTACAGCAAAAATGACAGGTTTTCTAAATACAAATAGGGGTTATAATATCAAAGAAGCAACGAGATGTGCTGAAATGTAATATATGTCTTTAGACCTGAGTGCATTAAATGTTTACAAAAAAGGAATATAAAGTTCAGATTACTCAAATTAATGAATTTAGTTATAATAAATATTTTTATGGGACTCAATTTAATCTGAAAGAAGTTTGAAACAAATTTCCAATTTTGATCATCAAACCAGTTTGGCAAATTATTATAGTTACAGTGTGATATTTTAATACCAAAGGTTCTGTAATTCTATTAAATAAATATATATAAATTAAAAGGACAAAACATTTAATATAAGATTTTTTTCATATTTAAATCGATACAACAATACACATATTCAAAAAATATTACCTACAACTGAACACAATGTTTTTAATTGCTGATGATGTAACTAACTTTCGGTTCTTAGCTGTCAGATAGCTGCAATTTCAGTATATGTTTATTCTAGAAATGTTAAACTAGATTATACAAAAGAAAAATTTGTAAGTGTTTTAAAATTTGAACTGTCCCAAGGTACAACTATATAAAAATCGTTAACCTCACACTGCATCTATCAGGGCACCTGTATTTATCATCTGGTTCGGAATTCTAAAATGATCAGTAGTTTCAATCATCATGTTCATGAATTAATGTCAGCATGTATTCATAAATATAATGACTTAACACCAGAGAGTAAAAATAGTTTTTGATACACTATTAATAAAATACAAAATAGGGAAATAGAACATTTGAAACATTAACTAAAATAATACATTTATAAAATTAAAGATGAAATTGAAAAATTGGTGGAAAAGTATAGTTCATAATATTCAAGGAAAAAATTAACTTATTTGAGAATGTTAGCAATTATTCTATTGAACAAACTGTTCCACTTAGATATTTGCTTGGCCTTTCAAGATTATCTGATGAAGAATCTGTATGTAATTACTAGATTAGACCGCAGAGAAAGTGTCTTCCAAAGCGACTTTATATATCTTTAGATACACAACAAAACTTGTTTCTGCAATGGAATTCAATTTATGTCGAACCATTCATTCAATTTCTTCATTAATTTTTTCTATTACATCATTTACAGGCAGATCTTTGCTCTTACAATTCTCAAACTCTGTTCTACATCGTTTCTAGCAGTCTCTGCATTGTATTTAGATAGCATTAATTTGGGGAAAAATTATGATAAATTTTTAAAATTAATAGTTACTATTTCACATATAGGATTAATATTTATTAACACTCAACATTACTAATTACTGTTTAATGTTTATAATAAATGTTTAGATTTAACATGTATCGTTTCTGATTAAGTTTACATGTTTGTGATCAACACTGAATGTTTACATTGGGATAAAATCTTCTGCTTTATTTTGTAATTTTTCATCGTTAGTTTGATTTAGCTGATGGTATGTTCGTTAAAGTTAAGAGCATTTCACAAGACAGATGAACGCTATTGCATCTTTAAGCCAAATGTAGTTTTTGACATTCCTGTTACTTTTAAACAAATCTATCTTTACTTGTACCAATACATTACAAAGTTATAGGTTTAATAATAATTATAATGGATGTCAATTATGAATTAATAGATTTAATAATGCTGATGTAACTGTATTTTAGAGATGCGTTAAGTGACCTTCCTACACAATACAAATGAATAATATCATAAGCTTACTATTTCAATCATTTCAGTAAATAAATTAATTAATAACATTCTAAATTTCCCAAATGAATAAACAAATGGTACCATATGTATTGGTGATGGTTAGTTGTGTCCTAATCATGCTCAGTAATGTATGAATTTGATGCTATTCATCAAGATAGGTGAGAATTTATGGTTCATGATGGTAAAGCAATTTGAAAACTTTCCTACCAAACTTTTTTGACATCATAACAAACAAAAGGAAACAATTATCTCTTTAAAACTGTACGTTCATTTATTTCTTCAAGAGTTATTCTTTAGTTACCTTCGTCTCTTTCCGATAAAATATGTTTAAGAGGTAGTGTCACATGTATTGGTTTGTTTCAAAAATCATGCCCATCGTTATTAACATGCACTTTAAAGAAGAACTAACTATGGACCGATCCTCCAAAGTCTGATATGAGAGCACTTTCAACTTACATTTCAGCAGTCACCATACTTCAATAATTATTAAGAAGTAATTTAAGTGTCACAGTCAATGCACAAGGTCAAAATATTATGGTAAAGCTAATATCTCCTATCGAAATGACAATTTTTCTAACTATACTAAATAATGAAAACATTGATACAAATGCACCAACACTTATGAGATACTTCTGCCCAGAAAAAGCCCAATGCAGATGTGTAATCTCATCAAAACGAAATCTTTTGACATATATCACATGCTGCATAATTCTGATTTGAAATTTGTGTAGTGATTCTCTTTTTAGTATGTTTTTAGTCCTAATACCATGTCAGTCATGATCAGTCGACATATTATCAAATTGATTTGCATGAAAACAAAACCATCTGTCTGTGGGGACCCTGAATACTATTTTGATCCACTGAATCATATGAAACAGAACTAGTAGTTATAGAAGTATCCATCTGATTGATAAAACACTTAGTAAACTTCAGGTAGAGCATGTCTGACTCCATAGGACTAACATCAGAAGCTATTGTAGTAACACAAGCGATCTCAGTTAATGGTAGGCAGTTGTGGACAGTTTTCGAGAGTGATCAGCTTGTAATATAATGAGTAGATTCTTTCCATATGACATGTTTTTTCTACTCCCATAAAGAATCAATTTAGTTTTGTTAAATGCTATTTTACTGTCAAAACATATATCTGCTGGCATGTAAAACTTACATGAAAACCTCAAAATCTTATTTAGACTTATTACACTTGAATGTATTGTCTAAGGTTATCATTTTTGTTGTTCTGTTTATAATGATGTAATTACTTTTCATTACAGCACACACAATTTGAAAATATAATCAAATTATGTTAGTACCACAGCTTGCTACATGCAAAATCTTATCAGCTAATCAGTATATTTGGGAAAGATGACCCACACCAGTAGAAAATCTGGCAGTCTCATTTTCTTGTTAACTACTTTGAATAACCTGAAATTAATGAAAATCAAAGTTTCAGACTACTACGATTTTCCATCGCAGATTTTGCCATTTCTAATGTTGTATTCCGAACCTTGACTGCATTTACTGTTGTTGTTGTTGTCATTTATCTGTTTAGTTAGTACTTTTTTCATTCGCTTAAATATGTAGTTCATTTATTCTGTAAATGGTGTATTAGGAAATTTTTTGTTAGCGACTTGACAGTTGGAACGTAAGTTCTGCAATCTCATGTAGAAATAGAGAAATATTACCTAAAGGGTTACCATTCTGTTGAATTAGGCCATCATCATCTCAATTCTATGTTGATACCTGTTTAATAAACCATTCATATAATGTACTTGAATGTTGAGAAAACGTGTAAATTGCCTAATCTGAGATATAAGGAAGCCAGAAATGTTAATTTAGTAAATATATTAAGATCCTATAATCTTTTTTTGATAATGAAAGTCCTACAAGGCATTTCTCCTGTCGTGACAATCTAATAACGAATGTACACAAATGTGATTTTGAGTTAGGCTTATTTAATGTCGATTACCTCTCGGACCATAGAGGTATATGGGTGAAACTAATTACCAAAGACCAGTAACAAACTCAGTGTGCGACACTATTTACAGATAGAAATATTAGCAAGTATAGAGAAGAACTTAAGTGTATAGTTTGGAATCCTGTTATACTCTCCTCCAGAAATGTTGATGAAGCCTTCAGCACATTCCTCAAAATCATTTCTGAAATCTTCCATACATGCTGTCCACTGGTTAAAAAAAAAAAAGTCAAGAAACCTAGACACTCAACTTTACACAAGTGGTTTTCACTTCAATTACAAAAACTGAGATTATTGGTAATTGCTTGTCATGATAAGGTCAAAAAGGGAATAGAAGATAAAGAAACTGACAAAAACCTAAAAAAAAACAGATCTGAAATTAAAATAGCCAACTGGAGGACAAATGGTGATTTCATTAAAAAATCACACAATAAATGTAAGGCTGCATGGAAAGTAATAAAAGCAGAGCTAGGTATGGATATAAACTATAAAGACAACACAAATGCTCCTAACATCACTGCTGATGATTTCAATCACTTTCTTGTCAACTTTGCCAAACTTAGCCTCTCAACTCAGGGCAACCATAATTCCAATTCTATATATACACCTGTTTCTTACCCCACATCTGGCAGAAATTTTCAACAAAACATTACAAAGATAATGTCACCTTGTAAATGGAGAGAAGTACAAGTAATTGATATAATTAAAGCAACCTATAAATTAGAATACTCCAGATATGAAGATGCTTATGGCCTGTCAAACTTTGTAACCAAAAAAATTGTAGATCTCGTATCATATCCTCTTTGCATACTGATAAACTGGATGCTCTCTAGTGGAGACTATCCACAATGTGTCAAAAAGACAGTTGTCATGCCGTTTTACAAAAAGGGTGACAAGTTCTGTATCAATAATTAAAGACCAATTTCACTAGTGCCTATTCAAAAAAAAAAAAAAATAGAATATTGCATAGTGCAGCAAATATGCATACACCTATCAGATAATAATATATTAAATAATTCTCAGCATGGTTTTAGGTCAAACTTATCAACAGTCAAAGCAGTTGAAAACCTTATCTCTTTTGTACTAAGTCGAGTCAGAATTATCTGCTGACGTCATTCAGACTGACTTGAATAACGCTTTTGACTCAGTTAACCACAAATTATTATTACATAAACTGTGTTGCTATGGAATCAAACACTTGTAACTCTCACTGATTGAATCATGCATCAGCAAAAGAAAACAAATTGTGAAGCATAATGGCCAAAAGTCACAGACTCTTAAGTATACAACGAGGTGTTCCTCAGGGATCAGTACTTGGCCCTCTGCTATTCATATTATTTGTAAATGACTTTCCGAGTAACTTGCCCTGTAAATCTATCCTCTATGCTGATGACACAACATTAGTTAATTCCGGAAAGGATATAAACAAATTGAAGGAGGAAAGTGAAGAATGTCTCAAAATATCTAATACCTGATTTAAACCTAATGAGTTAACTATGAACCATGAAAAGACTGTCAAGATAATCTTCAGTCTATCAAACAGTAACACTGAGTTATCATCTGTTAAACTACTAGGAATACACTCGAAATTAAACACACATACAAATTATGTGTTGAAAGTTATCACGAGTTATCTATCTAGTAGCCAGTCTACACACGTGTTACACAAGATTTATTACTTCATTCGTACTATGACTTCTTTCACTGCCATCTACAATATGACATTCTTTTATGGGGTAACTCCCCAGGAGCCAAAAATGTTTTTACCTGGCAAAAAAAGCAAATAGACATCTTTATGGAATCACTGACAACAGGACCTCATGTAGACCTTATTTATAAGATTTAAAAATGATCACAGTACCATCTCTTTACATATATTGTTGTCTATTAAACATAAAAGGTAACTTAAACCTCTACACCAAAAGGAAATTTGTTCAACAACACAATACTCGACAATATAATTGATATACCCACAACCAGGCTTAAGAAAACCCATTGTAGCTATGAATACATAAGCATAAAATTATTCAACACTTTTCCCATACAGGCTCAATAGGTTTCACTGGATATTTTCAACACTAAAGCCAAAGTGTGAATGAAAGAAAATACTTTCTACAGTATAGAAGCATTGCAGAACAGTTGTAAAGATGACCTAATTTATTGATAAATTAAGGCTTACTGATATGTGTAGATACGGGTGTAGAAGCAGCTATAAGCTGGTAGGGTATAATACTGCTATATTTTTTAGCATGCAATATTTTGTTTTATGAAACATAATGTACAAATAACTATAATTCTTCTGACGACATCGATTGCGTGTTAATGCTGATAAATTAAGGCTTACTGTTATGTATAGATATGGGTGTAGAGGCAGCTAGTTATAAGCCAATGTGTATAACACTGCTATATTTTTAACATGTAATATTTTGCTATGTAAAACATAGCGTACAAGTAGCAGTAATTTTTCTGATGACATCTATTGCATGTTAATGCTGAAAGATGGATAAAATAAATAAATATACTAGGCCCGCGGAAATGCAAGGCCAACGAAGTTCACTGCAATGGTTCCAAACTCGATTAATATCGATACAATTGTACCTATAAATACGGAACCCTCTGGTTTGAAACGTATGAATAGCCGAAAGTGAAGTCAATGCTACCACATAAGTTTAGGTTTCGATGTTAGTAATGGCAGTATTTCATAGGTATGCAGCCTTTAACTCCGCCTGCAGTTAATGTAGAGTGAAATGAGTAGCTCTGCATATACTGTTGCCGGTCCCAAGCCCGGAGAAAGGAGGAGGGTTGGCTACTGAATGAAGCCGTAAAACAGAAAATACATAAGAGCCATCCTGAACCTGTAGTATTTTAGTTATAATATTCGGTAACTCTCCTTATCTTCAACTTCGTAACATGATGGAAACGTCAGCAATACAAAAACTGCCCCACACTAAAGTAAAAATTGTAGTTATCACGGTTATCGGAGGGACCGACATTATGAAGTAGAAATGAGTCGAGCTTCCCAAATCTCTTCAACCGAAACGTAAACGCTTCTGGGACAAACTGTTACTTTACAATAACACTTAACGTGGTTTCGACATTATTTATATAACAATTAAAATTGCCAGTTTACGTATGCATAATTTTCTTCCCTATATGCTACTGACAACAGCTCCTGCTGTTATTCATCGGTGTAACTGTTAAATAGCTGTGTCAGGGAAAGTGGACAAGTTTGTGGTGCACAGAGAAAATTTAATCCCAACAAAAGATTCCTCTGAACGTATGAAATAAAATTCTTTCCTGCTTTTTAAATTTATAGAACTGTACTGGAATGGAAAAATATATTTTTGTGTGATGTTGAGAATCATAACATCAACTACCACAAAGTCCTGAGTGAATGTTTCGAATACGATTTCTAACCTTTTTTTACTGTGTGTGTCTCAATTGCATTTTCAGTCACATGACACAGAAAGAATTCAGAGTATTACTGACAGTAAAATTTGAGATAATTGGAATAAACCCATAGACCATCCTCATCTGAGGAGAAGTTTGTTCCCTAGTGTATGAATGATCTTACTCCCTATTCTTGTTTTGCTAGTCTTATGGCCTACCTTACCTCTCAAAAGCATTCTTTGCTGGAAAATATCGCAGTTCTACACTGAAAATAACAATACCATTAACAATAACAGTAGAAAGTTATAATAATCCTCGTAATTTTCCAAATGCCGTTCCCACTCAGATGCCTGGCTGCCCTCCATATCTCTCTACATTATCATCACCACCACTTAGAAACCACTGCAGAATGGTACCTCTAGGTTAGGTCTATATGTTGAAACTGTGTCTTTGAAGTTACGTTATTATGTGACCAGAAAGGGATGATAAATAATTTTGCGCCTTTTAGTTACTGTTAATGATGAGGGTTGGATATGCATACATGTGTAAAGCTTTTTTACGGGGAAGATGACGTGGATGTGTTGTGGCCGATTACATGTAACTGAAAAGAGTGGGGAGTACAGATCTTCCTATTAAAGAGTTGACAACATGAATATGGTAGCTTATGTGCAATACCTGACACAAAAAGCTTAGCTGTCCAGATGGCAGTAGTATTGAAGAAAATATCTTTCTTCGGAAGACACTACTGTAAAACATCTCAATGCAGTTGTCAGGTAAATTGGCAAGCATAAATGTTTTGAGAGGCCAAATTAACTTGCTGAACTGCTGCAGAGGCAGAGCAAGGTATTCGGTGCGCGTGAAACACTAATCTTGCACTTGTTGCTTCATTCCATTTCACCCCATAGTCATAGCAATTTCAGTGTAGCCTAGTATGCCCGCAGCTGTGTTGTCATTGTCAAATCCTGTATACATTCTCTCACCTGTGTGGTATTTTGGTCACAAGTGTCATATTGGAGCATAACTGAACACACTCCCAGCATTATTTGCCCACTAAACTGAGATGCTCAGTGGAAATATGGTATTTATTTATCTTCCTTCTTATCTAACCATTTACATTCTATATAGATAAGTGAATGTTTCATCAACTGAATAATTAATTTTCAAGTTACATGTTACACTATGGTAACTACCTGCTGAGAGAACATATCATATCTTAAGGATGCTGTACAGTATGGACATAAGCCATATTACACAAATTTTCACTTTAGCATCCACATGACTTGCCTTATTCCCAAGTCCAGAATATTCTTCACTGTCGTATAATAGTGTAGGGTACTGCTGAACTACAAATTTATTTTTCAAGATTTTGTGGCTCTGGGCATCATCTTGCACATCAGAAAAACATTCAGAATCACCATCAAATTGTAGTACCACTTCATCTTCATTTTGGTCTAAAGTAATCCCATATTTTGCAAAAATTTGCACAATTTCACACAAATGACAGTTTCACATCTTATTACCTAATACTGACAGAATGCAAAATCACATTCACCATATTTGTAGTTGACTGATGCGACATGTATGGAGGCAATAAACGCTGAATAGAAGAATGCATTACTGCACTGAATTTTTATAGAAGTAGTACTGTACTAATATGTAAAAATATTTTCATTTATGAGGTAATAAACACTGAAGAGAGCAATTATTTTTCAACCCTTGTTTACAATTATCACATTACTGCACTGACTTTTCAAAGAAGTCGTATTATACTAATATTCACATTATTTTATATTATTACTAAAACATACACACACCAGTTGTTTCTCCAAAGAAATTCATCTATGGAGTAGGAATCGGTCACAAATAAATCCTTTAGGCTCCTCTTAAACTAAATTTTATTAGAAGTTAAACTTTTTATGGCTGCTGACAAGTTAATGAAAATGTATGCTCCTGAGTAATGGAAACCTTAATGGACTGAAATTAGTGAAGATTATTATTATTTATACTACTGAGCCCATCAACTGAGCTGTTGGTTTGAAAAAAAGAGATATATTTTTAATGACAAATTTCATTAAGGAATAAAAATTCCGCATCAGGTGAGACTGACGGATGACACTGAAAAAGTACAAAGAAGGGTAGCTCGTTTTGTATTATTGCGAAATAGGGGAGATAGTGTCACAGACATGATACGTGAATTGGAGTGGCAATCATTAAAACAAAGGCGTTTTTCGTTGCAACGGCATCTTTTCATGAAATTTCAATCACCAGTTTTCTCCTCCGATTGTGAAAACATTATGTTGGCACCCACCTACATAGGGAGAAATGATCATCACGATAAAATAAAAGAAATTGGGGCTTGCACAGAAAAATTTAAGTTCTCGTTTTTCCCGCGTGCCGTTCAAGAGTGGAACGGCAGAGAGACAGCTTGAATGTGGTTCATTGAACCCTCTGCCAGGCACTTTATTGTGAGTAGTAGAGTACTCACGTAGACGTAGATGTAGAAATATATTAGGAAGCAGTAGTTATTATCTCTAGTTCCCTAAACAGGCCTCTGCAGGATGTTCTTGAGTTCACACAACAAATAATTCTTGTTACATGGTTTTGTACATGGAAAACTTTAGCTTGACTTGATGGGTTATCCCAAAAAATAATCCCACATGTTATTATGGAGTGAAAGTAAGCATAGTATGTCAGCTTCTTCATTTTTATATCCCCTGTGTCTGACAACATTCACACAGCAAATAGAGATTTGTTTAAGTAATTCAGCAGTCCTGTGGTGTGCTTCTCACAGTTGAATTTATTATCAAGCTGTAATCCCAAGAATTTAACACTGTCCACTTTTTCTGTTTGCCATCATATTTTATGTATATAATGGTGGGAAACATCTTACAAGTTCTGAATTGCTCGTAGTGTGATTTTTCAAACTTTAGTGACAGTGAATAGGCTAAGAGTCATGTATTCGTGTCCATGAAAATCTCATTAACTGATCTTTATAAGACTGCAGTTAATTTCTCATCTATTACAATGTTTGTATCACCTGTAAACAAAACAGGCTTGGCATCTGATAATGTTACTGATGAAAGGACATTGATACTTATAAGAAAAAGCAAGGCCCCTAAGATGTTTCCCAGTTGGATAATGCCTGATAGCTAAATTCATGTCTCTTTCCAAGTAACACCATTGGTTTCTTGTCATAGATATAGGAATTGAAACATTTTGCAGCATTTTCTGTTGCATTGTAGTATTCTAATTCACTTAAGAGGATTCTGTGATTTACACAGTTAAATCCTTTGTCAAATGGCAAAATATACCATTAGCTTGTAATTTATTGTCTTGTGAAAAAGTAAATTTCCACTGTATGTGTAGATACTCTTCTAACTATCAAGACCCTTTAGAAATCCAAACTGAGACTTGGAGAGTGCATTATGTGTTGCCAGGTGCTTAAGAAACTAACTGTATATTATATTTCCAAAAAATTTTGAGAATTCTGACAAAATTGAAGCTGAATGTAAATTTGATGGCTTAACTTCAGTTTATTTCCGGCATTCAGGAAATGTTCCACTGATAAATGGCTGGTTACACAGATAGTTTAATATCTTACTAAACTTAGAAGCACAATCATTAATTTACTTTGTCGGTATTTTATCATGTCCACAAGAATTTTTGACTTATAGATTTTATGATGGACATTACTTCTGCTTGGGTAGAGAGGGTCATATATCATGTTTGTGAGGTTGTGTGTTTCTGGTCTGAGGTAGCTCCATGGCAGCATATACTGAACCTGACAACCCCATCTTTCGACTAACAGGTATGAAATATTTGTTAAAAAGTTTTGCAATACTGCACACATCTGATACCAGTGTATCATTTAGTCTTAATGCTATTTGCCCTCTTCATATCTGGCTCTACCAGTCTCCTCCTTCACTAAATCTTACATTGTCTCTATTTTGTTATCTGAAGTGTTTATCTTTTTCTTATAATTCATTTGATTTAATGTCTGTATATTTGGCAGTATGTCTTGTAATGTGCTATAGCATCAACTTCAGAGCTGTTTCTGACTGGCAGATACAGTTTCCTTTATGTTTTACGTGTACCTTTATTCCTTGAGTAATCTGTGGTTTCTTTGTAGACTTTGGTCTAATCTGGGTTAATTTTGGGAAAAAACAGTGTTCAAATAAGATAATTAATTTATTAATAACAGTGGTAGTTTTCATTCATGCCATTAGTGCTGTATAGATCATTCCAGTTAATGACTTTAAGAAGAAAATAATCAATTTTTTGCTTACTGGCCAACCTTTTGAATTCAGATTTAATAGATTTTTATATCCTGTTCAGTATTAACATTTAACAAAAGGAACTGCATGTCATGGTCTGAGAGACAATTAAGGCATTATTGACTAACATCAACTAACTATGTTCAGTCTCAAAGGTAACTAATGCTCACGACTGTTAGCGGTGCACGTTAAGCAAAAATGATTTGCATCATCATAGTGGTACTATGTAGATTAAAACTGAAGAAACTGCAAAAAGGAGGGAATTTAAGGAGATGGGACCTGGATAAACTGAAAGAACCAGAGGTTGTACAGAGTTTCAGGCAGAGCATAAGGGAACAATTGACAGGAATGGGGGAAAGAAATACAGTAGAAGAAGAATGGGTAGCTTTGAGGGATGAAATAGTGAAGGCAGCAGAGGATAAAATAGGTAAAAAGATGAGGGCTAGTAGAAACCCTTGGGTAACAGAAGAAATATTGAATTTAATTGATGAAAGGAGAAACTAAAAAAATTCAGTAAATGAAGCAGGCAAAAAGGAATACAAACGTCTCAAAAATGATATCGACAGGAAGTGCAAAATGGCTAAGCAGGCATGGCTAGAGGACAAATGTAAGGATGTAGAGGCTTATCTCACTAGGGGTAAGATAGATACTGCCCACAGGAAAATTAAAGAGACCTTTGGAGAAAAGAGAGCCACTTGTATGAATATCAAGAGCTCAGATGGAAACCCAGTTCTAAGCAATGAAGGGAAAGCAGAAAGGTGGAAGGAGTATATAGAGGGTCTATACAAGGGCAATGTACTTGAGGACGATAGTATGGAAATGGAAGAGGATGTAGATGAAGATGAAATGGGAGATATGGTATTGCGCAAAGAGTTCGACAGAGAACTGAAAGACCTGAGTCGAAACAAGGCCCCTGGAGTAGACAACATCACCAATTTAGTGTTGGAGGGCAGCGTGGAGGGTAAAATCATAGAGGGAGACCGAGAGATGAATACACTAAGCAGATTCAGAAGGATGAAGGCTGCAGTAGGTACTGGGAGATGAAGAAGCTTGCACAGGATAGAGAAGCATGGAGAGCTGCATCAAACCAGTCTCAGGACTGAATTCCACAACAACAACAACGACAACAACAACAAGTAGCACTACTAGCATCACTCTTATGTGACTGGCATGAAATCTGAATAGACATCATCTTTAAAATGTAGAAACATGCTTACCAACTTTTGTTTATGTCACACACTTCCTTCTTGATGTTGCAATTTTTTTTCTGTCAATGAAGAGTAAAGGTTGAAACACAGAACGCTGTGGCACTCCCTGTGTGACATGGAAATTTACCTTCGAGATTGAGTATGATTAGTTGATGTTAGTCAAGAATGCCTTTAAGGTGCCAAAGACACCAGTACCAACACCTCTCTGAGTTTTAATGAGGTAATGTAATAGGTCTATGAGAAGCTGGATGTTTCTTCTGCAATGCTGCAGAAAAACTTAGCAAGAATGTAACTAATGTACATGGCTGCTGGCAGTGGCAGTCGCAAGAATGTTCGGTTGCAAGAAGACAGGACTCTGAATGACCACGTAGCACTAGTGAGAGGGAAAACCAATTGTGTTTGGCTTATGACTATGGCATATCATAAGGCATCTGCAGCAGCAATTTGAGAAACAGTTGGCACCATAGTGAGATAATGATCTGTTACAAATCAGTTACTTCAAGGACAGCTCTGAGACAGATGCCCTGTAGCATGCATTCCACTGATCCCAGACCTCCGCTGTTTCCGATTTCAATGATGTCAAGTGAGAGACCACTGGATGTCACTGTGGTGGTCTGTCATATTTTCTAATTCAAGCTTGCGCTGCCATTCACGAACAGCATTCCGTATAATGTTTTCCAACTGGATAACACTCACCCACATACCACTAATGTACTCCAAATGCTCTCCAGAGTGTCAACAGTTTGTCTTGGCTTGCTCAGTCGCCAGCTGTGTCTCCAGTCAAGCATGTATGGGACATCATCAGATGACAAGTCCAGCCTCACCCACATCCACCATCAACTGACCCTGCACTGACCAACCAAGTACAACAGACATGAGACTCCATTCCACAAACTGACATTACACAGCTTACTGTTTCAACATTCTCATGGTTATACCTGTTCTTAATGTTCCAGCATTTCACATTTGCAGTGGCTTCTCTCACTAACATTAACCAGTGATCTTGCAGTGTTAATCACTTAACTATGTGCAAATGCATTCCTGACATTTCATTACTCTACTTAATTATTTTTTGATGGTGTGGTTTTTTTTCTCTCAGTCTATATGTAACTGACTTTCCCAGTATTATGTTATGTAAATCTATACTCTGTGTAGATGATACTGCTTTTGTCACAGCTGGGAAAGACTTGGGAGCAGAAAAGCAGGGATCATCTCAGAGCATCCAGTAAGTGTTTCCAAATTAATTCATTGTGCATTGGTCATGAAAAACTGTAAATACTCTCTTTAGCTTATTTATTGAAGATGATGGCAATGCCTGTGCTTCAGCTAAACCTTTTGGGATTCATTTTGACTTGAGATTAACATGGAAGAGTCACAGAGATGGCTTGGAGAAAAAGCATTTTATAGAGTAGAAGAGATCAAAATCTGCCCTAAAATCTTAAGTACTAATATAGTTTCACATAGATTAAATTTATATGTGTAAATACTGAAAATATCATGTGCAGTATGATAGACAGCTTTGTATCTTGACAGACAATAATGATATAAAATATAGTTTACACCATGTATGTTATTTGTGTAATTTTAATGTAATTGTGTATGTAAACAAAAGACACATTGATTGCACCTTTAATGCTTAAATAGTGATAATGAATAAGTAAATGTCATCATGAGTATATTTGACAACCAAACATAATGCAAATCATCTTCAGGGACCTAGGGATTCCTATGTAACCATTAAGGTTATGGTTAATAAGAAGACTGAATCTGGATGAACTCAGTAATCCACAACAACAATACTAGTATCTGAAATAATTCCCATATACAATATGGCTTCTTCTCTAGGGTACAAATGGCATTTTATATCCCAATGCAAAGGTCTACAACATGTTGCCAGTGGACTGCAGATAGGAAACTGGACATCTTAAAATATTTAAAAATAAAGTAAAAGAATACCTCACTAGCCACTCCTACAATTCATCAGAATAACTGGACTCAAGAGAGTAAATCCTGCATAACTCTAACATTCGTATTAGACAGATCCTGATTTGGACAGTTGGCCTGTATAGACAATTGGTAGAAGTCTGTGTAAAGTTACTTAAATAATTCATTTGAAGTACTATATAATAACAGCAGCTGAATAGTTTGGTGAAGGACCCATGGCAGTTTTTCAAAATAGCTGTTGCTCTCATAGTAAACATATATTCATTAATTTACACAGAAAAGCCAGAGGAACTGGTACACCTATCTAATATTATGTACAGCCCCCGCAGGCACACAGACGTCCTGCAACATGACATGGCATGAACTTGACTAATGTCTGAAGTAGTGCTGGAGGGAACTGACACCATGAATCCTGCAGGGTTCCCCATAAACCCTTAAGTGTACAAGGGGGTAGAGATCTCTTCTGAACAGCACGTTCCAAGGCATCCCAGATATGCTCAATAATGTTTGTGTCTGAGGAGTTTGATGACCAGCAGAAGTCTTTAAACTCAGAAGAGTGTTCCAGAGCAACTCTGTAGCAATTCTGGATGTGTAGAGTGTCACATTGTCTTGCTGGAACTGTCCAAGTCTGTCGGAATGCACAATGGATATGAATGGATGCAGGTGATCAGACAGGATGCTTACGTATGTGTCACCTGTCAGAGTCATATCTAGATGTATCAGGGATCCCATATCACTACAACTGCACATTCTCACAACATTACAGAACCTCCACCAGCTTGAACAGTCCCTGCTGACATGCAGGGTCCATGGATTCATGAGGCTGTCTCCATATGCGTACGCGTCCAACAGCTCGATTCAGTTTGGAATGAGACTCGTATGACCAGGCAACATGTTTCCACTCATCAACAGTCCAATGTCAGTGTTGACAGGCCCAAGCAAGATGTAGTGCTTTGTGTTATGCAGTCATCAAGAGTACACACGTGCGCCTTTGGCTCTGAAAGCCTGTATTGATGATGTTGCATTGAATAGTTCATGCACTGAAACTTGTTGATGGCCCAGCACTGAAATCTGCAGCTAATTTGCAGAAGGGTTGCACTTCTGTCACGTTGAATGATTCTCCTCGGTCGTCATTGGTCCCATTCTTGCAGGACCTCTTTCTGGCCAGAGCAATGTTGGAGATTTGATGTTTTACTGGATTCCTGATATTCACCATTACACTTGTGAAATGGGTGTACAGGAAAATCCTCACCTCATCACTACCTTGGAGATGCTGTGTCCCATCACTCACGCGCCAACTATAACACCACGTTCAAACTCACTGAAATCTTGATAACCTACCGATGTAGCAGCAGTAACTGATCTATCAACTGCAGCAGACACGTGTTGTCTTACATAGGCATTGCTGACCAAGATGCCCTGTTCTGCCTGTTTACATATCTCTGTATTTGAATACACACGCCTGTACCAGTTTCTTTGGTGGTTCACTGTAGAACAAATGACCATAATTATGTAGTTTGAGTAGATTAGCACTAGTCATATTTTGTTGTTTGTCTACATTACAGAATTAGCAAGCAATGGTTGTTTCTGCCTGTCAGTTTATTTATTTATTCATTCATTCATTCATCCCCCCAGGGTTCTACATACAGTGATATAGGATTTGTCACTGTAATACAATGAATATAAATAGCTCAAAAATATACATGCACACAGAAGAATAAGTGAGCTTTTACAAGGATAGGATAGATGGTCAGCCATGGCCTTGTTGAAAGAATCAGCCAAGCATTTGGATGAAATGATTTAGGAAAGCCTAAATCAGGACGGCTGGACCAGAGTAAACTCCATACTGCGAATGTGAAGTTAGTGTCTTATTGGATTCCATGCCTCATTCAGTTAGTTACTATTACACACAGTTTGCTCCAAATAACTTATAATATTCAACATAGTTTTGCTCTTCATTCCTGCACATGCGAAAGACACCACCGCTCATTCATAAACTAAGAACATGCTGCTATGACCCTTGAATTAACTCCAGTATGCTCAGAAAATTGACACCATTTGTAAATTGAAACATTCAATAACCCTGAAGGGGCTTATGTATTATGCTGATGAATGAATGAATGAATTTTCAACAATATCCTAAATGCAAGGGGCGAAGAAGATGAATGTGTAATGCCCAGTGTCCTGTAAAGTCTTCTGGAAACTGATGAAATCTTATGCTAATACCTTATTGCACCAGTTTCTACACACAACCATATTTCACTTATTCTTGTAGTGTTTTTCTCACTTACATATGTGATGGGCCACATGAGAGATGTGTAAATTAAAGTTATTATAAACATACATATCTTTTTGAATTATTCAGTAATACAAGTCACATATTATTAACAGTAAGTTGCCACGTCTTTTTATTATTACATGAAGCCTCCAGGCATGTCAGATAAAAATTACAGTACCATATATCATACACATAAATGCTAATTACGCTAGACTATCACATTAGTAAATGAGTTATAAGAAAAACAAGTCATAGATAACATATGAAGAAATAAATCAGTTAAAATTAAAAACAAAATGGAAATATGTGCAAAGGCCTGTATAAGAACTATTAAACTTCATTATTTTATACTAAAGTGTGGTTCAAAAACAGTGGCAGTTTTGAAATGGCTGGTAAATCTGTGTTTGTCAGTTACTGACATAGTTTTGATTCATTTGCATGAATATTCTGATTGTTGACTCAGGTTGAATTTTTCGCATAGAGCAGTTCACTTGTGCAAAATGTGTGCTTGCAGGGTGACAACCGATGTGACCCCTCCACAGTGAGTGCAAGACTCACATCACTCACCTGCCTTACATTTTTAATGCACAACTATGCACTTCACGTGTGGTTTTGCTGAATCATTGTGAATATTTCTTGTTATCTTCACCCCAGACTAACCAAATGGGGCAAGTGGTGATTAAATGTTGCATTTTATGCAAATAGCAAATTTTGTAGGAAATGAAAATAATTCAGTTAGTTTTGATTTCTGTAAGTGAGCCATAATGTGCCCTGTGTGATGAAATGAGGGAACTCTCGAGTTAGGCCGGTTTATAGCGGCCTCAACGGGAGGCCCAAGAGAAAGCCAGCGGACACGCCACCCCTAGCAGACGGCATGCTTTGTCTAGATTGGGGAAGGAGGCGCTCCCTCGTCCCGCATCGTAAGACTCAAAGCTGCAATTTCTCCACTACATGGAAAGCTGACCCAGACTCCATTTCTTTAGTGTACAGAAAGCTTGTTTGAATTCTTCCTTTTTATTTTTAATTCTTGTTACTGTTCTGAGCAGTCTCTGGATTGTATTTAGATAGCATTTATTTAGGGAAATATTATGATGAATTTTTAAAATTAATAATTACTATTTTACATATACATGATTAACAATCAACATTAATGATTACTGTTTAATGTTTATTGTAAATGTTTAGGTTTAACATGTATTGTTTCTGATTAACTTTACATGTTTATGATTAATACTGAATGTACACATTGGGATAAAATCTTATACTTTATTTTGTCATATTTCACCATCAGTTTGATTTAGCTGATGGTATGTTTGTTACAGTGATGAGCATTTCCCTAGACAGATGAATGCTATTGCATCTTTTAAGCCAAATATAGTGTTTGATACTCCTGTTACTTTTAAACAAATCGATCTCTACTTGTACGAATACAGCATGAAGTTATAGGTTTAATAATGACTATAATGGATGACAATTATGAATTAATAGATTTAATAGTGCTGATGTAACTGTATTTTAGAGATGTGTTAAAGTGATCTTTCTACACAATATACATGAATAAAATCATAAGCTTTCTATTTCAATCATTTCAGTAAATAAAATAATTAATAATAATTTAAATTTTCCAAATGAATATACAGCTGGTAGCATAGGTATTGGTGATGCTGACTCTGTTTTTTGCAACAAAGGTGCCATATTAACACAAAAGACAGGTTTGATGCCCCTACAGGCCACTTTGGCGAGGTGCGTGCTCCTTAAAAGCCCCTCATACACCTGCTCTTGGAATGAGATTCTGCAGATACAATCTAATGGTTCCATTAGCGATGGAGAAGCCTAAAGAATATCTCAACTTAAAATGCCTCCCAAAAGCCAGCCATTGGTTGAGATTGTGTGATGTGGGGGGATGATTCCTGCATACTCAATGTGTGGAGGGAAGACAGGGGATTGGGGGAAATTTTGTTGCAGGAAGATGATTGGGCAGCCACTGCTGCAGAGTAGGAGAAACTGACACTATGCTTAATCTGAGAAAAGGAGATTCGAGTTCTGACTGCTTTAGTGAGCAGTGGTGTTACTCTGTATTATCCACCATGGATATAGACAGTAGTTTTACCTGTCTGGTAGCCAAGACAGGAACTCAGTTTTTACCACACATCTTATCAGTTGCAACCCCATGGTTCAGCTACATAGCAACTCCTTGAGAAATGCAGGCAGTCAACAACAACACTGGGTACAGTATATGCAGCACTGGAGTACTTTGATCAGCCTTGTGTTTTTCTGGTTAGCGCCTTGCTCCAGCTCGCTAGAGTGATAGAGACAGTGACATTTGATTACCAGTTCACATCTCTCATGATTGTCACTTTACCTAATTTATTCTAATAGACTTGTGATAGGATACACGTAGAATTTTGTGTAGTACATTTGGATAGGGAGAGTGCCAGCCATCACAGAAGCTATTTCCAAGTTTACTGAGTAAATTTTAACTGTTCTCTTCTTAGGGAAAACTTTTGATAGCAATATAATTAATTCGTCTCTGATGAACTGAATAAATTCAATAATTATTCTGGTACTCACAGCACTTATCTGTTCAGAATACTCACTCCTTAGCTCCCACCAATCATTAAGTTAGGAAGGTTATAAAAAAAAGTAGAAGATTTATGAATTTTATATGAGGAAGCTGGTCACAGTTGTATAGCAGGGTCCACATAGCAGGCCATGAAATTAAATGTGGGGCTCCCTTGGGTTAATTCTTTGAGTTTTGATTCTAAATTGTAATCACTTGGGTACTAAATTGCAACTTTCCTGTGACGACTCAGTGGCCAGTTCCCGTGCTAATCATGTAAACTTTTTATCAGAATGGTGAAAATTATGCAGCAACTGTTAGGTGACTTAGTGTGATTCTAGGGCATAATGAGGCACCAAATGAATCAACTGTTTGCAGACTTATGAAAAAGTTCTTTGAGATGGGTAGAGCAGTAAATCTTAAAAATCCTTGGTGTTGTCATTCTGTCTAAAGTGAGAAGAACATTGTGGTGGTTCATGACAGAATGGCTGTTAGCCAAATCAAATCAATTCATCACAGTGGAGAATCTCCATTACCACCTCTACAAAATTCAGTTGACACAGCAGCTGAAAGTGACAGATCACCAGAAGAGACAACAGTTTGTTGACTGGATTCTGAGAGGACGACAAGAGGATGACAGCTTCATAAACAAAATCATCTTCAGTGATGAAGTACACTTCCACTTAAATGGCTTTGTGAACAAGCAAAACTGCCATATCTGGAGGACAGAAAATCCTTGCAGGATCCAAGAAAGGGAAATTCGTACTCAACGAGTGACTGTTCAGTGCAGATTTTAGTTGGTGGCATCATTGTCCCTCACATTTTTGAAGGTGAGGCAGGACAAGCTGTGACAGTCAATGGATACAACTACCATACAATGATAAGGAAGTTTTTCTGGCCTCACTTGGATGGAATGGACATTGAGGAGTTGTGGTTTCAACCAGATAGTGCCACCTGCCTTTCTTATATATGCCTCAAATTTTCATACATGAAATGGAAAGGTTAGATGAACATGTTTATGTATTTTGTTTGTGTTTTTGTAAAAATAAACTTCTTACTTTGGTGTATCAAAATTGGTGCTCTTTTTGTATCACCATTTAGTATTGATAAATTCATCTACAAAATAAAAGCAGTGTTCCTGTGACTGTTTTTTTTTTTCCTGAATCCTTTCTAAACTGACTTTAAACTGCAGGTAACTGTTTGTACAGAAATATCCTGACATGTCTCATACTGCTGTGTCCTTTATACAGCCATTGATCAACTATGAAAACATCACGGGAATTATGGATTTAATGATGATGGTGTTCATTTTTAGTTTTGTAAAAATATGCTAATTTCTTGAAATTGTCATACTGTTTCACACATATAGATACATGACAGTGGAAAGTCACTGAGTTGCTTAAAGAGGTATTGAGTAGAAAAGAGACAGCCTTGTTACATTATTTTCATTATTCACTTCACCGATAGCAAATATATTTTTGTGAGAACTGTGCCAAAATGGGATCTAGTATGGGATTACCACATGTTCAAGCCCAAAGTAGGTTAATTTTATTGTTTCTGTGTCAGTGACTTTACTGATAATTCTGAAAGCTTAGCACAAACTGTTCAGTCTATTTAATAACTTCTCTTTATGTTTGTCTCACTGTAAAATGTCGTCTGTGTACATGTACCTGAATTTTTTGAGTACACTTTGGTGTATGTGCACGTTTTCAATCCTGACATTATCTATTACTGATGATAACTTTTATGATAAGTAAAAGTTTATGTTAACAGATTTTTTTCCTTATTCAATAGCAGCTTTTTGGTGTTTGGCTCAATAAAGTAACATGAGACACTGTATGGTCTTTGTAAACATCAAGTAATTGGTATCAGCTTTCCTAAAAGATATGACCTGTCTTATTGATGTAACCAACTTGGAGAGCGAGCTAGAATTATCTAAACTGTCTGAAGTCAATGCATATTTGCCATCCACACCACCAATGGTGCTGCAAGCAGTGAGTGGCCACCACAAGACAAATCTTGGAAAGAACCCATAGCCTCGAGGTGATCGCTGCATCACCTGATGGCATCCTGTGGCTGAACTGGCAGATATAAGTGGGCACTCCACCAGGAATGGTAGTTCTTGTTGGGGATCTGTATGATCTGCATATTACGCTGGCTGCTCTGTGATGACAACTAATGCCTCAGAACCAGACTATTCTTGGACTGTGTGATTCTTTAGTTCTGGTTCACTATTTGTCTATGCATTGAATATGAAGTAAATGTGCTAGTAAGTGTAAAAAAGTGTTTGCAAATGTAAAACTCAACACTTGCTTTTCATATGTAAATGTAGAAATAAGGAAAGCAAATAAGTTATGCAGAAAAATCTGCCAGGCCTTCCCCAGAATGCACTTCCTCACAATAGATGATGTGGCCAGAGAACATTACACAAGGCATGGCATCGATTTAAATGGAAGGCAAAATCTCTCTTAAGTCAAAAAATTGTACATTTGGTAAACAGTGAATATGCTGTTTAAAGATCAAAGACCTTACCTCAAGCTGCTGAAAAGGCTCCAAAACCAAGAAAGTGTACTACAAGCTCCCACTAAATGCCCCTACTGCACACAGAAGGACAAACAAACCATTCACCAATGCTAAAGGTAAACACAGCAATAACCAAACAACACCAGCCACAGAGACAAAAAACAAGGAGCTCTCAGCAACAGAAATTACACAGCAGGGTGCCCAAGGTATACAGCAGTAGCAGTGGAAGCATGGAAGCATCTAGTCAGGAAACATATATGACATAATTATGGTGTTTCATCCAATCAACCTCAAGAGCTTGAAAGTTTTTCTGCTGCGGTATGCACAAGTGAAAAACTAGAGCAAAATGAGTCCCAAATAGAAGCAGTGATTTATGGCTGGTACCCTCATGACCACAGCAACATGCTGAAGTGGGCAAATGTCCAACTGTGACATTGCTCACAATATAGATATATCAGCTGTAAGTGAATCTACAAAAGGACCCACATCACGGTAGTGAAGGTGGCTCTATCAATCTTACTATTTTTCACTAAAATATCAGATATTTGAATAATAAATTTATATTTTTATCTGTAAATCTATGTGATATGGGTCCTGTTGACTGTCCACAAGTTCTATGAACTACTGAGCACCATATGACAGTTAAAATTGAGGGGCTGCAGCTTAATGGATATAATATAGCTATTCATTATTGTAGAACAAGTAGATAGAAAGGTGGTGCTGTAATTTATATTAATAACAAAATTATTT
Source organism: Schistocerca serialis cubense (assembly GCF_023864345.2). Lineage (NCBI taxonomy): Eukaryota > Metazoa > Arthropoda > Insecta > Orthoptera > Acrididae > Schistocerca > Schistocerca serialis. Next base: position 638,420,299 of record NC_064640.1, read on the forward strand.
ATACACATTTATATCCAAACAAATTTTGTACAGATCAAGATGGCAGGTCATTCGCATTGAAATTACTACAAAGGACAAAAACAGCTACAGTTCCTCTGGTAGGAAAGTTTTTTTATTTTAGTGGTAACCTAGAATCTCTTTTGGCTGAACTTTTTTTGAAAATTAGAAATTTAATATATACAGTGGACTTGTAGGTTAACTTTTTAACTGAGAATAACTGTAAGACTGATCTACAGCATTTAGTGAACTCCTTACAAATTGGTGCTATAGTTAATATACCTCATTAGAGTTACAGAAAACTGCCAAAGACTTACAGACAATATTTTCATTGACAAGACAACAGTACAGGTATAAGCCAAGTCATAAAAGTATTTTATGATCATGATGGTCAACAACATCAATTTTTGCAGCAAAGTTTCCCACACCTATCAGTCCTTTAGATGTACAAACACTGAAACTCTTTCTGCCTTCAATTACCATTTGTCACAGGCAGATTGGGATCCAGTATTTAGGGTAACTACTGTAAATGATAAATTTATCATTTTTGTAAATTAATTCATCTCTCTATTTGAAATGACTTTTTCAAAAAGCACTGCCAGGAAGAATATTTTGGTTTCTACTGGTAACCCTTGGGTTATTGAAGGAATTCAAATTTCTTGCAGCACTGAGAGGGAATTACCTGTCTCATTTAGAGTATCAAATGATCCCCTTAAAAGACCATATTATAAATTGTACAGTAAAGTTTTAGAAAGTGTGATAAACAGCTCCAGATCTTTTTCTGGCTGCAGCAATGTCAGAGATTTGATGTTTTATTGGATTCCTGATATTCACTGTACACTCGTGAAATGGTTGTACGAGAAAATCCCCACTCCACCACTACCTTGGAGATGCTGTGACCCATTACTTGTGCACCAACTATAACACCACTTTCAAACTCACTTAAATCTTGATAACCTGCCATTGCAGCAGCAGTAACTGATCTAACAACTGTGCCAGACACTTGTTGTCTTATACAGGCATTGCCTCAGTGCCATATTCTGCCTGTTTACATATCTCTGTAGTTGAATATGCATGCCTGTACCAGTTTAATTGGTGCTTCTGTGTATATGTTCAGGAAACTAGATAAAAAATCAATAGTCTCATACCTCAGTGAGGAACTTGAAACTTTCAGCACAAGGAAGGAGCATGTAAAGGAACTATGGTTCATGTTAAAAAGAATAATTGACTGATTGATATGTACCCAGTAAAACAGTTAGTAATGGAAGGGATCCTCCATGGTATACAGTCACTGTAAAGAAACTTCTAAAGAAACACAGTTCACTGCGTAACAGGTGTAAAACAAAGTGTATGGCTATCGATAGAGAGATGGTGAATGAAACGTGTTTGGAAGTCAAGAGAGCTATGCAGGATGCCTTCAACGACTACTGTAGCAAAATAATGTCAAATGATATTTCACAAAACCCAAAGAAATTCTGGTCATATGTAAAGGATGTTAGTGCCACCAAAGTTAGCGTTCAGTCCCCAGAGAAAGAGACAGGAACTGAAACTGGGGTAGCAAAGCAAAAGCAGAAGGAACATTTTCAAATGTTCCTTTATGAAGGAAAACCTAGGAGAATTGCCCCAGTGTAATTCTCATACCACTGAAAAGATGACTGAAATCAGTAGTAGTGTCACTGGTGTTGCGAAACAGCTGAAATCATTAAAACTGAACCAAGCTCCTGGGCCTGATGCCATCCCTATCAGATTCTATACAGAATTTTCAGCTGAGTTAGTCCCTCTTCTAACTATAACTTATCATAGATCATTTGAACAAAAACCATAGACAGTTCTTGGAAAAAAGCACAGGTCACTCCTGTCCACAAACAAAGGTAGCAGAAGTGATCCACAAAACAATTGTTCAATATCCTCGACACAGATGTGTTAGAACATATTCTGAGCTCAGACATAATAGTGTACTTTGAACAGAATTACCTCCTTAATGCCAACCAGTATGGATTCCGAAAACATCACTCATGTGAAACCAACCTCGCACTTTTCTCACATGACATACCGAAAGCTTTGGTTCAAGGCAGTCAGAGAGCTGCAGTATTTCTTGATTTCCAAAAAGCATTTGACTCAGTACCACACCTACACTTATTGTCAAAAGTGCAGTCAGATGGGGTATCAAGTGAAATTTGTGACTAGATTGAGAACTTTTTGGTAGGGAGGACACAGCACTATATTTGGATACAGAGTTATCATCAGATGTAGAAATAACTTTATGTGTACCACAGGGAAGTGTGTTAGGACCCACGCTGTTCATGTTGTATACCAGTGACAATACCAATAGTAACCTCAGACTTTTTGCAGATGATGCAGTTATCTATGATGAAGTACTGTTTGAAAGAAGCTGCATATACCGGTATACTCACTCAGATCTTGATAAATTTCAAAGTGGTGCAAAGATTGGCAGTTTACTTCAGATGTTCATAAATGTAAAATTATGCACTTCACAAAATGAAAAAAAAAAAAAAAAACAACATAGTACCCTATGACTATAATATCAATGAATCAGTTTTGGATTCTGTCAACTCATATAAATATCTGGGTGTAACACTTTGCAGGGATATGAAAGGGAATAATCACATAGGCTCAGTTCTGGGTAAAGCAGATGATAAGTTTGGGTTAATTGGTAGACTACTGGGGAAGTGCAATCAGTCAATAAAGGAGATTGCTTACATGTCACTCATGCAACCGGTTCTGCAATATTGCTCAAGTGTGTGGGACCCATGCAAAGCAGGACTAACAGGGGATACTGCATGTATACAGAGAAGGGCAGCACGAATGGTCACAGGTTTGTTTTCCATGTTAGAGTGTCACAGGAATACCAAAGGAACTGAACTGGAAGACTCTTGAAGATAGACGTAAACTATGCCGAGAAAGTCTATTAATAAAGTTTCAAGAACCGGCTTTAAATGACAGCTCAAAGAGTATACTACAAGCCCCTACATATCACTCACATAGGGATTGTGAGGATAAAATTAGAATAATTACTGCATACACAGAGGCATTAAATCAATTATTCTTACCATGCTCCATGTGTGAATGGAACAGGAAGAACCCCTAATGACTGATACAATGGGAAGTACCCTCTGCCGTGTACCTCAGGGAGGTTTGCAGAGTATAAATGTAGATGAATACAACATTCATTGTGGGCTGAACTAGTAGTCAGAGGAAGGTTTTCAACTTCCTGTACTTCCTTCACAATAACTTGGAGAATCATACTACATATTATTTTTATGCAAAATATGTAAAATAAACAGGATAGCTTCTCTTTCCTTCCATTCACACAATTGGATAAGTGGGAACCCAAACAGTTAATATGTTGAGTACGAAGGAGTTTAGTACCACCAAAAAGTGTCTTTCTATCATAACTTATTCACAAGTTAAGCTAAAAATTCTTTAATTTTTCACCATATCTATCTGGAGGCGTTTTCATGATAGAGAGACAATAGAGAAGTACAGGGCATTTCACATACGATGCCCAAAATGAATCTGGGGCTTCCCCTGTCCATATGTCACTGGGCCTGATCCTCAGACAGTGACACTGTGCATGAGCCACCTATACTATGAGACTGACTGTACAGGTGTTTTCCTTTGAGTTGTTTGTCAAGTTTCCATTCACTGTGGTACACACAGACGATCAAAGAGTGTTTCTTGTGTTGAAATATGCAAAAACAGCATCTAATGTGGAAAGTTGGCTTGCATTCATAGCAAAATTTACCAGTGTGCACATTCCTAATGATTCAACGATACATAGATTGCTGAAGAAATTTGAAGAGACTGATCCACGTTACACAAATGAAGGTCTACAGAATCCAGTGTTTTAACTGAAAATAAATTAGATGATGTAGGAGAGGTCTTGGAAAGGAGTCCAAGAAAATCATTGTGTCATTTAGCACTTCAAACTGGCATGTCAGCAGCATCTGCTCATTGAGCCGTGCATTAACTCACTCTGAAGCCATACAAAATTACAGTATTGTGTCAATCAACTAACTCAGATATTGCTGCTCACTTTCATTATTGCAACTGCCTGCTAGAGTCTGTGAATGATTGGGACATTGATCCTGAAATGCTCTTTCTTTCTGATGAAGCATGGCTGCATTTGTCAGGCTATGTAAATTTGTAGACAGTCGATGTTGGAGGTCCAAAGGTCCTCATCAGTTACATCGACAGCCTATTGCAACTCTACAGATAGAATAATATTGAACCTAATGATCTCTCTCCTAATTGCTGATGGATAAATAATTGATGAATGACAAATGGAGAAGATAAAACCTTTTGTTTCCACCAAATAATTATTCATTCAGTAGCTACTGAGCCCCCAGGTGCATCATCATGAGTAATAAATTATAAAGCCAGAGAAACACTGTTTACAGAGCTTCCACTACATGTGGTTGGATTTTTGCAGTGTTGGCTACATTGCAGACCAGAGACCAACTGACAGTTCTGTCACATTAACCCTAAAGAAAGTAAATACTTTTAGGATACTACTTACCGTAAAGAGGGGGCAATGAACTGTCAATGAGCCCACACAAAGGAAAGAAAACTTGCTAGTTTTTGGAGTTATTCTTTAACAAGTCTTCCCCCACCCCATGCACACACATACATATGAGTGGAGGATGTGTGTAAGGATATCTTCCATCTCTGTAGTTTCTTTTTATGTTGCTATGACAAAAATCTCAATTTAAATGACTGCTTCATAACCTGGGCCCTCTGGATCCCTCCCTCCACCACCAACTTCTCTGGACTACGTCAATTGTCAGGCCTTGCCTGGCTTTATCAACCCACCTCTTCAGCTGTGAAAACATGTGCCCAGCTCAGCCATGCCTGCTCCTAATGTCACAGTAGGATGTGTGCATGTGGTCACATCTCTTTCTAAAGTTTCTCATAACCATTTCCAGGATGTACTTTCTATAACTCCATGATGTGATAACAGGAGTGTGGTATGCAATTGGTGCAAGACGACTTATTGGACTAATCTTTTTCCCTGAAACTAATAATTCCTATAAGTATGTGAAGAATATCCTGCATCCTTTTTTAGAGAACTAACACATAATGAAAAGACCTATGGTTATTCTATGCAGGATAATGCAAGACAACACACCACCAATACTCCTACAATGGTAATATCATTTCACAAATTTCAGGGACCAAAATTCAACGAGCATTTGGTTATGTGTTCAAATGTTCTCAGGCAGCTCTTGCTATAAAGGGTCATCATTTGGAGCATCTACTGTAAATAAGAGTATATATTAACTAAATATATTCAAATTAAAGTGTCAGAAGGCATGTTCATATAGCCTAGTGATTAGGATTACAGGTTGTGAAATGCAGGAAATCTGGAATTAAGTACTGTATTTTATGGACTATAAAATGCTACAGACTATAAGACACACCTTAATTTTTAAGCAGTTATTTATAAAAAAAATAACATTTTACCATTTTTATTATTAGATTGCAAAGCCAGACTCAAAACATTTATTTTATGAAGTAAAACTGATCTGTAAAATCCCTGAAAATCATCATTTGAACATTCTGCTCCTTCTCCTTCTTCCTCATTGTCAACATCACTGTCCTCTTGATATATAAGACTGTCTTTACTACCATCAAGTGTGTCACATATGCAGCACTTTTTGAAAGATTTAATGATAATGTCTTCTCTCACCTTATGGCATGACTGTCTTACCCACTGACACTCTTATTTGATTGCAGACTGCAATGACATTGTAGACTGCAGTAACACATCATAGGCTAGTGTACTAAAAAAAATTTGCAATGCAAATATTATCAACTGCAACTGATATGGATGCACAAAAAGCAGCATATACAAGCTACTTTGGATCCATTACGGGGTATGGTTTTTTTTTTTTTTTTTTTTTTTTTTAAGAGTGTTTCTGGAGCCACTCTGTAGCATTTATGAACGTGTGGGGTGACACATTGTCCTGCTGGAACCGCCTAAGTCCGTCGGAATGCACAAAGGATATGAATGAAGCAGGTGATCACACAGGATGAATTCGTACGTGTCACCTGTCAGTCATATCTAGATGTATGATGGTCCCATATCACTCCAACTGCACATGCCCCACACCAATCCACAGCCTCTACCAGCATGAACAGTCCTCTGCTGATGTGCAGGGTCCATTGATTGACGATGTTGACTCCATACCCGTACACATCCATGTGCTTGTTACAAATTGAAACAAGATGTATAACAGATTGTAACCAGCTCAAATTTTCAGTTCATCTGGCATGAATTCATCCACTGAGTAATAACATTTCATTGCCAGTGCCTCATACACACTGGAGAGCCAAAGGAACTGGTGTAGGCATGCGCATTCATATACAGAGATTAACAGGCAGAATATGGTGATTTGGTCAGCAATGTCTATATGAGACAACAAGCATATGGCACAGTTGTTAGATTGGTTACTGCTGCTATAATGGCAGTTTATCAAGAATTAAGTGAGTTTGAACATGGTGTTACAGTCAGTATATGAGCAATGGGACACAGCATCTCCAAGGTAGTGATGAAGGGGGATTTTCCCACATGACCACTTCATGAGTGTACCGTGAATATCAGGAATCTGGTAAAACATCAGATCTCCAACATTGCTGTGGCCGGAAAAAGATCCTGCAAGAACGGGACCAACAATGACTGAAGAGAATCGTTCAATGTGACAGAAATGTGACCCTTCTGCAAATTGCTACAGACTTCAATGCTGGGCCATCAAAAAGTGTCACCATGCAAACCATTCAATGAAAGAACATCGATATGGGCTTTTGAAGACAATACACAACACAAAGCTTTACACCTCGCCTGGGCCCGTCAACTGACACTGGACTGTTGATGACTGGAAACATGTTGCCTGGTCAGCTGACTCTCATTTCAAATTGCATTGAGCAGATGGACGTGAATGGGTATGGAGACAACCTCATGAATCTATGGATCTCCTGCCTGCCAGCAGGAGGCTGTTCAAGCTGGGGGAGGCTCTGTAATGGTGTGGGGCATTTGAAATTGGAGTGATATGGGACCATCATACATCTAGATATGACTCTGACAGGTGGCATGTGTGTAAGCATCCTGTCTGATCACCTGCATCCATTCATGTTCATCTCTTACTGTTTTCATCTCTCAGTCTTCCTCCACAATTTGTACCCTTCTGCCCCCCCCCCCCCCAAACACATACACACACTCACTTCCTATCAATACTAAACTGGTGATTCCTTAATGTCTCAGAAGCTGTCCTATAAACTGATCCCTTCTTTTTAGTCAAGTTATGCCACCTTTCTTTTCTTCCCAGTATCTCTTCATGTGTTACATGATCTACCCATCTAATCTTCAGCATTATTCCATAGCACCAAGTTTCAAAGGGTTGTATTCTCTTTTTGTCAGAAATTTTTATTGTCCTCATTTTACTTCCATACAACATTTCACTTTTGGCAAAGCTCTTTAGAAAAGACTTCCTAATATTTAAATCTATATTTAGTATTACTAAATTCCTCTTCCTCAGAAACACCCTCCTTGCCAGTTCCAGTCTACATTTTATATGCTCTCTACTTTGGCCATCACATTATTTTGCTGCCCAAATATCAAAACTCAATTACTACTTTTAGTATCTCATTTCTTAATCTAATTCCTTTAGCATTGCCTGATTTAATTCAACTACATTCCCTTGGCCTTGTTTTGCCTTTGTTGATGATAATCTGATATTGTCCTTTCAAGACACTGTCAATTGTGTTTAACCGCCTTTCCAAGTCATTTGCTGTCTCTGACAGAATTACAGCACCTCAAAATTTTATTTTCTTCCTGAACTTTAATTTCTTCTCCAAATCATTCTTTGGGTTACTTTACTGCTTGCTCAATGTACAAGTTGAATAACATTTGGGACAAGATTACAACCCTGTCTGCCACTCCCCAACCACTTCTAAGATCATTGGACCTATATTGTAAAAATAACTGTTCTACATGTAAGAATGCCTGCACAGACTATATTACAGTGAATTTCCATAGGGAAGACTTTACAGTCAGACCTGGAGGAGGTGGTGTGGCAGATGATGAGCCTTTAATCCTCACATTATATAAGAGGTAATCACGTAACATCAAAGACCCCAACATGGTACTGATAAGAAGGTAAAAGTAAGAGTACATAACAATGTTTATTGAGACACTAGGTAGTGCAAACTGGGACTTCATATATAATTCACAATCGAGGAAAAGGGAACTGAAATGGTCTTTGATAAGTGCTTCTTAAGCAATATACAGATTTACAGTATTCTTGTTCATCAGTAACAAAAATTACGTCTCCAAGTGCACTGGAAAATAAAAGGCTGAACTGATTTTCTGAATAACTTGTGGAAATCAGAGAAAACATGTTCATACTATATTAGATGCATAAGTATCCCTGTAACCAAATGACAGAACGTAGAGAGAACATTTATTGTTCCTATCTTAAATACAAAAAGTTCTACAAATTTAAGCTCCCTCTGGAAAAAAAAAAACATATGGAAAAGTACATTGAAGTGCCAAAGAAAATGGTATAGGCGTCCTTATTCAAATACAGACATATGTAAACAGACAGAACACAGCGCTGTATCTGGCGCAGTTTTTAGATCAGTCACTGCTGCTATAATGGCAAGTTATCAAGATTTAAGTGAGTTTGAGCATATTGTTATAGTAGGCACATGAGGAATGGGACACAGCAGACACAGCACCTCCGGGGTAGTGATGAAGTGGGGATTTTCCCATACGACCATTTCACAAGAGTACCTTGAACATCAGGACTCCAGTAACACAGTAACACATCAAATCTCCAAGATCATTGTGACCAGAAAAAGATCCTGCAAGAACTGGACCAACGACGACTGAAGAGTGTTTTTCAAAGTGACAGAAATGCATCCCTTCTGCGAATTGTTGCAGATTTCAGTGCTGGGCCATCAACAAGAGTCAGCATGTGAACCATCCCATGAAACACCATCAATATGGGTTTTCAAAGCTGAAGGTCCACTCGTGTTCCCTTGAAGACTGCACGACACAAAGCTTTACACCTTGCCTGGGTCCGTCACCACAGACATTGGACTATTGATGACTGGAAACATGTTGCCTGGCCAGACGAGTCTCATTTCAAATTATATTGGGCGGATGGACATATATGGGCATGGAGACAATCTCATGAATCCATGGACCCTGCATGTCATCATGGACTGTTCAAGGTGGTGGAGGCCCTGTAATGGTGTGGGGAGTGTGCAGTTGGAATGATATGGGACCATCATACATCTAGATATGACTGACAGGTGACACATACAAATTCATCCTGTGTGATCACCTGCTCCATTCATGTCCATTGTGCATTCCAACGGACTTGGGTGGTTCCAGCAGGACAATGTGTCACCCCACACATCCATAAATGCTACTGAGTGGCTCCAGGAACACTCTTCTGAGTTTAAAGACTTCCACTGGCCACTAAACTCCCCAGACACAAACATTATTGAGCATATCTGGGATGCTTTACAATGTGCTGTTCAAAAGAGATCTCTTAGGAATTTATGAACAGTTCCACATGATTCATGGTGTCAGTTCCCTCCAGCACTACTTCAGACATTAGTTGAGGGCCTGCTATGTCATGTTGTGGCCCTACACAATATTAGGCAGGTGTACCAGTTTCTTGGGCTCTTCAGTGTAGCTTTCTTTTAAGAGGACGTAAATTCATGTGCAGGAACTTGCTCCCTTTTAATTTATTATAAATTTTCATTCCCATGTATTGAGACCCCTGGGGATACAGTTTGCAGCAGTAGGTGGAGAGCATAAAATTTTGTTTCTTGTATCATGTGAATGCTTTCCATCAAATAATTCATGTCTGGTGTACAGAAAGATAATCATCTCATATAGGGATGGCAGCGTTAATATCATGTTTCCTAATTAATGGACAAGTTGGTTCTGTGTGTTTTACAGTGCAAATATGTTGAACGATTTTTTTCCGTATTTGTAAAAAAAAAAAAAAAAACCACCATACTCCGTAATGGATCCAAAGTAGCTTGTATATGCTGCTTTTTGTGCATCAACATCAGTTGCAGTTGGTAATATTTGCATTGCAAATTTGTTTTCCAGGTACTCTGTGTGTGCCTGTCAGCTCAAATTTTTATCCACATTTAAACCTAAGAATTTGACTGAGTCAACTTCTTCTATATCTTGATTGTTGTAAACAATCTCAATCTGCTCACATTTTGACTGGTTTTTAATTGCACCATGTGAGTTTCAGATATTTTTAGATCCACCCGTTTACCTGAAACTAAGTTTCTAAGGCGCTGATGAGGGTAATCATCACAGATTTGAGAATTTTTTTCCGAATCCTGATTTTCACCTAAGATGGACATATCATCTGCGAATAGAACTGACAGGGATCTGATATTTACAACATGGAAGAGAAATAGAACTGCAGCTGGAGTGATATAGGACTGCCAATACATCTGGATATGACTCTGACAGGTGATACGTATGTAAGCATCCTGTCTGGCCACCTGCCTCCATTCATGTGTATTATGGATTCCAACGGACTTGGACAATTGTAGCAGAACAGTACAACACCCTACACGTCCAGAATTGCTACAGAGTGACTCCAGGAGCACTCTTCTGAATTTAGACACTTCTGCTGGCCACCAAATGCCCCAGACATGAACATTATTGAGCACATCTGGGATGCCTTGCAACATGCTGTTCAGAAGAGATCTCCACCCCCTCATACTCTTACAGATTTATGGACAGTCCTGTAGGATTCATGTTGTCAATTCCTTCAAGTACTGCTTAAGACATTAGTCTAGTCCATGTCATGTTTTGTTGTGGCACTTCTGTGTGCTCGTGGGGGCCCTACATGACATTAGGCATGTGTACCAGTTTCTTTGGCTCTTCAGTGTATATAGAAAGGGCTCTGAATAAATGCAAGGCAGCATGTCAAATAATAAAACAAGGGGACACACCTAAATGTACACAAGCAACTTCACTTGATCCTGAGTAATTAAATCATTGCTTTTTAAACTCAGTTAAAGAAACAGGAAACAATATTAAAGCAAACAAATTTCTCAGCAATGGACGTGACTGGAGTTCCAGTGCCAAGTGACCAGGTATTTCAGTGTACTACTATCACATCTGCAGATATTATAAAAGATGTTTCCAAGTTTTAAAATTCTAAAAGTACAGACTGCTACTGGCTGTTGAACGACATCATTAAAAAAGCAATACACTCAGTCTCTCCACCATTTGCTTTGATTTTTAATACATGTTTAGAATTTGGTGTACTTCCAGAATCACTCAAGGTAGCAAAAGTTAGCCTAGTTTTTAAAAAGGGGACAAATAACTTCCCCAAAGCTACAGGGCAGTCTCAATTGTGCCAGTATTTTCAGAAGTATTTGAGGCACTGCTACACATGCAAATAAGCAGCAACTTAAAAAAAACACAGTCTCCTCTGTAACAACCAGTTTGGTTGTTGCAAGGGAAGAAACACAACAGTGGTCCTTTTGGAAAATGTGGTTCAAACTTTAACAGCTCTTGAAGACAAAAACATGGTATCACTCCTATTATGTGATCCAAGCAAAGCATTCAATTGCATTCATGTTGACATACCACTAAAGAAGCTGGAGTTTTATGATGTGTGTGGGAGCATGTTAGCTGTGATGCATTCTTATTTAAGTAACAGAAAAAAAGTTGATTCAGTCAGGAACGTAAATTCCTCCTAAATGGAAATCAACACGTGTGTTCCACAAAGACCTGTTCTTGCACTGTTCTTCTTCTTTACAGCAATCAATGATTTGCCTAATAACATAGCTTACTCTGTCAAATTTTTTGCTGACAATACAACACTACTTACCACACATCAGAGAATTTCAGATTTGAATAAGGTAACAAAAGAAACTCTTGATATGGCCTTGGACTAGTTTGCAGCTAATAAACCCCTCTGTAACCCCAACAAAATCCCGTAACTCCTAATGGGAAAGTCAAATGAAGTAGAAAATAAGTCAGTAAGACTTTCAGATATTAACACTAATTCCAAACTCTGCCAGAAGAAACATATCAATCACACATGTGAAACAATATCTTGAGTGTCGTACTTCATTTTGAAACGTAAGGATTTAGAGAGCTTGGATTACCTTAGGGTGATGTACTTTGGACTATTCCAGTCAGATATGTCATATGGTCTGGTTGTATGAGAACAACCCCTAGCATCAAGAATATTTTAAAAATACAAAAAAGTCCTGTGCATAATGTATAAAACAGGTCATATGGAAAACTGTTGTCCTCACTTTTCCAGGCTCAGAACACACACAACACCAGAGCTAAGGCTAATTTAGATACACCAAGGCACAGGAAGGAAAGAAATGGAAATTCTCACAAAGTGCACCCAATCAAAATTTTCAACAGATGACCAATCTATATTCGGCCTATGGATCTAAAAATGTTTAAACTTATGTGGTACAGCTGGATATCAGATCACACATTTTACCATGTTAAAGAATTCTTTGAGATGCCTGTGGAGGATATTAGCATTTAACAAATTTTCCTTAGTTTATTGCACTGTTATGTGCTGTGTTTACATTTTGTACAATTATGTTGATATGTTTTGTATAATTATGTAGCCAGTTGGTACTCCACAGGGTTTACACTTTACTATATTATATCATAAGGTATTGACAAGAGCTCTTAGAATTTTTCCTGTTGTGTACTTGATTTCTGATGTGCTTAATAGGTGTATTATAGTTAATTGAAATCAGTTTATTTTATTTTATTATTATGTATGCATATGTATTCATGATTCTTCCCTTTCATGCCTCTTGACTTTTGTAACTGCCATCTTGTTCCTGTACAAGTTATATATACCCTTTAACTCCCTGTATTTTACCCCTGCTACCTTCCGAATTTCAAAGAGCGCTTTCCAGTCAATATTGTCAAAAGCTTTCTTCAAATCTACAAAAGCTATAAATAGAGGTGTGCTGTTACTTAACCTGTCTTCTAAGATAAGCCACAGGGTCAATGTTGCCTTGCTTGTTCCTACATTTCTCCAGAATCCAAACTCATCTTCCTTGAGGACAGTTTTCCCAGTCTTCTGTAAATAATTCATGATAGTATTTTACAACCACGACTTATTAAACTGATAGTTTGGCAATATTCACACCTATCTGGGTAAATCACTGGGCTACTACCTAGATGTCAGGCACTGGCTGACACCTCCGACATTGGCCATCATCATGTGACTGGCTCATAGACGCGACAGTCACTCCATGTCCACTACTGCGAAGCATGGTCAGCAGGGGGAGACACCATGGGTGAGTGCCCATGCACAGTGTCTGTGCACTTGCCTCCCAGCACCACCTGTGACATGCTGTCTATATACGCAATTGCCACCTGGTGATCGCTTTGTCTGCCCTCTCTCATCGTGCTGTCTACTACACTAACTATAACTGTACTGTATCTGTCTTGCCACATGGCTATGCTAGATATTGTATCCACTGTGAACTACTGTTTTGTGAAATAATGAAATACACTTGTCGTGGAGATGTTGTCATGTGTTATTTTATGTGATGACTTGCAGCACCTGCTTTATTGGGAATGGAATTATTACATTCTTCTTGATTGGGGGGGGGGGGGGGGGAGGAGGACGGAGGGAGGAGTGTGTGTGTGTGCGTGTTACATTTTTTTTTTTTTTTTGTTTTTTCAAAAATAGTGTGTAAATAATGATCTGTCATAATTTTTATTATGGTTTGACTGTGCTGAATGTCTTTGTGTAATTTTTTATGTTGCAGTAACAAGGTTGCTATATTTGCAGTATCTATTGTATAATTCAATAGAGGATCATGAAACACAGCAAGGTGGAGTAACTCCATTTGCCATAATCCTACTTCTTAAATATTTTTTTCCTTTTCTATTTCCTATTTTATACATAAAACTTGTGCATTAAATATATGAAAGTTATGAATTTATGCAACAGCTGTATATTTTCCAAAACTTTATTATTTCGTATATTTTTTACAATAGTCTGAAAATTTTCTTGAAATTTTATGTCTGTTGTTTATATGCACGTCTGCTGGCTTTCGGTTTTGATGGAATACCCCTACTTCTAGCAATCTACAATATTTCATCCATTACTCAGTACAAAATGGTTGAGCCCCTGTGTCACAGTATAGTATGTATAAACATAGTTCAAGTATTGTAAAAAGATTTTCACTGCATTGTTAATGTCTTTCTCGCAACAACTAATGAAAATTAAAATTCTGTAGGTCTTTAGTGTGTCTCACTTTGCACATATAGTTGTAGTTGTTATACAAGAATCAGTTTTTCTGTACAGTAACTGATGTTTCACTGGCAGAAATAGAGCCAAAAACTGTAAACAGGTTGTCTTTAAGACTGATCCAAATAAAAAGTTCTTCATTGGATAAGCTGTGCTAACTGAAAATTTGAGGTACGTAGATTGAGACTCAACCAATATTTTTGGCTTTTTGGCAAGAAGTCAGCTTAACTTAGGATTGGTTGGTTTGAAGATTAAAGGGACCAGACTGCGACGGTCATCGGTCCCTTAACTTAGGAAATCTGTGTATACCTTCAGGCCTGACTCAAACTTTCATGCTAACTAATGTTTCACCTGTGATTTCTTAGTTCTAGTACCAAGTACTGACTCTGTCACAAGCAATACATATCAAATGAATGAAATGAAATTAGTAGGGCAGTGGGGATAAAAGTACAGATGCAGTGGCATGAAGGGGGATCAGTAGAAACCTTTCATATATGCTAAGCTCACTGTGTAATGAATACGTTGTGTTAAATGGAAGTTTGTTGGAGACCACTACTCAAATCTACACTTCCTGCTTTTCACAACCTGTAAGCCTAAACATTATGCTATATGAGCATGCTGTCTGGCACTAACTTTCATTTTATTATATTTAGATCATTTAATATACAGGGTGTATGTAAAGTCTAGGAACACTTTCAATTATTTATGGCACAAGAACTAAACATTGTACTGATAATATACATATTGCATTTTGAAGAGAATCTATGAAAGTTTTTTTACAAACATTTGATATGCAAACCATGAGTGACCCGGCAGACGTCAATGTGGTTATCGAATTCTTACTGTACTTATCCCAGCATGGCATCATCAGCTGTGGAAGTCGCTTCCTGTATTCTCTCCCAGAGCTCTGCTACATCACGTGGTAGAGGTGGTACATACACCAGATCTTTAATGTGTCCCCACAGAAAACATTCACTTGGAGTTAGATCTGGTGATGGGGGAGGCCATTTCAAGAAACAGCTGTCCCCTTCTGTAGCATGGCCGATCCATCGATGTGGCAGCTTCATGTTAAGGTACGCACGAACTTTCATAGACACCTTCTGTCGCAGGGCTTTCCACACTGTAATTGAAGCCATTTTGAGTTCACAGGATGCACAATGCACTGAATTCTTTTGGCTCCTTATGAATGTTTCTTGTATGCACTCCACATTCACTTCACTCACACTGGGACATCCGCTTCTCTTTGCCAGGCGCAAGCAACCTGTCATAACGAATTTGTTGTGCCAGTGGTAAATAGCCTTCCTTGTTAGTGGCTTCTTACCATACTTGGTTCTAAACATCTGTCGAACAGCTGTAGCGCACTTGTTTTTGTTGAACTCCCAACACACAGAAAGCTCACTTCGCACCTGAACTTGCCATGTTTGTGACTAGTGCTGACTATTGGCAAATTACAAAACTACGCTGTGGCGGTACACATGGAAGAAAAAACTTTCAGGGTTTCTTTTCAAAATGACATATGTATGATATGTGTACAATGTTTGGTTCTTGTGCAATAAATAACTGAAAGTGTTCCCGGACTTTATGTACACCCTGTATATCACTCACGACATCGTATGCTGTGGTCCCCTGTCACCACTGTTGCCCTAGTAGTGCCATTCCCACATACTCTGTGTAAGCACCTGTGATATTAAGGTGACTTCAAACAAAAAGCAAGAAATCCGGGTTTGAGTAAGAGTTTAGCACAAATTTTCAACTGTCACAACATATTCATTGCACTGCAAATTCAGCATAACTGAACTATTTCCACACATACTGTTCCAGGTCAGCTTGAAGGTGAGAATTAACAGTAGTTAGTTCTGTACTGGTGTTCACTGCAGTCAGAAATTACATCACTGAAAGCACTACATTTTACAAGATGTTAAGTGTGAAACATACAGGTTTCTCAAGTATGACACCTGGGGGAACCTGCAGCTCACATGGCAGATTTAGTGGCTGTTGCTCCCTGCATCTGCAGAAAGACAGCTGCACAAAGTTCCCCTAAGTTGAGTGTAAATAATGATGCAATCTCACTAAATTAATCTTACCTTTATTTATAGCAGATGCTCAAAATGATGTCCATCTATGACAAGAGCAACCTGGCAACATCTGAACACATTACCAAATGTTTGAAAAATTTTCTCTTATAAATGTTCAAATGTACAGGTATTGTTTGCATATACCTTACCTTTTAACATTTTCCGAAGATAAAAAATACACAGATTTAGATCTGGGGAATGAGGATGCCAGACAATTACCCTATCAACAACACCACATCATATTACTGTCATACAAGCATTTTTGGTGTGTAGTCTTGCACTGTCCTGCATGAAATAACTGTAGGTCTTTTCATTAGGTGTCAGTTCTCTAAGAAAGGATGCAATATATTGTTCACATACCTATCAGAAGTTATAGTTTCATTGAAAATGATTGGTTCAGTAATTTGGCTTGCACTGACTGCACACCACATTCCTGTTTCCACATCATACAGAGTGACACGGTACATATTAGAAATGATTACAAGAAACTTTAAAAATAGATGCGACCATGTGTGTGCATCCTGTTGTGACATTATGAGGAGGCAGGGCTGAGCTGGGCACGTGTTTTGATAGCTGAAGGGGTGGACTGGCAGAGCTATGCGTGGCCCAGTAGCCCATAGATCATTGAAATATCTTAGAGGGAAGGATTCAGATAGCTCAGTTTGTGAAGTAGCTATTGAAACTGAGCACATTGTGCTCAGCTGCATGTTGTCCTACTAAGAGGGTGGGGGGGGTCCAATTTGTTCTTGGAAAAAGTTTGGCAGTGGCCATTCATCCTGGTGGACAGCTGGTTGGTAGTCATACTGACATAAAAAGTAACTACGCAGATGGGAGTTGCTTACAACAAATCCTCCACTCCCATAATGTATTGGTGTCAGTCTCAGGTAACCCACTGTCACCTCAATGTCCATCCAAAAGTTTCCCCTTCCTTCATCCTGTCAGCCCCTCCCAATTCACATCCGTATATTTCCTTCAATGTGTGCTGCTCATCACTGATTCCAACATCTAGGCGCGCAGTCCGGAACCGCGGGGCTGCTACGGTCGCAGGTTCGAATCCTGCCTCGGGCATGGATGTGTGTGATGTCCTTAGGTTAGTTAGGTTTAATTAGTTCTAAGTTCTAGGGGACTTATGACCACAGCAGTTGAGTCCCATAGTGCTCAGAGCCATTTGAACCAACTGATTCCAACAATTATGAATTACATGCCTAACTCCAAAAGCTAGCAAGTTTTCTTTAGTTTGTGTTTGCCTAACAACAACTCAACAGTTCCTCTTTTCAGTGAGTGGTCTCCTTTAATCCTAAAGTATTTAGTTCCATTAGGGTTCATGTGGCAGAAGTTCTGGATGGCCTCTGGACTGTAATGTTTCCATGCTAAAGAAATCCAACCACTCATTGCAGAGACCCTATAAAGAACATTTTTCTGGTTTTAGAGTTTATTATTAGTGCTGATGCAGGTGGGGGCTCATGAGCTGCTGAATGAACAATTCTTTGGTGAGGATCAGCAGAGAGAACATCAGATTCAATATTATTCTGTCTGTATAGTTGCAAGAGGCTGTTAATGTAACTGATGAGGATTTTTGGAACTCTGACATCAACTGTTCTAGAAATTTACATACCCTGGCAAATGCAGCCATACTTCATCAGAAAAAAGAGCATTTAAGGATCAACCTCCCTATCAAACACAGACTGTAGCAGCCAGTTGCAATAATGACTTCAAACAGCAGTATCTGAGTTAGTCAGTCGATGCACTACTGTTATTTTGTATGTTTTCAGTTTGAGTTTGTGTACAGCTCTGTAAGCAGACCCAACAGTCTGAAGCACTAAATGGCATGATGATTATCTTGGACTTCCTTCCAAGGCCTCTCCAACCTCATGTAATTCATTTTCAGTTACAACACTGGGTTCTGTAGACTTTGGTTTGTCTAACACGGATCCAATCTCTTGAAATTTCTTCACTAATCTATGTATTGTTCTATCATTAGGAACAGGGAAATTTTCCTATGAATGCAAGACAAAAATCCACATAAGATGCTGTTTTTGCATAATTCAACAAAGAAACATGTGCTGATCCTTCCTCTATACCATAGCGAATGGAAACTTGACAAAAAAATACATGCAATCTCAGACTATAAGACGCACACGCAGTGTTACTGTCTGAGGGATGGGCCCAGTGACATGGGCATGGGAAGCCCCAGACTCAGTGCATGCAGTGTATGTGAAACACTCTGGGGCAGCATGGACAGCAATCTTGAGCAAATGCAGGTAACAACAGCTGGCAAATCTGCCATGCAAGCTGTGGGCTTCCCCATGTGTTGTACGTGAAACACCCTGTACTTCTCCATTCTCTCTCTGCATCATGAAAACACCTGCAGATAGATATGGTGAAATATTAAAGAATGTTTGGATTATTGGTGAATAAATTATAAGAGAAGGGCAATTTTTTGTGCTGCTAAACTCTTTCACACTCAACATACCAACTACCTGGGAATTTTATGTAAACACAAAAGATGATTCTTTCTTGGGTTCTCATTTAGCCAATTGTGGTGATGGAAGGAAAGAGACGCTCTCCTACTTGTCTTCCATAGAAATAATACACAGTAAGATTCTGCGAGGTATTCTAAAGGAATTACAGGAAATCAAAAAATTTTCTCTCACTGTTGATTCGGCCCACACTGTATGCTGCATTCATTGAGTGTGTTAATTAGGTATGTTGGAATGTCAGATAGCAAAGCTGAAAAAGATTTTCTTGCTTTCATCACTCTGGTGCAACATTTACTGGAAAAGTTTTATCTTTTTAAGTAGATATGACAAAAGCTGCTTTGGAGCAATCTGCCTTTGGGCTGGTGCAAGTTTTTCTTTTTTCTCGGTGTCATCCAATTGGTTGCATTACAATATTTTTTTAAAAAAAAAAAAAAAAAAAAAAAAAAAAAAAAAATAGACACATTGGTACAACTCTACAGTCTAAAAACCCCAAGGCTGTAACATAGATTTTAAAAAAATCTGTTGTTCAGCAATAAATAATGAATATAGTAGGTTAAAATGATGTAAAATGGAAAAATGAACAACAAACATTCAAGAACAACTAGCACTTCTGTAACTGATGGTCTGCTTTTTCAATAACAGTATGTGAATAGTGAATAGTGTAGCGTAGTGTATGTCAATACAGAATAAAAAACATTTATAATGGTACATCATATCATAATTGTTTGATATTGAGCACAACTAGAATAGGTATAACCAAGCACACAGATACTTTCCAATATTTACTCATATACAAAAGATTGCTAAGCAACAAAAACAATTTAGCCACTTTCACTCACATGCTCCATAATGCTGGCTCAGTGTCTGTTTTGGTAGTGATGTTGACAGTGACCTAGATGAATTTGAGTATTGTGTAGAAATCTTATGGTGTAGCATTTACAATCTAATTTAGATGTAAACCAAACACATGCAAAATTTGTAGTAACAAATGGCTGACATGAGGAATATTCACCTCTTGTGGAAATGGAAGACTAATATACACTTACAGTTGTCTTACATACTGACACCAAGTTACTCAGTAACTATTTCAAACTATCTAAAAAAAATTCTGAACAAGTTCATTGTGAAGCCAAGAATATGTGCAATTGGCAGTTTGTAATTAACTCAAGCAAAAAATCATTAATGAGACAGCTGGTAAGAAAGACAAGAGTTACATCTACATCCCCCTTAGTTCATCTCAATGGTCCTTCTGTAAAATGTAAACTGGTGGCAGAAAACTGTTCTGCAGTCAGCTTCAAATGCCAGTTCTGTTAATTTTCTGTGTTCCACAAAAAGAATATTATACTTATATGTTGTTCAGATATATTGGTAACAAATCTAGCAGCCTACCACTGAATTGCTTTAATGTCTTACTTAAATCAGACCTGGTGCAGATCCCAAAAACTTGAACAGTACTCAACAATGGGTTGCACTAATGTTCTATATGTGGTCTCCTTTACAGATGAACCACACTTTCCTAAAATTTTCCCAATAAACCAAAATCGACCATTTGCCTTCCCTTCTACAATAATTACATGCTCATCCCATTTCATATTACTTTGTAACATTACAACTCAATATTGAATTGATGTGACCATGTCAAGCAGCACACTGCTGATTCTGTATTTGAATATTATGGGTTTGTTTTTCCTACTTGTCTGCATCAGCTTTTATATTTATGCATTTAGAGCTAGCTGTCATTGTTAACACCAACTAGAAATTTTGTATACATCATCTTGTATCCTCATACAGTCACTCAACAATGACACCTTCCCATATGCCACAGCATCATCAGTAAACAGCCATAGACTGCTATTACCTTGACCACCTGATAATTTATGTACAGGGTGTCCCAGCTATCTTGTCCACCTGAAATATCTCTGGAACAATAACAGCTATTGGAAAACGACTTTCACCGGTATCAATGTAGGGCTGGGGCCCATGAATGTACATATTTGGAAACATTCTAAAACGAAAGCATATGTGTTTTTTAACACAAACTTATGTTTTTTTAAATGGACCTCCTATATTTTTTCTTCAGCAATCCATAGCATGACAAAGCACATACACAATGGTGTTGATTGCATCGCAATATTCCCATTACATCCCGAGATACTGAGACGCGAAGTTGATGCTTGAAACACCTGACATGCGCTGCTAGCACATGTCCTGAGGCTCAGGCGTGAACCCCATGCTGCCTGTAATCGCAGCAGACTGTATTATTCGTTTCGGACCTCTTGATAAGTATGGAAGTGTGATTATGCATGTCAATCACATCACGATTACGGGCAGCATGGGGTTCATGCCTGAGTCTCAGGACGTGCGCTAGCAGCGCATGTCAGGTGTTTCAAGCGTCAACTTCGCGTCTTAATATCTTGGGATGTAATGGGAATATTGCTACGCAATCAACGCCATTGTGTATGTGCTTTGTCATGCTATGGATTGCTGAAGAAAAAATATAGGAGGTCCATTTAAAAAAAATATAAGTTTGTGTTAAAAAACACATATGCTTTCGTTTTAGAATGTTTCCAAATATGTACATTCATGGGCCCCAGCCCTACATTGATACCGGTGAAAGTCGTTTTCCAATAGCTGTTATTGTTCCAGAGATATTTTGGGTGGACAAGATAGCTGGGACACCCTGTATATAGATAATAACAGTGGTCCTATCACACTTCCCTGGGGCACTCCTAACGATACCTTTGTCTCTGAACACTTGCTGTTGAGGACAACATAGTGCGCTCAGTTACTTAAAAAGTATTTGAACCACTCACTCACCTGGGAACCTATTCTGTATGCTTGTACCTTCATTAAGTTGGCATTGTGGCACCATATCAAATGCTTTACAGAAATCTAGGACTATGCAATCAACCTGTTGCCCTTCATTCACTGTTCGCAGGATCTCATGTGAAGAAAGGGCAAACTGAATTTCACATGGGCAGTGTTCTCTTAAACCATGCTGATTTGTGGACATAAATTTGTTATATTTGAAGTGAGACCATTTTAAAGGATTCTGCAGAAAACTGATGTTAAAGACATTGACCTGTAATTTTGCAAGTCCATTCTTCTGCCCTTCTTATACACAGGAGTCACCTGCACCTTTTTTCCAGCCACTTGTGACTTTGCGCAGGGCCATAAATTCATTATAAATTCAAGCTCAGTAAGGGTCCAAAGCTGTAGAGGAATCCTTATAAAACTGAAATGGTATTCCATCATGGCTTGGCAAGTAATTGCTTCCAATTATTTCAGTTGCTTCTCTGCACCAGCAATGCTTATTACTACCTCCTCCACATGGGAGTCTGTGCAGCGGTCAAATAATGCTATGTTTATACAATTATCTTTGGTGAATGATTTCTTAAATGCAAAATTTAAAAATTTGGCTTTACGTTTGCTATCTTTTACTGCCACAACAGACTGGTCAATGAGTGACTGGATAGAAGCTGTAGACCCACTCTGCGATTTTACATAGGACCAGAATTTTCTTGGGTTCTTTGCAAGATCTATTGCTAAGGTATGACAGTGGTAGTTGTAAGCTTTGTGTAGAGGTCTCTTTACAGACACACAAATTTCTATAAACTGTTCCCATCATCATTTGCACATTCTCTTTGAACTCAGTAATGTTTATTTTCAATGAAGGTGGTGTTAGTTCTGATCATAAGCAATTATATGGAATTTTCAGCAATCACTAGATAAACATTGGTGATAAACTTTCTTCTTCAATCAGTACTTCCATACCCAGTCATTGCCCAGACATGGTGCTGTTCCCACAATAACATTTATTCGTCCACTCACAACTAGTGAAATTTGCAGTTTTATAACACAGAAACAAAGCAAATAATCATGTGATTGGGATAATATTGCTGATTACCTTCTAAAACAAGTCTGACATCATGTGGCTGAACATGTCAGAGATAAGAATCTACTCTCGATTAACAGATCATTTCCTTAAAATTTTCAAAGCTGCAAAAATGCTTAAAATATTTGAGAGTAGTGATTTTAATAACTACAGGTCTATCTCCATCAAACCAAGTATATTAAAGTCACCAAGGAAGCAGATGTGACCATGTCGTAGCCTTTCAAAAAGGTAAAAATGTATTGCTCTACCACTTCTTTATTACTTTGCCAGCCTTGCAAAAAGGAACCTGAGCATCTGCACTAGCAATAACTTGACCATATACTCATCAGCTGTGATGTTGCAGGTAAAAATGTATTGCTCTGCCATTTCTTTATTACTTTGCCAGCTAAGTGTAGTGATACTTCCTGGCAGATTAAAACTGTGTGCCCGACCGAGACTCGAACTCGGGACCTTTGCCTTTCGCGGGCAAGTGCTCTACCAACTGAGTTACCGAAGCATGACTCACGCCCGGTACTCACAGCTTTACTTCTGCCAGTACCTCGTCTCCTACCTTCCAAACTTTACAGAAGCTCTCCTGCGAACCTGAGGTACTGGCAGAAGTAAAGCTGTGAGTACCGGGCATGAGTCATGCTTCGGTAGCTCAGTTGGTAGAGCACTTGCCCGTGAAAGGCAAAGGTCCCGAGTTCGAGTCTCGGTCGGGCACACAGTTTAAATCTGCCAGGAAGATTCATATCAGCGCACACTCCACTGCAGAGTGAAAATCTCATTCTGGAAACATACCCCAGGCTGTGGCTAAACCATGTCTCCGCAATATCCTTTCTTTCAGGAGTGCTAGTTCTGCAAGGTTCGCAGGAGAGCTTCTGTAAAGTTTGGAAGGTAGGAGACGAGATACTGGCAGAAGTAAAGCTGTAAGTACCGGGCGTGAGTCGTGCTTCGGTAGCTCAGTTGGTAGAGCACTTGCCCGCGAAAGGCAAAGGTCCCGAGTTCGAGTCTCGGTCGGGCACACAGTTTTAATCTGCCAGGAAGTTTCATATCAGCGCACACTCCACTGCAGAGTGAAAATCTCATTCTGGAAGTGTAGTGATATTTGTGCTAAATCACATCAAGCTCTTTAACATGAAGTGAGAGACTTGGAAGAAATCAGGAACTACATGCTGTTCCCATAGAAATGAAAAATGTGAAAAGGGTATGTGAAAATATTTAGACGACTACTAAATATTTCAGTGCACAATGCATTTATTGTTTATGAAGCCATTGAAAAGACACACACATAAAAATTCAAGCTGTCTCTTATAACAGAAGTATTGGAAGTTCACAGGAAGATACTGTGTTTCACTGACTGCTTTAAAATATACTACACTAGGAAGTTCATTTTACAAGACTATCTGTGTTTCAGGCATATATGGGACTGTTGTTAGCAATTTCCTAAAAGTTTGTTGATTTTTGACAAATAATTTCTGCACTAGAGCAGTTTCAATAAGAGCTATGTTCCAATATAAGCCAGCTGCATAAACTACTGCCAGTAGTCTAGAAGCCAGCAGAGCAACCACTGGCTTGAAGAGTTTACTGGAAAGTTATTGGCTTATTGGTTATTGAGCCTTTATCAGTTTGACATTTGGGAAAATATATTGATAAATGGGGTTTTGGATTTATTTTAAGTTTAGTCTATAGTACGTACACTCAATAAAGGAAAATATGCAACAAATGTATTCCTTTATCTCATAAAGTTGTTCGATTTTGTCAAGTGTGATTACTTTTTGAGAAACTATGGCAGTATGTAATTAGGGGAGAATAAAATTATTGGTTCAGATAATATCTTTTGTATGAAGTCCAGAAAGTTGTAATTGCCTTCAAATGTGGTGAAAGCATTTAAAGAGTAATTTGTAAGGCAAGACATTCCTCAATTTTCCCACTTGGTCCAATTATTTTTACTATATTTGGCAATAATCTGCTCCTAAACGTTCAAAGAGGTCTGCCAGTAAAGTATGTTGATGATACTAACATATTATTTTCAAAGCGCTGTTTTCATCATCTGAAAACAGTGATTGCTGATACAAACTGCATGCAGGTAAACTGGTTATTTATTTTATTACAAATTGTATGAATCCACATGGTGTTGAATACATATTTACAGAGGTACAATAAATATATTACAATAACAAAAATATAGCAAATTGGTGAATAAGTGTATGGTTGAAGTAAAATTAACAAGATATAGTTCAAGTAACTTTGACATAAAATACTGAAAATAACTTAAGGTACAGGAAAAGAATATTAATATGCTGAACATCTGAAGCAGGAAAGACAAGTTATGGCTAACACATTATAAACAGAAAGTCTCAGAATATAAACACGAAAGAAAATCCACATTTGCAGAAACAATCATTGATTTATCAGCAGGTAATCATCAAGAGATTAGATGGATTTATCAGTAGAGTATTTTCATAATTTAGATTTAGAACTAGGCAAGATTCAATGTGGCCTTTCAAATCTGATGGAAGAGAATTGAAAATTTTTGTGACAGAATAATGAACACCTTGTTGTACAACACTTCATTTTTTATATCCCCTCGTAAATCAGTTTTAGAACTTGCATTGTGATCATGGTATGCACTATTAGATCTAAAAAAAGAATTGTTATTAGAGACAAAAATCATCAAAGAAAATAAGTACTGAGTTGTGGCATTTAATATTTGGAACTTAAGGAACAGGATTCTGCAAGAATGTCTTGGACAAACACCACTCATGATTCTAACTGCTCTCTTTTGTACAATAAAGACGTTTTTTTGGTTAAACATTGATAACCCCCCAAAAAACTGTAGCATATGACAGGATAGAGTGAAAATAGCCAAAATAAGCAGCTTTGATAGAATTTATGTCACCAACAGCAAGGCATAAGGTGATGGTCTAGAATATGCCCAGATCAGTTTAGTTTGCCATCAATTACATTGCCCAAGAACTTTGAATGTAACACATTTTGGTTATCACAATTCAAGTGGATTACTTCATTTTCTTGGTGAGATGCATGAAATTCCATAGGCTGGGTTTTTCCAATATTTAGAGTTAATCCATTGGACTGAAACCAGTGTAAAATGTCTACAGTTACAACATTTCATTTATTTTCTAGTTCACTGACTGCTCAGCTTTCATGCAGAATAGTAGTATCATCAGCAAAAAGAGTTAATTTGATCTCAGTGTTTGCACAAAGTGGTAGATAATTCATGAAGATATGAAACAGTAAAGTCTCCAAAATGGAACCTTGTGGGAGTCCACAGTTTAATGAGCCTTAGTCAGATGAAACAGGACAGTCATCGATACCAACAAGAATCAGATTTTGCTTTCTATTGTGTAGATATGATACAGTCCACTTCCCAATGCTACCATTTGAGCCATAAAAATCAGTCCACATTAAGAAAATGTTGTAGTCTACACAGTGAAAGGCTTTTCACAGAATTTTATATGTGAGAAAGTGGTTTCACAATAGAAAACTTTAGTCTCTCTAGGACATCACCTTGCTGCAAAGATTGATTGAAAATGTGACACAGGACTTGACTTACAGGGCGGTCAGAAAGAGTGTGAAAAACTTGTAAAGGTGCTGTATGATAGATTGTGCTGAGAAATAACTGATGAGAAAAAAAATTGATATGTTGCACTGTTTCTGAGTCAATTAGCACTGAAGTTAGCCAATCTGGACTTTCAGTGTACAAATTCCAGATGCCCACCATAGACAGTGTCACCAGACGTGTTCTTCGTTTGGTTTCCTAAAGCTGAAGAAGAGAGTGATACAAAACTAGGGCATGGGAAGGTAGTAAGGATCAAACTCGAGCCACTGGCATATCGTACACTGTCATCTACACAATGCGAACTGACAGTAATTTACCTGGCACCCTGGTTGAATTTATGTGTTTAATGGCCTGATTGTGTAATATCAATGCTAGTTAACTCAGAAACAGCACAATGTACAGAATTTTTTTCAACATTTATTTCTCAGTACAGTTTAATCTGCAACACCCTTACAAACTTTTCAGATTCCTTCTGACCACCATTTGTATAATCTCTACAGTGCACTAGAACTTAAGATGAGGTGTTATCAGTATCTGTTGTATTTTTGTTTTTTAAGGCACTGATCATATTTTTACTTTCATTAATAGCAGCTGGAGCTATACAAATTGGGTCATATATGTTGTGGTAACCTCTTTGTAATAAATTCATGGTTGTATTTAAGGAAACCTTACAGCCCATGTGCTGCAGTTAACAAGTAACTGTTAAATATGTTAGAAATTGTTACACGGTCATCATTATAGCTTCTCTCTCTCTCTCTCTCTCTCTCTCTCTGCTTCTGACATGCCATTTTTTTAAATTTTGTTCTTAGTTATCAATTGCAGTAATATATGAGCTTCTGCATTAGTCTACCAAACTTTTTAAAGCTTTACAGTACAATTTACAATAAAATTTTTCAAGAGGATCATTTGATACTCTAAATGAGGCATGTAATACCCTCTTACTACTGCAAGAAATTTCAATTCCTTCAGTAATCCCTGGGTTACAGGCAGAAACCTCAATATTCTTCCTGACAGTTCTTTTTGAAACAGTCACTTCAAACAGAAGGATGGATTCATTTAAGAAAATTTAAAATTTACGTTAGTTATCCTACACAGTGGGTCTCTATCTATATGTGACAAATGGTAATCAAAGGCAGAAGGAGTTTGTGTTTACGCATCTAAAGTTGCACAAATTGATGTTGTTGATGTTAAGCAGTTGACCATCATGGTCAGAAAGTACATTTATGACTTGGCTTATACTTGCACTGTTGTCTTCTCAATGAAAATACTGTCGATAAGAATTTTGCAATGTTCTGTAACTCTAATGGGGATATTAACCATAGTACCATGTTGTAAAGAGTTCGCTAAATGTTGTAGATCAGTCTTACAGTTGTTCACAGTTAACAAGTTAACCTTAAAATCAACTGTAACTATTAAATTTCTAGTTTTTGAAAAAAGTTTAGCCAAAAGAGATTCTAAGTTACTCAATAAAATACAAAACCTTCCTACCAAGGAACTGTAGCTGTTTTTGTCCTTTGCAGTAATTTAAATGGCAATGACTTTACCATATTGATCTGTACAATATTTATTTAAATACAAATGTTTATAAACAATTTTGTTATCAATATCAATTACAGCACCACCTTTCTACTTGTTCTACAATAATGAGTAGATAAATTATACCCAATAAGCTGCAGCTGCTCAAATTAAATTGTCATATGGTGCTCAGTAGGACATAAAACTTGTGTACAATTAACAAGAACTGAATCATGTACATTTACAAATAAAAACACTAATTTATTTTTGAGAAGTCTGGTACTTTAGTGAAATATACGAGGGTTGGAACTTTAATAGTGGCAACTAATTATTTACATCTTGTACAAAACAGATATGTGTTTCAAAGTTTTATTGACCTTCAAAGTAGTCACCAGCATTGTGTATAACCTGTTGCCAGTGATGTGGAAGTTGTAGGATACTCTTCGCAGTGCCAGTTGTGTTGACAGTTCGAGCGGCGTGGTCTATTGCCCAACGAATCTGTAGCAGTTCTGAAGTGAGTGCCGTGAAGTGTTTCCTTCAGTTTAGAAATCGAGTTGAACTCACGAGGGCTTAAGTAAGGGGAGTGCAGTAGGTGGTATAGTGCTTAGCAGCCCCATCAGTCAAACAAATCAGTAATAGCTTGCACTGTATGTGCTTGAGCATTGTCCTGCAAAATGATGGTGTGGCCTTGCAGAACGTGTCACCTCTTCTGTCTCTAAACTGGTCGTAGGTTGGGTTCCAAAAATGAACAGCATAGAGACAGAACTGATGACACTTTCTGCAGGACCTTACCATCATTTTGCAGGACAGTGGCCAAGCATGTACAGTGCAAGCTGTTACTGATTTGTATGGCTGATGAGGCTGCTATATCTCCTACTGCACTCCCCTCACTTAAGCCCTCGTATGTTCAACTCAATTTCTAAACTGAAGGAAACACTTCACGGCATTCGCTTCAGAACTGCTACAAATACATCAGGCAATACACTGTGCTGCTCGAACTGTGAACACAACTGGCACTGCTAAGAGTATCCTAAGACTTCCACATCACTGGCAATGGATTACACACAATGCTGGTGACTGATTTGAAGCTCAGTAAAAGTTTGAAACATGGATCTATTTTGTACAAGCTGTAAATAAATAGTTGCCACTATTAAAGTTCCAACACTCGTATTAGGGTTGTTAGAACCACCTTCACTGCCCTGATGTGGGTCCTTTTGCATATTTACACCACTTTCCACTGTTTCACTTAGAGCTTGGATGACTATATAGTGACGTATGTTGCAGTTGAAGGCTTGTCCACTTAAACATGTTGCTGTGGTCTTCAGGGTGCCAACCATAAGCAATCACTGTTTCTCTCTGGGACTCATCTTGTTCTAGTTGAAAAACATGCCATTTTTTCACTTGTGCACACTGCAGGAGAAGTACTTTCAACCTCTTGAAGTTGATTGGAGGAAACATCATAATTATGTCATTGATGTCTCCTGACTGGTTGCTTCTGCTGCTGCTGTAGGCCTTGGACACCTCCACTGTGTGATTTCTGTTGCCGATCGCTTCTGTATTTTTTAGTCAATGACTGTCCTCGTTTGGTTGCTGCTGTGTTTACTTTTAGCATTGGTGGATGGTCTGTTTGTTCTTCTGTGCAGGGTAATCTACTTTCTTGCATTTTGGAGCTGTTTCAGCAGCTTGAGATGATGTCTTGGGACTGGTACACAGAATGATTGCTATTTACTAAATGTACAATTTTTTGAGTTAAGAGCAGTTTTCCCTTTCCACTGAAATGTGTGCCTCATCTTACGTAATGTTCTCTGGGCATATCATCTGTTGCAAAGAAGAGTGTGTTGGGTAAGGCTTGGCAGATTTTTCTATACAACTTATCTGGTTTCTTTATTTCTTCATTTATTTATGAAAAACAACTGTTAAGTTTACACTTACTAACACTTTTTATTCCATATTCACTGGATAGACAAACAGTGAATCAGAAGTACAGACACACAGTCCAAGAGTAGGGCAGGTCCAAGGCGGTAATTGTTATCACAAGACAACCGATGTACTATGTGGATCTTACGGAGCATGAATGAGAACTGCTATTTCCAGCAGAGTATCCACTTATTCATAGCTTGCAGCACCATTGGGGGTGTAGGTGGCAAGTATGGATTGATTTTGGACAGTTGTCCACTGTCCAAGTCAGTTAAACCAACAAGAAAGGACATGTATTTTAGGTAAGCCCATAACAATTATTTGATTTTTACAAAGACTACATAGTGTCTCAAGTAAACAAGGAGTGTCTTTATTGAGTTACATACAAATAAGGCACTACCGAATAAGAAAAAACTGTTAACATAAATTCTCACTCATCACAAAAAGTATCATCAGTAACAGATAATGTCAGATTGACAATGTGTACATACACTAAGAAGCAACCAGAAAATTCAGGGAAGTGTGGACAGATGATACTTTACAGTGGGACAGACTTAAAGAGAAGTTACTAGACTGAACAGTTTCTGCTAAGCTGTTAGTATTCTCAGTGCAGTCTCTGACACAGAAACAGTAAAATAAACCTACATTGCACTTGAACATTTGGCACTCTCATACATCATGACATTTCAGTGCATCTCTCACAAAAATATATTCATTGTGTGAAAGTGAATTATGAAAATATTGAAAAAAGTCCCTCTCTTTTCTATTCGACACCTCTTTGAGGAACTCATTGTCTTGCCACTGTCACGTATCTATAGTTGTGAAACAGTATGCTTCATTCAAGAAAATTTGCATATGTTTACAAAAAGCAAAGCTGAACACCATCATCATTAAACCAATCATCCGAGTGATGTTTCCGTAGCTGATCAATGTCTGTGTAAAGGACACAGCAGTATTAGAAATGTGAGAGTGTTTCTGTACAATCATCTAATAGCAATTTTAAAGTGTGTTTAGAGAGGTCTCAGGGAAAACAAATGTCACAGCAACACCATTTTTATTCTACAGATGAATTTGTGAATGTTAATACAAAATAATGAAGTTTAACATCTTTTATGGATGCCTATGTGTATATTTCCATTTTGCTTCAACTTTAGCTGATTTATTTGTTTCATGTGACATCTGTAACTGTGCTTTTTATTATAACTCATTTACTAATGTGACAATCTAGAGTAATTAGTATTTACATATATAATGTGCGGTACTGTAATTTTTACCTGACCTGAGTGGGGGTGGGGGGTTCATGTAAAAAAAAGACCATTGCAAGAGCAATTACTTACTATTAGCAAAGAGTGTCTTTTATTACTGAATAATTCAAAAAGGTATGTATGTTTCCACTAACTTTAACGTATACATCTCTCATATGATTAGTCACATATCCAAGTGTGAAAACACACTATAAGAATGAGTGAAATACGTTGATGTGTAGCAAGTGAAGCAATTAGGTATCAGCATAAGATTTCACCAGTTTCCAGAGGACTTTACAGGGCAATGGACATTAAACATTCATATTCCTACCTTCCCCCCCATTCCTTGCTTTCAGGATACTGTTGAAAATTCAATCATTTATTTGACCTTATATTTGAGAGGATGGAGCCTGCTCTGACCAGCCATCCTCATTTAGGTTTTCCTAAATTACTTCAGGCAAATGCTGGGCTGGTTCTTTTATCAAGGCCATGACTGTCCACCTGTCCTGTCCTCATAAAACATACTCATTCTCTGTGTGTATGTAAATTTTGACTCATTTATATTCATTGTATTACAATGACAAATGGTATATCACTGAATGATTATACCTGGATGAATGAATAAATAAATTTACAGATAGAAACAACCACTCTCACTAATTCTGGAATGTATACCACCCAAAAAATGACTGGTGCTAATCTACTCAAACCTGATAATTATGGTAATTACTTCTAGATTAATTCATGTATGTTTACTAGAAGAAAAACAGCTATTTTGAAAAACAGCCATAGCTCCTCCTCTTATACTACTCAGCTGCTATTATTACGTAATACTTCAAACAAATCATTTATATAACTTTCCACAGACCACTATCAATTGTCTATATATGACTACTGGTAAAATCAGGATCTATATAGTATGCAGCATTTACATTTGTGGTCTAAGTATTTTGACGAATTGTAGGAGTGGCTAATTTGGTATTCTTTCCTTCATTTTTAAATATTTTGGAATATTCATTCTCCTTCCTGCTGTCTACTAGCACGGTGTTGTAGACTTTTGCATCAGAATACAAAACGCATTTTGAACGCTAGAGATATATCCATATGCTATAAAGGAATTATTTATAATGAGAGTATTGTATTTGTGAATCACAAACTTCATCATAAATTTGCTCTTGTTATTAACCACAAATACCGTTAGGGTGTTATATTTATTGCCATGTAGGTGTAAGAATCCCTAGATCCCTGAAGATGATCTGCAAGAGTTTTGGTTATCAGATTTACTCATGACAACAAACATTGCTTTATTATCCTTATTGAAACATTGAAAGTGCAATCAGTGTCATCTTTTGTGTGAATACACACTTAACATATTCAATCACATACCTAATACACATGGTGTAATATTTTAGATCATCATTGTCTATCAAGATATAAAATTGTCTGTCATATTGCACATAATATATTCAGTATTGACACACACAAATTTAATCTACGTGAAACTACATTAGTACTTATGATCATCTTTAGGACACAATTTGATCTCTTCTACTCTATAAAATGCCTTTTCTCTAAGCCATTTCTGTGTGATGTTTTTAAACACACTAAGCAACACATCGTGTACTGGTGCTTGCAACATGTTAAATAGTCTTTTCCCCATGTATATGTAATTATTTTCAGTTTTCTTAGTCTAGAAACTGTGATAGCGATCTGCTGTTTAAGGTGTGTGGTATGTTGATAGACAAGTTGTCATAAATTGTGACTGTGTTGGTTTTATTTTGTATATATCAGACAACTTAGTA
This sequence comes from Schistocerca serialis cubense, assembly GCF_023864345.2. Lineage (NCBI taxonomy): Eukaryota > Metazoa > Arthropoda > Insecta > Orthoptera > Acrididae > Schistocerca > Schistocerca serialis. The sequence goes on from NC_064640.1 coordinate 638,453,104, forward strand.
TAAAAAGGGCCATCACTATTGGCATTTCTAGTTTTTTGAAATATGATATACAGAGTGATTATTTCTGATTACATAAATGCATATGATTGCCTTTTATCGCCAAATGAGAACTTTGTTTGCTGCATGGGAAATATTCTATAACAAAACCGCTTATGTCAAGTGAGTGCGGAAAAATGCATAGCGTGCACTGAACAATAGCTCATCATTAACACAAGATCTTAGTTTTTGTCAATGTCAATATTTTATTGTGAATGCTACCAGTTTCGGCATTTCATTATGCCATCTTCAGGCCCCATATGCATCTATCCAAATAAATGAACTTGTCATATACCGACACAAACACTGGATATCATGAACTGAATCATTATAAAATTGCTTAATTTGAAAAATAATTCACAATAAAACAACTGTTGGTGAATGATTGACATTGACAATTACTTAAACAGCCGATGTCCCCTGGCCATGATGGACCAACAGTGACTGAAAGACCTTAGTTTGTCTAACATTGCGTAACACATGTTAACTTAGTACATATACAGGGTGAGTCACGTAACATTACTGCTGGATGTATTTCGTAAACCACATCAATTACTGATGAATCGATTCCACAGACCGAACGTGAGGAGAAAGTCTAGTGTAATTGGTTAATACAAACCATAAAAAAATGCACGAAAGTGTTTTTTAACGCAAACCTACATTTTTTAAAATGGAACCCTGTTAGTTTTGTTAGCACATCTGAACATATAAACAAATACATAATCAGTGCTGTTCGTTGCATTGTAAAATGTTAATTACATATTGACGCTTGGGTACTACTCCTCCGCTGTTCGATTGTGTGTATCGGAGAGCACCGAATTACGTAGGGATCCAAAGGGAACGGTGATGGACCTTAGGTACAGAAGAGACTGGAACAGTACATTACGTCCACATGCTGACACCTTTTTATTGGTCTTTTTCACTGACGCACATGTACATTACCATGAGGGGTGAGGTACACGTACACACGTGGTTTCCGTTTTCAATTACGGAGTGGAATAGAGTGTGTCCTGACATATCAGGCCAATAGATGTTCAATGTGGTGGCCATCATTTGCTGCACACAATTGCAATCTCTGGCGTAATGAATGTCGTACACGCCGCAGTACATCTGGTGTAATGTCGCCGCAGGCTGCCACAATACGTTGTTTCATATCCTCTGGGGTTGTAGGCACATCACGGTACACATTCTCCTTTAACGTACCCCACAGAAAGAAGTCCAGAGGTGTAAGATCAGGAGAACGGGCTGGCCAATTTATGCGTCCTCCATGTCCTATGAAACGCCCGTCGAACATCCTGTCAAGGGTTAGCCTAATGTTAATTGCGGAATGCGCAGGTGCACCATCATGCTGATACCACATACGTCGACGCGTTTCCAGTGGGACATTTTCGAGCAACGTTGGCAGATCATTCTGTAGAAACGCGATGTATGTTGCAGCTGTTTGGGCCCTTGCAATGAAGTGAGGACCAATGTGGTGGTCGCCAATGATTCTGCACCATACATTTACAGTCCACGGTCGCTGTCGCTCTACCTGCCTGAGCCAGCGAGGATTGTCCACGGACCAGCGATGCATGTTCCGTAGATTCACTGCCCCGTGGTTTGTGAAACCCGCTTCATCGGTAAACAGGTAGAACTGCAACGCATTCTCTGTTAATGCCCATTGACAGAATTGCACTCGATGATTAAAGCCATCACCATGTAATTGCTGATGTAGCGACACATGAAACGGGTGAAAGCGGTGACGATGCAGTATGCGCATGACACTACTTTGACTCAGTCCACTGGCTCTCGCGATGTCCCGTGTACTCATGTGTGGGTTCATGGCAACAGCAGCTAACACACCAACTGCATCTGCTTCTCCTGTGACAGGCCTGTTATGGACCCGTTTGCGTGCTATAACAATACCTGTTGCATACAGTTGGCGGTAGATGTTTTGCAATGTGCGGCACGTTGGATGCTCTCTGTCCGGGTACCGTTCTGGATACACCCTGCAGGCTTCAGCTGCATTTCGTCGACACTCGCCATAGAGGAGTATCATCTCCGCCTTTTCAGAGTTTGAATATACCATGGTCACAGTTCCTACAACACTACACTATCACAGACGTCTGGTAACATGGTGTACCACAGTTGGTCTGCGTGCGGAGATGAATGCAGAATAACAATAGCAGCAAGCGCTACATGCAGACACTGCGACAGCTAGACCAAACCACAAAAGTGCTCTACAGCCACACTCGTAAACACGGTCGTCATCGTAAACATGTCCCTGCACATGCTGCTCGCCGACCGTGGCCCGTGTTTGTTACAACACGCAACTGAACGTCGGAGGTTTCAAACGTCAACTTTAGGTTACAATATCTCCGGATGTAATTAACATTTTACAATGCAACAAACGGCACTGATTATGTATTTGTTTATATGTTCAGATGTGCTAACAAAACTAATGTGGTTCCATTTAAAAAAATGTAGGTTTGTGTTAAAAAACATACTTCCGTGCATTTTTGTATGGTTTGTATTAAACAATTACACTAGCCCCTCTCCTCACGTTCTGTCTGTGGAATCGGTTCGTCAGTATTTGATATGGTTTACGAAATATATCCAGCGGTAACGTTAGGTGACTCTCCCTGTATAATAGGTACAATTCTTCCAGGTTAATTTTGAGTCAAGACGAATCACCAGAGGTTCAGCTGAAGCACAGGCATCACCATCATCTTCATTACGTAAGCTAAAGACAATAATTACAGTTTTTTATGGTAATGCAATTAATTGATTTGGAACCACTTACTGGCTGCTCTGAGATAATCACTACTTTTCTGCTTTAATGCTCCAAAGTCTTTCCCCCCTGTTAAAAAAGTGACATTATTTATGTAGAAAGTAGATTTACACAACATAATACTGAGCAAGTTAGTTACATATATCATGAAGAGTAAATATGAAAAGACAGAACCCTGCAGCATTCCCTGCATGACATTAAAAAATTTGAACTCTTCTTACTGAACTGCACAATTTGTTTTCTGTAATTCAGGTAGGATTTGATCGGAGATAGTTCTGAGCCTCTAAAAACAAAGCAGTACAGTTTTTTTCTGGCAGAATTCTATGGCCTAGACAGTCAAATGCTTTGCTAAGATTCACAAGCATAGCATTAAGAGATAATCTTAATCCCAATGATGATAGTATAAATGAAACAATATTTTCAACTGCTTTTACTGTTGACAGTTTGGCCCTGTAGCCATACTGTGAGGCACTTAGAACATTGTTTACAGACAGATGTTGACTAATTTGGAGCTGTATGCAATATTCCACTACTTTAGCAAGGATGGATGCAAGAGAGACTGGACGGCAATTATTATTATTACAAGACATGTCACATTTTTTGTGTATGGGGGTTATGGCTGTCACTTTTATGGACAAAGGGAAACAGGCAGTAAAAACACACGGTTTACAAGATAACATAACAGGTGTACTATTATAGTAAAAAATGTTTAGTTCACAAAACCAGAGGGACTATAAATGTCTTTTGATTCTGAGCACCGTAAGCTGGGATTATTCTGGCCCCTTGCAGATAGCTTTGGCCTACTTGTCCGAAAAAGTTTTAAACTTTTTACCTGCAAAAATTATATCATTAACATGGAGGAGACAAGGCAGTATGTATTTACAGTGTCTGAAGAATGATCTAGACGACTCCAGGAAGTAATATTGTGTTGATAGAACTGGATTCAATATTGATTATAAAATATGTTAGCAGCTACTGCACCCCACGAACTTCTTCCTGTAGGTGGTCACATCAGTAAAGTTAAGAATATGGTGAGTGTAATTTTGCATTTTGTCAGGATTAGGCTATAAGGTGAGAAACAGTCATTTGTGTCAAATTCAGTTGAGGTAATATGTTTACCACTTCTATAAAATCATGCTCATTTTTGAATTAATTGGTCAACTGATGAAAGATACAAAATGTGTATATTTACTACACAATATCACTTTCTGAATGAAGTTCAATACTCCTTGTCCTTACCTTCAAAATTTAGTGTTTATTTGTTCCTCGTGTTCCTGAATGTCTACCCTAGAGATATTCATTGAGTTTACTGTATCCCAATACCATGTGACCATTTTTCAGGAAGAGATGACTGAGTGGGTCAAATTAGCCCAAAGTATGGGTAATACTGGCCCACTTTTTTATGGTACCACAGTAACAGATGTGATATTTTTTGTTTAATAAGTTAGTTGGAGAAAGCCTATGATGATACTGCAAAAAGGCATTTGGAATGTTCTCACTGATAGTATCTTCTGTCTTCTTGTCACATATAAAACAAGAAAAAAACTGGGCCTAAAGTAACCTCAGTTTATGGTAACTCAATATTGCTATTTCAGTTGTAATATTGATTACATTTAACTCTTTCCATTTAAAGACAGGAACTACAGCAATATTTTGGAGGTAGGGATTTCCAAGATTCCAGTAATGGGTTATATTTATGGCTACAGCAGTGTTATTCACCTTACCAACCTTAAGGAGAAATGTGTTGAAATCATCTGGTGTTTGATACCAGCATCACAGGAAATATTTTTGCTAATATCGTTACTTCTACCCAGATGTATCTCAAAAGTCCAGGTTGCTTTACATTAATTTTTGAACTTCTTAATGTAATCCTCACTCACCTTGCTCTAGCCTAATCTGATTTCTGCTTTGCATTTGTTCTTTAGCCTTAAGTATTTTGCTCTTTCTGTTTCACTGTTCGTTGATTTGTCACAGGAATCATTAACAGTGATCTAAGCTTCTGCAGATACGATGTTAACCGGTTATGTACAGATGTAAGGCCATATTTCCTGGCAGTTTCCTTATGTTTCAAGCCATTGCGTACAACTGCGATTTTATCCGGTAATGAAAGGTTTTGAGGGGGAAGGTAGACCTTAACACTTGCAAATCAACAGCACCAAGTAGCGCGTAACTCACTCAAACTAACAAAGCATCTGCGGAATTACTTACTGCACTCAACATTAACTGCAGGTGGAGTTAAGACATTTATGAAATACTACCATTGCTAAATGTTTATTGAAAGTTTCTCTAGTAAGTAACACTTCGAATTCTTTCTGTATCACGTGGGTGAAAGTATAATTTAGGCACCTATACATACACGGCAACAAAGAGGTTAGAGATCATATTCTAAACATGAATTCCTAGAGTACTTTGTCATGATTCCCAAGAGCGCGCAAAAGTACACTTGTAACTGTTTTTCCATTACGGAACTAGAAATTTTAACTCATACTTTCAGTGGACTGATTTATTGGAATGAAATGTTCTCTGCACACTAGACGTGCCCATTCTTCAGTAATTTGTTCGCAATTTGTAAACTCATTACAATCTTTTATCCGTACAGTTAAGTCGTGTGATAGACTCACAAAAAATAATTCCCTTTACAAGCACGAACACAGCACTTGTTTGTCGTTACCACAGTTCAGTAATTATACCTGCCACTACCTGTTTCTAATAACAACTATAAGTTACACTGATGAATGTCAGCAGGAGCTGCTGTCACAGACTTGGAGGGAAGCAGGTTATGCCATCGTAAACTGATATTTTACTATTATACAAATGACATAACCACGAAAAGTGTTACTGCAAATTAATAGTTAGGCCCAAACGCTTTTACGTTTCAGATCTTAAATCTCGACTCATTTCTGCTTGATTCTCGTCAATACATCCGATGAATGAGATAACTTACTACACTATTTTTACTGAAACGGGGGCAGTTACTGTATTTGCAGACGTTTCCATTATTTTACAAAGCTGAAGATACGAAGGATTATCGAATGTAAACGATATTACAACCACAATACTACAGGCTGGCTGTCCGTATTTCCGTAACTCTTTTATGGCTTCATTCAGAAGCCAACCCTCCTCCTTTGTCCGGGCTTGGGACCGGCAACAGCAAATGTAGAGTAAATCATTTCACTCTACACAAACTGCAGGCGGAGTTAAAGGTTTGACACCTATAAAATACTGTCGATACCAATACAGCAAAACGTAACCCTTCACAACTTATCACAGTATTTTGCCTGTTACTTAACTTTCGATCTACTCATGTGTTACGAGTCGGAAGATTTCTATTTATACCTTCGACCATAGATACTAATCTATGGTCGAAGATTTATACGTACAAGAATATCGATATTAATCGAGTATGTAAACATTGAAATGAACCTTGTACGTGCAGTCGTGTATTTATTTCCTCAATCTAACATATGCCACAGTCGATTTTGGTGCACAAGAATTTTGCGTTGAACAGGATTATATATCGACATTGTTTCCTATGAATGTTCTCGGTTCGTGTCGTCTGCCACGTCCGGCACAGAACACACGTATGATGTTACATTTCATTCAGACAGGTAGACTACTCAATGTACAAATGTGGAGCTAGCTTCAGTGCATTCTGCAAGAGTGGCACTGCTTTTTAATTTTACTTTTGCGTCCGGCAACAAATTACGTGGGTAGGAACTTTAATAGCGGCAAATATTTATTTACAGCTCGTACAAAATAGATACCGTGCCTGTTTTAAAGTTTTACTGACCTCTATAGTAGTCACCAGCATTGTGTATGATGCAGCGATGGGGAAGTTGTAGAATACTCTTAGTAGTGCCAGTTGTGTTGACAGTTCGAGCGGCGCGGTCTATTGCCCGACGAATTTGTAGCAGCTCTGAAGCGAATGCCATAGAGTGTTTCCTTCAGTTTAGAAATCGTGTCGAACTCACGAGGAGTGCAGGGGAGTGCAGTAGGTGGTATAGCACTTAGCAGCCCCATCAGTCAAACAAATCAGTAACAGCTTACACTGTACGTGCTTGACCATTGTCCGGCAAAATGATGGTCATGTCCTGCAGAAAGTGTCATTACTTCTGCTCTATGCTGTTCATTTTTGGAACACAACCTACTACCAGCTTAGAGAAAGAAGTGATGACACATACAGTGCAAGCTGTTACTGATTTGTTTGACTGATGGGGCTGCTAAGTGCTATACTACCTACTGCACTCCCCTGACTTAAGACCTCGTGAGATCGACTCGATTTCTGAACTGAAGGAAACACTTTATGGTATTCGCTTCAGAACTGCTACAAATTCGTCGGACAATAGACCGCGCCGCTCGAACTGTCAACACAACTGGCACTACTAAGAGTATTCTACGACTTCCACATCGCTGGCAACGGGTTATACACAATGCTGATGACTACTTTGAAGGTTAGTAAAACTTTGAAACACGTATCTATTTTGTACGAGCTGTAAATAAATAGTTACCACTATTACAGTTCCAATCCACGTATTAACATGATTACGGACGATGTTACCGAATTTTCGACGTGCGGGAAACTTTTTAAAAAAATTAAAGTTAGTTGAATACATTACGCGAACGAGTTCTTAAGAATGCATCACGTTTCTATCTACTCCAAACCGGAATTCTGTCAGAGTTTTCTAATACGAGATAATTTTGGTTAAATATGATGCGTAATGGTCTGTTCGCGAGTCAAGTATTTAATATAAAGAAATTGTTGATGGTGTACAGGAAATAGCCATAAGTTGGCTTTAGGTTACTTTATTTAAATATTACCATTACCGGTCTCGAATTTTTCACAATTCTTCATCAGACGGTCTTTTCAAGCTTTTATCAAAACAAATTATACATTTGTTTCCTGTGATTTGCCCTTGGATAAACAATACCTAATTCACAATTATAAACATGGGACAAAATGGGTGCACTACATATTTGTGTTAGAGTGCAAATTGAAATTCTTTTTGTGACTGAACGAAAGTGGTTTACAAAGTAGTGCAACGTTTGTGACTCTGAAAATACAAACATCCTTGAGAATGTATTTCACTGCAAGAAAACTGCAAAACAAGTGCACCAGATGGACATTTCGTGTAAGTGGTGAATTCCAGAGCATGTTTAAGTTGGCATGCACTTTGTTAAAGTATTATGTTTATTAAAAATAAATATGAATTTGTCCCTTCCAAGTCTTATTTTACAATCCCATCCCACATTCAGGGATATCAAGCACTGCCCCTGTTGTAGATTTTAGTCCATTAAACTAAAGACCTGAATGTTTTTCTCTTCACTGTCATTTACATTACTGTTAGCAATTTTATAACATCATTCTTGAGCTACAGTGCTTTGACATTGTAATGTTGGATTGCTGATTCAATGAGATGTACATTTGATGCTAAATAACTACTGTTCAGAATGAGTTTTAAGAACTTTGATATGTCGGTAAGTACACTCCTGGAAATTGAAATAAGAACACCGTGAATTCATTGTCCCAGGAAGGGGAAACTTTATTGACACATTCCTGGGGTCAGATACATCACATGATCACACTGACAGAACCACAGGCACATAGACACAGGCAACAGAGCATGCACAATGTCGGCACTAGTACAGCGTATATCCACCTTTAGCAGCAATGCAGGCTGCTGTTCTCCCATGGAGACGATCGTAGAGATGCTGGATGTAGTCCTGTGGAACGGCTTGCCATGCCATTTCCACCTGGCGCCTCAGTTGGACCAGCGTTCGTGCTGGACGTGCAGACCGCGTGAGACGACGCTTCATCCAGTCCCAAACATGCTCAATGGGGGACAGATCCGGAGATCTTGCTGGCCAGGGTAGTTGACTTACACCTTCTAGAGCACGTTGGGTGGCACGGGATACATGCGGACGTGCATTGTCCTGTTGGAACAGCAAGTTCCCTTGCCGGTCTAGGAATGGTAGAACGATGGGTTCGATGACGGTTTGGATGTACCGTGCACTATTCAGTGTCCCCTCGACGATCACCAGTGGTGTACGGCCAGTGTAGGAGATCGCTCCCCACACCATGATGCCGGGTGTTGGCCCTGTGTGCCTCGGTCGTATGCAGTCCTGATTGTGGCGCTCACCTGCACGGCACCAAACACGCATACGACCATCATTGGCACCAAGGCAGAAGCGACTCTCATCGCTGAAGACGACACGTCTCCATTCGTCCCTCCATTCACGCCTGTCGCGACACCACTGGAGGCGGGCTGCACGATGTTGGGGCGTGAGCGGAAGACGGCCTAACGGTGTGCGGGACCGTAGCCCAGCTTCATGGAGACGGTTGCGAATGGTCCTCGCCGATACCCCAGGAGCTACAGTGTCCCTAATTTGCTGGGAAGTGGCGGTGCGGTCCCCTACGGCACTGCGTAGGATCCTACGGTCTTGGCGTGCATCCGTGCGTCGCTGCGGTCCGGTCCCAGGTCGACGGGCACGTGCACCTTCCGCCGACCACTGGCGACAACATCGATGTACTGTGGAGACCTTACGCCCCACGTGTTGAGCAATTCGGCGGTACGTCCACCCGGCCTCCCGCATGCCCACTATACTCCCTCACTCAAAGTCCGTCAACTGCACATACGGTTCACGTCCACGCTGTCGCGGCATGCTATCAGTGTTAAAGACTGCGATGGAGCTCCGTATGCCACGGCAAACTGGCTGACACTGACGGCGGCGGTGCACAAATGCTGCGCAGCTAGCGCCATTCGACGGCCAACACCGCGGTTCCTGGTGTGTCCGCTGTGCCGTGCGTGTGATCATTGCTTGTACAGCCCTCTCGCAGTGTCCGGAGCAAGTATGGTGGGTCTGACACACCGGTGTCAATGTGTTCTTTTTTCCATTTCCAGGAGTGTATTTCCGAGTGTGAACCTCCATGAACAACTGTAAGTAATCCGTGTTCTTCAATAATTCTGAATATTAATAAAAAGTGTAACCTTGTACATATATCAATACACTTTAATCATTCCAGGAGGTTTATCTTTTATTCACATGTTGACAGTTGACCTCTGAATGTCAGATTCACTCTTGTTCATCAGGAATATACAGAAGTGAATGGCAGGTCTTTTACACAAGTGCTGAAACAACACAGTCTCATTTTTAACATACTCATTAGTTTGTTTCTTTTCAGAGTTTGTGTCGCATCCTCGTTGCTACTGTTGTGTCTTGTACCATAGGAATATAGGGAGAGGGTGTTGTTTGATGGCTGGTATCTTCTTTCTACAACACAACTGCACACGTGTATTAACAGGGTCCTTTATTTACTTAAACAGATAGCTACTACTTAACATTAACAGCGTCCATGTGTTGTCATGCGCCGGCCGCGGTGGCCGAGCGATTCTAAGCACTTCAGTTCGGAACCGCGCTTCTGCTACGGTCGCAGGTTAGAATCCTGCCTCGGGCATGGATGTGTGTGATGTCTTTAGGTTTAAGTAGTTCTAAGTCTAGGGGACTGATGACCTCAGATGTTAAGTCCCATAGTGCTCAGAACCATTTGAACCATTTTGTTGTCATGCAAGCTCTTCAGTATTAGTCCTCGTTAGCCTCACTGCTGGTGCAGTACAAGTGCCACTATAAAAACTACTCTGGTCGCAATGTATTGATAGATGCCGACTTGGAGTGAGAGCTACTGCGCCATTGACTGAGCAGCTGAGCTAGTGAATTAGACTGAAACTGAGGCTGTGCTAGTGACTGAGAAGGTCCAGCCAGCGGCGGTGATCAAGTACCTGCAGTCGAGAGGGCATTGGTGGCGCATTGCTCGCAAAGGACTCCCGGTAACAGATTACTGTCTAGGTTGCTGTTGCTGTGGCTGGATGGCACCCATGGGGAGAGCCCTAGTTCAAAGGGGTGGCACAATGATGGATAGTTCACACATGAAACGACTTAAAATTTTACCTGCTGGTGGTCACATGGCCCTAGCAATCTCTTCAAATTGAAAGGCCTTGTACAATGCAACACCCTTCCCCCCCCCCCCCCCCCCCCACACACACAAAACCTGGTCTGTACTGGAACTGATGGGGACACCTTTTTGGTCACAAAGGCCCTTTATTTTTTGTGGAGAACATTGAGGACAAATACGAGGAAGTTGCAGCCATCTCTCCTTATTAAAACGCTATCTCCTGCCCAGTCACAGACACTGTCCTCTTGTGAAAAGCTGGGTGACATTCCCATGACTGTCACTCCACACAAGAGTCTCAGTATGGTCCAGGGTGTCATCTTGCTTTTGCAATTTGATGACAAGCTGCAGGCCAACTTAGAGTAATGGGGTGTGCACTTCATCCTTTGTGTCGAAGGGAAAACAGATTTGGTACTGGGGCCTTCATCTTGGATTTTGAGGGCGGTACATTGCCTGAAAAGGTCAAGGTGATGGTCTACTGCAGGCGGTTGGGGGCACTTCTGGTGCTTGCACTGCACCTACTTTGGGAGCATTGGCTCTCCACCTGCTGGAGACACTAGTCCCCACACCCCAGACAGAGGCACCTCATCCTCCTCTGGCTTCTCTAGTTAGGAACAGTTCCCTTGGGACTCTTTCTTCCATGGTTCCTGCTGCTCCACAGGCAGACAACAGCAGTCAGGCAGCAGTAGCTGACCGCAACAGACGCAGCAACAGATAAGTAAACTGCTTTTGTAACATTTATGAGTTCCTAACCAGGAGCGAATTTCATTATATCTGTGTGCTTTAATAGTTTAGTTTATTGATGTAAATTTTAAATCTAATAGCCACAGTTCTCGCGTTTTCGTTTGCGTCAGGAAGTAAACCGATTTTGTGACATATTACAAGTTTCTTATCAGGGGAAAATTATTTAGTTTCACCTGAGTGCTTCGGTAGTTAGGTTTTTGAATATCTGCGTATTACTATACATAGTTCCTGCGTTTTCGTCAGGGTCTGCAGCAGAGTTGCGCAGCATGTGCGGATAGTCCGTTTAACTGCATAGTTTAGTTTTCCATGGTCTTTAGTATGGACAGGGACTGCGATTGTTGTGTGTGGATGCGAGCTGAGTTGGTGACACTTTGCTCTCAGCTTCAGGCTGTCATGGCTTCCGTTACACAGCTTGAGGCTGCAGTGTATGGGACCCACTGTTGGGGGCCGGCCGTGGGGATCCAACGGACGTCCAGCGCTTCAGAGTCCTCCGATCGGTCCTCACTGGTGGCCAGCCCAGTTACTGCTCGCACTGAGGTTGACCCCTCACCTGTGGTTGAGTGGGAGGTCGCCCCAGGGCGAAGCAGGCGGCGAAAGGCTTCCCAGGCCGCCGCACGTAAGGCCTCCCCAGTTTGTCTGACAAACAGGTTCCAGGTACTGTCTGTGGCTGACACTGTCACTGAGCCAGATGCTGTCACCTACTCTGTTTCAGGGGAAACCACTCAGCCTGCAAGATCAGGGTGGTCACAGAGAGTGGGATTATTGGTAGTTGGGAGCTCCAACGTTAGGCGCGTTATGGGGTCCCTTAGGGACTTGGCTGACAAGAAGGGTAAGAAAACCAATGTGCACTCCATGTGCATACAGAGTGGAATCATTCTAGATGCGGAAAGGGTCCTCACAGATGCCATGAAGAGCACAGGGTACAGTCAACAGCAGGTGGTTGCTCACGTCAGTACCAATGATGTGTGTCCCTTTGGATCAGAAGAGATTCTCTTTGGTTTCGAGCGGCTAACAGAAGTGGTAAAGGCTGCCAGTCTTCCTTGCAAGGTGAAAGCAGAGCTGACCATTTGCAGCGTAGTCGACAGGACCGATTGCGGACCTTTGGTACAGAGCCGAGTGTAGGGTCTGAATCAGAGGCTCAGACGGTTCTGCGACCGTGTAGGCTGCAGATTCCTAGACTTGCGCCAAAGTGTGGTTGGGTTTCGGGTTCCGCTGAATAGGTCAGGTGTCCACTATACGCATAAGGCGGCTACACGGTAGCAGAGGCTGTGTGGCGTGGACTGGGCGGTTTATTAGGTAAGAGGGTCTCAGGAAAACACAAAAAGGGCTTCAGTCACAAAGGGAGCAAGCTGAACATAGGAAGAACGTAGATAAAGGAACCATTGGTATAACAGTCGTAAATTGTCATAGCTGTGTTGGGAAAGTATCAGAGCTCCAAGCGCTAATAGAAAGCACTGATGCTCAAATCGTTATAGGCACCGAAAGCTGGCTAAAGCCGGACATAAGCTCAGCTGAAATTTTTGCGAAGAACCTAACGGTGTTCTGAAAGGATAGGCTAAACACGGTTGGCGGTGGCGTGTTTGTTGCCGTCAGGAGCAGTTTAACTTGTTGCGAAATTGAAGTAGATACTTCCTGTGAATTAGTATGAGCAGTGGTCATTGCTGGCAACCGGAATAAAATAATAACTAAATCCTTTTACCGACCTCCCAATTCAGATGATACCGTTGCTGAAAGGTTCAAAGAAAACTTGAGTTTGATTTCGAACACGTACCCGACTCATACGATAATAGTTGGTGGTGACTTTAATTTACCCTCGATATGTTGGCGGAAATACATGTTTAATTCCGGATGTATGCATAAAATATCATCCGAAATTTTGGTAAATGCATTCTCTGAAAATTATTTCGAACAGTTAGTTCATGAGCCCACGCGAATAGTAAATGGTTGTGGAAACACACTTGACTTTTAGCAAGAAATAATTCCGAGTTAATAACGAGCATCAAAACCGATTCAGGGATTAGTGAAGACAGGGTTGTCGTAGCGAGATTGAATATTGTAATCCCCAAATCCCCGAAAAATAAGCGAACAATCTACCTATTCAAAAAAGCAGATAAAAATTCAATTGACGCCTTCCTGAGAGACAATCCCCACTCATTCCAAATTAATAATATAAGTGTAGACCAGATGTGGCTTAAATTCAAAGAAATAGTATCGGCAGCAATTGAGAGGTTAATACCAAATAAATTAACAAATGACGGAGCTGATCTTCTTTGGTACACAAAACGGGTTAGAACACTGTTGCAGAAACAACGAAACAAACATGCCAAATTTAAACAGACGCGAAATCCCCAAGATTGGTGATCTTTTACAGAAGCACGAAACTTACCGCGGACTTCAATGCGAGATGCTTATAACAGTTTCCACAACGAAATTTTGTCTCGAAACCTGGCAGAAAGTCCAAAGAGATTCTGGTCGTATGTGAAGTATGTTAGCAGCAAGAAACAATCAATGTCTTCTCTCCGCGATAGCAATGGAGATATTATCAAAGAGAGTGCTGCCAAAGCAGAGTTACTAAACACAGCCTTCCGAAATGCCTTCACAAAAGAAGACGAAGTAAATATTCCAGAATTCGAATGAAGAACAGCTGCCAACATGAGTAACGTAGAAGTAAATATCCTCGGAGTAGTGAAGCAACTTAAATAACTTCATAAAAGCAAGTCTTCTGGTCCATACTGTATACCAATTAGGTTCCTTTCGCAGTATGGTGATGCATTAGCTACATACTTAACAATCATATACAACAGTTCGCTCGACGAAAGACCCGTACGCAAAGACCGGAAAGTTGCACCGGTCACACCAATATTCAAGAAAGGTAATAGGAGTAATCCACTAAATTACAGGTGCATATCGTTAACGTCGATATGTAGCAAGATTTTAGAACATATATTGTGTTGGAACATTATGAATTACCTCGAAGAAAACTGTCTATTGACACACAGTCAACATGGATTTGGAAAACATCGTTCCTGTGAAACACAACTAGCTCTTTATTCACATGAAGTGTTGAGTGCTATTGACAAGGGATTTCAGATCGATTCCGTATTTCTGAATTTCCGGAAGGATTTTGACACTGTACCACACAAGTGGCTCGTATTGAAATTGCGTGCTTATGGAATATCGTCTCAGTTATGTGACTGTATTTGTGATTTCCTGTCAGAGAGGTCACAGTTCGTAGTAACTGACAGAAAGTCATCGAGTAAAACAGAAGTGATTTCTGGCGTTCCCCAAGGTAGTGTTATAGGACCTTTGCTGTTCCTTGTCTATATAAAGGATTTGGGAGACAATCTGAGCAGCCGTCTTCGTTTGTTTGCAGATGACGCTGTCGTTTATCGACTAATAAAATCATCAGAAGATCAAAACAAACTGCAAAACGATTTAGAAAAAACATCTGAATGGTGCGAAAAGTGGCAGTTGGCCCTGAACAACGAAAAGTATGAGGTCATCCACATGAGCGCTAAAAGAAACTCGTTAAACTTCGGTTACACGATAAATCAGTCTAATCTAAAAGCCGTAAATTAAACTAAATACCTAGGTATTACAATTACAAACTACTTAAATTGGAAGGAACACATAGAAAACGTTGTGGGGAAGGCTAACCAAAGACTGCGTTTTATTGGCAGTACACTTAGAAAATGCAACAGACCTACTAAGGAGACTGCCTACACTATACTCTGTCCATCCTCTTTTAGAATACTGCTGCACGGTGTGGGATCCTTACCAGATAGGACTGACGGAGTACATCGAAAAAGTTCAAAGAAAGGCAGCACGTTTTGTATAATCGCGCAATATGGGAGTGTCACAGAAATGATACAGGATTTGGGCTGGAAATCGTTAAAAGAAAAGCGTTTTTCGTTGCGACGGAATCTTCTTACGAAAGTCCAATCAGCAGCTTTCTCCTCCAAATGCGAAAATATTTTGTTGACACCGGCCTTCATAGGGAGGAACGATCACCACGATAAAAAAGGGAAATCAGAGCTCGTATGGAAAGATATAGGTGTTCATTCTTTCCGCATCCCAAATTAGATTGGAATAATAGAGAATTGTGAAGGTGGTTCGATGAACCCTCTGCCAGGCACTTAAATGTGATTTGCAGAGTATCCATGTAGATGTAGATGTAGATGAAGTGGCTGAAGAAACCACAAGCTGATGGCTGTTGGACTTCTCATTCCTCCTCTGTACATGAAACCAGTTCAGGGAAACCTTCTCAGTCCTCATCTTCTAAGGAGAAGAGGGACAAAAAGAATTACTCTAAGTTGAGGGAAACTCCGGTGGCCCCATGCCACTGGACTCTGCATGTACGCCTACTGTGCCCAAGGTGGACATCCCAGTAACCCCTGAGGCACCAGATGTCACCAGGCAACATGCCACAGAACCTGTGTCACAGGATCCCTTGACATCTCAACCAATGGCAGTACATGACCTTGGGTCATAACCTGCCCACCCCCTCCCTGGTCACTTCATGCCCCTACAGTATTCAGACAGTCTTATCCTCCAGTGGAATTGTTATAGATTTTTCCACCGCCTTGCTGAGCTACAACAGCTTTTAAGCATATATAACATGCATTCTGTATTGCCATACAGGAGACATGGTTTCCAGGAAATGCACCTTTGCCCTTTGTGGCTACTGAGGTTATTTTAAGAATTGTACCACCTGTGAGAGGGCATTGGGTGGAGTTTGTACGTTTGTGCTGGACTCTATATGCAGTGACCTTGTGCCTCTTGATGTGTAATTGCAGGCTATGGCTGTTCAGGAAAGGGCACATCAGGATTTTACCATATGTAATATTTATCTCCCTCCCAGTAACGTTGTATCCCAGGATGTACTGTCTGCATTGTTCTTTCAGCTCCCTCCACCATTTCTAGTCTTGTGTGACTTCAACACTCTTAATCCTTTGTGGGGTGGGACAATGACGGCTGGCCATGGTAAAGACATCGAAACTTTACTTACGTAATTGATGTTTCCCAGGTCTTCCACCAGCTATTCACTGGAAGGCCCACAATGATCTTTGTGGTAGTGACCACTTCTCGATCTTCCTGTCCCTCCCTCAGCATTGCTCCTCTGAACGCCCACCCAGATGGGTACCCTATAATGGTGGCTGGGATGTGTTCACCTCTGCTGCCGTCTTTGGCTCCCCATTGCAAGGCAGTATCGATGCAATGCCCCTGGTAGCTGAGTGGTCAGCGTGACGGAATGTCATACCTAACGGCCCAGGTTCGATTCCTGGCTGGGTCGGAGATTTTCTATGCTCAGGGACTGGGTGTTGTGTTGTCCTTTTCACCATCATTTCATCACCATCGACACACAAGTCGCCGACGTGGCGTCAACTCGAAAGACTTGCACCAGGCAAACAGCCTACCCGATGGGAGGCCCTAGCCACACGGCATTTCAATTTTATCGATGCAGCTTTTCAGCATACAACAGCAACCATTCCTTTGGCAGCCAACCAAGCCATCCTCCCTTCTTCAGGATGCCCCCCCCCTCCATCGGAAGATGGTACCCTTGTGACCCTCAGAGATCGCTGGAGTCATTAGAGATCGTAGATGGGCTCATCCAACAACATAGTGGCACCTTTCACTTGGGCACCTCATTGCCTTTAAACAGTTATGTGCCTGTGTTCGTTGCCTCATAAAACAACGAAAGCAGGAATCCTGGGAACGGCACATTTCCACCACTGGATCATGTACCTCTCCATCTCAGGTATGGGAAAGATCCGATGACCCTATGGCTTCCAGTCCCCTGCAAGTGTACCAAGTATTTCCTTAAATTATGCCATTTATACTGATCCAGATGCTGTTGCCACGTGTTTTGCTGAGCACTATTCTTGCACATCTCTGACTGAGACCTACCAACCTGCCTCCGGCTCATAAAGCAGTGGGAGGAGCAAATGCACTCATCTCTTACTGCCTGCCATCTGGAGGCATATAACATTCCGTTCTGTGAATGGGAACTCTCCAGTGCCCTAGCCCACTGACCTGATATGGCCCCAGGGCCAGACCATATCCACAAACAAATGCTGAAGCATCTGTCAAGTGGATTGTCAACGCCACACCCTTGTCCTCTTTAACTGAATCTGGAATGAGTATGAGTTCCTATCTTAGTGGCGAGAACACATGATAGTTCTGGTACTGAGACCAGGCAAGAACACTTTCGAGATTGACAGTTATCATCCAGTCAGCCTTACAGCTGTTCTCTGTAAGTTGCTTGAACACATGGTGAGCAAGCAGCTGTGTTGGCTCCTTGAGTCTCAGGCCCTTTGGGTTCCATCTCAGGGAAGTTTTCGCAAAGGCTGCTCCACTGCTGATAATTCGATTCACGTGGAGTCCACCATTTGGATGGCCTTTGCACATCATCATCACCTCATTTCTGTCTTTTTCGACCAACAGAAGGTGTATGATATAACACAGCATCACCACATCCTTACTACATTACACGAGTGGGGTCTCTGGGGTCCACTCCCAAATTTTGCCAAGAACTTCCTGTTGCACCGTACATTCTGGGTTCAAGTGGGTGCTTGACTCAGTACCCGCCATATCCAAGAGAACAGGCTCCCACAGGTCTTTGTACTAAGTGTCCTCTTTCTGGGGCCATTAATGGTTTAGCAGCAGCTGTGGGGCCGTTGGTATATGCCGACGATTTTTGCTTTTGTTATTTCTCCTCTAGTGTGGTTGTTAGTGTGCGTTGCCCACAGGGCGCCATACGAAAGGCAAAGTCATGGGCTGCCACACATGGCTTTCAGTTTTCAGCTGCCAAAACTCGTGTGGTGCACTTCTGTCACCATTGTACTGCCCACCCACACCCAGAGCCATCTCCGACACCGGCGACCCAGAATTGGGCTTATAATTGCTGAACGCCTCCAGTGTCTCTATTTAGAACTGCAGCTACCTTCACTATCACCCCTGGTTAGGGAGACATCGCATCTGCCCCCATGGCTTGTGCCCTGAACTCGCATCTGCCTTGAAGTCTCCGTTGGTCCAAAACATTCCGTTGAGCCCACGATTTTTCGCCACCTGTTCTTGGCTGTCCTTGAGAAGTATTTGGATTGGAAGTGGTACTCACCAATGGATCAACAATCGACAGACGAATAGGCTTTGCATACACACATGCACAGTGTAGTGAACTCCACTCTTTGCCAAATGGCTGCAGTGTCTTCACTGCTGAACCGATGGCCATTAAATTAGCACTTAGCCATGTTCGTTCTTCGTTCTTGCACTGGCAAGAGTATCCGACTCTCTAGTGACTCACTTAGTAGTCTTCAGGCTATAGAACAGTGCTGCTCTCCTCACCTGCTGGTTGCAGCTATCGAGGATCTTGCCTCAGACCTCCAACAAGCTGGACCACCAGTCATTTTTGGTTGGTAGGTTCATTCGAGGCAGAGGACCAAACAGCGAGGTCATTGATCTCTTCAGATTAGGGAAGGATACGGAAGGAAGTCGACTGTGCCGTTTCAAAGGATCCATCCTGGTATTTGCCCGAAGTGATTTACAGAAATTGTTAGATCGTCAAACATTTCTATGTACAGATGCAGGCTGACAATAATGTATCGGTTATAGACTGCAGATTACTGCTAAAGAGATAGTAAAAAGGTAGCAAATTAAGGAGAAGGAACCTGGATAAGTTGAGTTCCAGAGCTTATCGCTGATGATTATAATAATAAAAGTGTTGAAAATGAAGAATCCAAAGGGAATTCACGCATGTAAAATGTGAGATTGGCCGAAAGTGCAAAAAGCAAATTGAGAATGGCTAGATGAAAAATGAAAGGCTGTAGAAGTATGCATGGAAGAGATGTTAAAAATAAAATCTCCATTGGAGAAGCAGCTGTATAGACCGCCAAGAGCTCAGATGGCTAGCGAAAACTAAATGAAGAAGGGAAGCCTGGAAGGAATATGTAGAAGGGATGGTGTAGGGCTGTAGAAGCGAAATTGAACAAAATGTGAAATGTGAGATGTCAGAAGACATGAGGCAGTACTGATCCTATGACTTATCTTAGAATATAGTATTTGCAGTATTTGTAGATTTAGAGTGAGTTTTTGATAACCCTGACTAGAGTACACTCTTTCAAACTCTGAAGCAGAAGGGATAAAACACAGGGACACAAGATTCTCTATAATTTGTGCAAAAAACCGGACTGCAGTTGTCAGAGCTTGCAATATAACCATGTTCACCGTGCTAATCTGCCTCTGGTAGCTGGCTGAAAAATGTTTGTCTAAAGTAGGCTGTCTTAAATGATGAGGCCCACACCAGGTTTGCAGTCCAGATTCTTTAACTGCACTCTGATACTGAATAACCTACTGTCTATGGCCAGATCAAGTCTTATTTATTTTAATTTACGCACAGCTAAATGGTGAGCCACATACTACATTCCGTTGATGTCCTATAACGGACTGTGTGACTGTATTCACCTAACATAGAATTGATATAAAAGTTCATGTGTGTCAAGTAAATTATTAACACATTTGATAACTACGTCGTTCTTGAAGTATAACTGGCATATTAACATGAAAAACGATGTGCACAGTAACTATAGTTTGGAAATAACACAGTTCACAGTCCAATTCTTCCACATTTTGCAGAATGCTTTTAACTAAAGATTAACACTGTTCCTGAAATTAATTATAAGTTCACAGCTAATCACTAAAAACAGTCACTGAATTACAGAATAATCTCTCAGATACGAAATTTAGATAAAACTTGGCACATTGTATGACTTGCAAATTGTGCTAACTCACCTACAGTGCACTTTCCCTTATTGGCTGACATAGATCTTGCACATTTCAAAACCTTCCACAGACTGACTAAAATGGCTTCCAATAGCCTCTCTTTCATAAGGTTACTGTAATTGAAACGGAAGTTGTCTCCTATTTCTTGCTGTATTTTCATGAGTTACAATCAAAAATTTAAGTTTCTGAGCAAGTGAATAGTAAAGGAAGATTCTTCTAAATGTGGACGTTTGGATACAACAATAATCTCTACTTAATTATTACTCAGTCTAGTCATTGCATTTCAGTAACAATGTTTTAGCTATGAATGGTAATTACTTTGAAACTAAAAGTTGAAACATCAGCTCTATAATTGCTTCTGTCTTTTACATGGTCTTTTTATGTACTTGATCAGGAAGTCTGCAATCCCATATTTATATATAGACAATTATAACGAAGTTTTGTGTTACTGATTTTTAGATAAATTAATACACTTATGAGTTCTAATCAACCAGAAGCATTTAATAGATAATAAAGTTAAGTTGACTAAGCCCTGAGTTAATATGCAAGGTTTTTGGTACCTTGCACATGTCATAAAAATAACACTTGAAGATACTTACAAAAAATGATGGAATAAAAGCATAACAGGGGTAAAGAATCCAATAACTTTGTTACAAGTTCAAGGACTTGAAAGGGAAGCAGTAATGGAGAAAGTAGGAGTAGAGAAGATATAAAATCCATAATGGTCATAGCAAGAGAAACAGTTCTGAAAATGAGGTATTTCTTTTCTGAAGGTATTTGTCTGTAGTGTCTGAAGATTTTTGTCTGAAGTTCAGCCCTGTATGGAAATGAAACGTGAATACAAAACAGTTCAGTGCAGAAGCGAATAAAAGCTTTGGAAATGTGATGCTACAGAAGAATGTTGACGATTAGGTGGGTAGATCATAAAACTACTGAAGAGGTACTGAATCGAACCAGGGAGAAAAGAAATTTATTGCACAACTTGACTAAAAGAAGGAGTTGGTTGATAGGAGATAGCAAGTGTCAAGGAACTGCTGGCTTGTCAAAGGGAGAAAGTGTGGGAGTTAAAAATTGTAGAGGGACACCGAGATTTGACTACAATAAGCTGATTAAAATAGATGAACGGTGCAGTGGTTTTACAGAGGTGAAGAGGCTTACACCAGATGGACTAGCATGGAGAAATGCATCAAATGACCCTTTGTACCGAAAACCACAACAAATAAATAGTAATGTGATTACATGTAGCTATAACACATTTCAAAGATTTTAAATAAGCAAAAGGTCACAGTGAAAACTAAAATAATTTAAAAAATGTAGCTACAGAGCGATTACATCTTGTGACATAAAAACAGATCTCGATTGTACGTCAGCAGCTCACATAGAACATCGTAAATATTAATATGTGACACACCACTGCATTTTTCTTTGATGAGGTATTAAAAGCTGTAAAAAAAGTGCATTGTTCCATCAAAAATACCTATAGCTACTTCCATATCTCGGTGAATTAAAAAAAATTCGAGTATTAATCATATGATAAACTAGGTATTTTCTGTGTGCTATCATTTGCAAAAAATCTCATTTCGATATCTTCAATCATTTATGAAACATGATGATTGGTACAATCACACCCAATTAGTAGGGACATAATTGCGTGCACCACTTATGACCCATCTGCCAGATATACAAACCAGTATCTAAAGAACGAAACGATATATCGTTCTGCTCTGGATTTAAACTTGCTCTTCTTAAAAATAATGTTATACACTCTTGGTAGTTTGGGTCATAATGACCTGACAAGGAAATCTCTAGAAGAGTGCATTAAGGCAATATTAGTACATGACATTTAATATAATTTAATTGTTTCCTGACCCAGGTACGCTACTGTTGTGCAATGTAATATTAGAATTGATCACAATTCAAGCAAAGAAACAGAGGTATCTCTCTTTTAACCACAAATAATATTTGGTAAAAACATAAGTAATATCAGCGTATTCTTTCTTTATAGTGTGGTTCTAAATACAATAAAATAATATTGGATAAATTTCTCTACCTGATTCTGGATTCCAAAAGCTGCTTGTTGATTCACTATACGATTTATAAACACAAGTAAGCAATAATACATCAATATATACTTCTAACATAATTTTATCTAAATCTTCCCATTTGTCACTATACACTCTCTGCCCTCAATATTAGTCACTTGCAACACAATACAGCAGAGTGTTTTGTTCTTAATTACTTGCAAAACGGATTTGATATCATTTACTCTGGATGTAGTATATCTGGTTAGACAAGGTGTCACTTTCATTGGATGCCCTTCCACGATGTGGAAACGATATCAAACTCCAACTGGTGTTCTTATCTTTCGATTTAACTACTTTCTCAGTTTCCTAATTCTCACTACTAACCTCACTTTGTGGAGCATAGTCTTCTGATTCTGACACAGAGTAAATGCTGTCTTCACTAGTGTAGTTTTGTTCTTCTGAAATATCGTCCCCACTGTCAGGTGCATTGCCTAATGCTTCTAATTCACCTTCAGTTAAGCGATATTTTGCCATCACAACAACACATCACTATTTACTGCAAGAGCTAAAAATGTAACATCTTCCTTCAATAGTCAATTGAGCAAAACCAGTTTCTTACTCTCCAACATTTATATCTACAACAATATAGTGTCTATTGCTGCAAAAGCAAAAGTGGCCTCCAGTGTTGTGTATATTGATATGCACATGGCTCTGAATATAGTGGGATGCGAAACTCAATGAAAGCTGTGCAAAAATCAGTATTAAAACAACTAGGTCATTATTGTCCAAGGAATAGTAGTGTAACAATGTCAACTATATCGAACAGAATGATGTTTTTCAATAAGTCAAGGTATTATGGGAAGCTGTTATGAACAGAAACAAATACATAAATTTACAAGCACCAGACATTACATTTAAATTAGCAATAGAAAGATAAATTTATGGTCGCATCATATTGACCCAAGGAGAACAGCAGGGTTAAATACAGTTTCGATATATTTGCCAAATTTCAATGCTATAACGTATTACCTAAAACGAACGCAAAGTCTATGTAATGTGTTTTTGTCTCTGCAAACTTTTTAAAATTTCATGCACTGTTTTACTTACCTTTGTGCAGCACAGTAGCTATGACAAATATCGAAAAGAAATCTGGTCATTTATCAAGTGAACATCTCAGGCTGTAAGATGCTATTGATTAAATTCTCTCTCCAAATAGTTTCCTTGAAATTGGAGTATATATTTTACAGAGGCTGGAGCGTCCCCGCAAGCACTTCAGTGATAGTTCGTGTGGCCTGAACATCGTCACTCAGAGCGTTCTGTTATCTGCTGCGCAGACCTGCAGCACGTCATGTGGCATGGGATGTGGTTACAAATCATCATGTTAAGCCTCCCATGACATGTTGCTGATGGTGTTTCCATGTCAACCATGCTGCTGTTGCAGACGTTGCTGTGCGGCAGCCGCTATTGAGAACAGGGCCTTAACCAAAATTCTCAATCCCACTTGCTTTGCCCTTATAGATCTCTCTCTCATTATGTTAACTGAATCTTCCGTCGGTTCCTGGTAGAATAACATTATGATAAATGAAAAGCGGTAGTTCGCTTTTGTTCTATGGTGTTACTTCTATTGTGTTAATTGGTTTTGGCTTACAAGGCCATCTTCAGACATTTACTGAGTATTGTCACTAAAGAAGTTACAATGTTCTTAAGCAACACTGGAAGAAAATTTACACATCTAGACTGAAACAGGAACATCCAGAAGTAGTCAAAAAGGTGCTTCAGGATTTTAGTATTTGGAGGCGAGATATGTGGCCGAAAAATGCAATCCTTCTTTTCCGCATTGTATCAATAATGGATTCACTTTCTTTATACACTTCTGAATTGGACAAAAGTCCCCACTGCCCATTAACTTGGTGTTTCTACCTGATAATTGTTCGGAGTATTCTTCTATCAACTTCCTGCAATTTGTCAGTTGTTGCTTGAGTATTTGGTCTGAATAGTGTTTCACTTGCATATGTTGCTTCCGGTTTAACGACGGAGGGGTAATGTCGAAATTTAGTATTTATTGAAAGAGATCGTTTTTTGCAATTAGACCTTTGCCGCTAATCGTTCTAGTTGTTCTATCTGAACCTTTGCTCCATCAATATTGTTTGCCAACAGCGCCAAATCATCTGCAAATGCAAGGCAGTTAAGTTGAATCTTTCTTCCAATCTTAACAGATGGTGGGCATATCTTGTTCCATTCACACATGATTTTCTCCAGCACACAATTGAACAATAATGGAGACAATCCATCGCCTTGTCGAAGGCCAGTATGAATCTCAAAAGGTTCAGAGAATTCATTTCTGAACCTTACTCTTCCTTTAGTATTTTGAAGGGTGACTGCAAAGAGGTTGACAAGTTTCTAATGTAAACCAAATTCTTTAAGAATTCACAGTAGAGATTCACGATGGATACTATCGTAGGCTTCTTTAAAATCGACAAACGTGATCACTAGTTTCCTGTCCCTGACCCTTTGAAATTGCATTATCCATTTGAGACTAATAATTTGATCAGGACAGATTCGTCCTGGACGAAAGCCTCCTTGATATTAGCCTAGTTCACCATCAAGTTGTTCATGAATTCTGAAATACAGAACATTGGAAAATTTTTTTATAAGTAATATCCAGCAGGGATATACCCCTATAATTATTTGGATCCAATCTATCTCCTTTTTTGTGTAGTGGGTGGATTATTGCAACATTCCATTCCTCTGGTAATGTCTCAGTATTCCAAATGTCAGTAAAATGTTTGTGTAAGTTCAGAATAATTTGTACATTTACATATTTCCAAAGTTCTTCCACTAGTTGGTTCTCACCTGCTGCTTTATAATTCCAAAGTGAGTTAACCGCTGCTTGTACTTCATCTGGTTGTGGTGGTATAACGTTTTCTAAATGCGTTTTGTTTCTTGGATAGGGGTCAAATTCCAAATGATGTTCAGGTTCCGCACTATTTAGTAACTGTTTGAAAAATTTAGCCAGTATCATTGAATTGTCATAATTGTTATGTGCTACCTTTCCGTTTGTATCCTTCATCGTAAGAGTAGGTGGTGTGAATTTCGACTGGTACTGTTTGAATGTCTGATAGTAATCTCTCGTCTTGTGGCGATTGAAGGCATCCTCGATAGATTTTAGCGAGTCCTTATGAAATTGCCTTTTGACCCCTCTAATTTCTTTGGCGGTTGATCGTCTAGCATTTATTAATTCCTCCCTGGAGCTTTCAGTTCTCTTTTGTTGGTCATTTAATCAGGCCTTATGTTTACGTTGAATCGCTACATCACATTCCTCATTCCACCAAGCATGTTTCTTGCGTTTCCGTACAGGAGCTACTTCTTCAGCCAAGGCTTTTAATCGATTGACAGTGGCCTCTAGATTGTCACTTAAAGGTATCCTTGATCTCTCGTAATATATCTGATTGGATAATAGAACCATTTTTTTTCTTTTTTCTCTGCAAATAGCCAGAACGAAATTCAGTAATAAGATACTAAGAAAACCTTTGCATTGCCCTAACTAAACGTTCAGCCTATTTTTAATTATTTTTGTTTCTAATCGTCAACCTCCTTCTGTAATGCAAAAAATCTCATTCTTTATTAGTTAGTTATTATTACTATTATTACTGTTATTCATTCACTCGCAAGAGCTTCCCTATGCCTATGCAGCCTCATGCCGATAGATAAATTTGTGTCACACTATACTGCTCAGCAGTCTAATATGTACTATGTATTCTGCAACTGCTACAGATAGCTATGAATTTATGACCACGATCATGGTTTACCGCTGGCTCAGCTGTTTGCTATAGTGTTACACATGTTAATGGAAGATTATGTTCAGGCACGGCAAGAGTCTTCCCCCTGAATAATTTAATTCTGGCAACGCCCATAATGGTGCAGTGGAAAGATTTCCCTCAGTGCTGACGACACACTCGGTTCGCATTTCATACTCATCACTTTTTGCTGTGATACGAATTCGTATGGAACAATATGTGTAAAAATTTTCCATAATTCTGTTGTCAAATCCAGTGTGAATCGTTCTAGAGAATGGTATGGACTGCCATAGTTTACAATGCTTGTTTTTAAATTACCAGTTTCCTAGTTCCAGCATCGTCATAATCGGCAGTATAAATCAGAAAGATAAAAATTACATTAAGAGATCAGGTGGTTGTACAGAGATAGCATTACTGTGCACACGGCTAGATTTAGAATGCTCTCTCTTATGTTTAGAGTTTAGATGACTAATTTTGGATAGAAACCGATATGGCCACTGCACTTATGACTGATGACACATGAAAATTGAAAAAGTTGGGATATCTCGTGAGAGAAGTTCCTAATCTGTTCTTGTAGTACAGCAACAATCAGCTGTTGTAAGTCACAAGCCTTTATCAATGATAAGCCCCAGATATTGTCAAAAATTTTTGCTAGCTCTAGTCACAGTAAATCAAATGAAAAGAGAATATTAAGAGAATATTACTAGAATTTGGTGGCGTCACTCAGCACCAATCCCAAAAGTAAGTAAACCATCATGAGCTGCTAAACATCGTCAGCAATATTGCCAAGTCTCAACTGTTCTAGCAGTTTGAAGAACTTCATGGACAGATCACACAGTCCTCACTGCCATCCACAGCCTGCTCCAGTCATTCCTCAGTGGAGCTGCCCTACCACACGCCAATCTAAGGGACAACTTCAAACTGACAGGAGATAACACCATTGTAAAATACAGATGAGTTGCACACTTGCCCTGTTCTGATTTTGACTACACGTTATTTTAACAAAACTAAAAATGTGTGCAAAACGATCTTGTTCAAAATGCCAAGAAACAAATATTAAGCTCTGTTGGCCCCAAATTGTGGATTCACAAGAAGAAATTGAATGTATGACTACTGAACTAGAAACAAAACGGAAGAAAGAGGTAAATGTGCAGTTGTGTAGTTTCACTTATTTTCACCTGCAGATGTTAGCGTTCGTAGACAGAAATTTGAATCGTCAATTTTACCGGAGGACCAGAAATTTAAAAGACTGTATAATGCTTCGGATCCATGCATATAGCAATGAATGACAACACATGCAGATGAACACTCATTACTGACAATTATCACACACAGAAGAAAATATACATATTCGTCCTCTAGTGTATGAGACGTGCGGGCTCTGACCTACGACAGCCGCCCAACCGAGTCCTCTTTCGTAACAGAACTCCCTCTCGCCGTGGCGAGTGTTCCATTAGCCGCCCTTGGAGGGTTGGCGTCCTGGCCATTGCCCCTCAGGTACAAATAGCTCGAGAGAGGTCAGCACTCGCCAGCGACTCGGTCGAGTGTAGTGACTGAACATACCAGCCACCAAAGACATATAAATTTCTTTTCGAATGGTACAGGTCCTGCTAAAGAGTAAAGGAGAACATATGGAAATACATTTATCCCTGCGTCTGTCAACCAGTTTTTCCGTTACTACAGTTTGTAACTGGCGCCTGAGAAACAGAATCACATAAACAAGGAATACACGCAATCATAAAAAATAGTGACATTCACAGAGTCTCCTGCAAAGTAAGCACAGAACAAGAGAAAGAAAGTGAACAAGAAAAGAAAACGCACAAATACACTGTTCACTTCTGTGTCACTTCACTCGGTAAAGGACATGTATTGCAGACTGGTCTGTTGAAAATCGCTTGTGGTGTACGGACAGTGGCCACTTGCACCATTTTGTCGCGCCCAGGGTGTACTCCTTCAATGATGCCCAGGTTCCAGTATAAGGGTAGCAGGTTATCTTCCCTTACTACGACCAGTGAGCCAGGCTGCTCATTCTGACTGGAGCCTGTCCACTTAGCCCACTGCTGCAGACGATGTGGGTAGTCAGATGACCAGCGCCGCCGTAAGATCTGGAACCCCATCTTGTGAGCAAACTCAGTTTGGCTATACCTTGATCTGGCTGAGGGATACTTGTGATAGCGGTTCCAATCAGGAAATGGTCTGGGGTGAGGACCTGAGGGTCAGAAGGATCCCAAGATAGTGGTGTGAGAGGACAAGAATTCAGGCAAGCAGTATGACGAGTCAGATTTGGCAGCTCTTCAAATGTTGGACATAAGGTTCCCATCGTTCGCCGCAAGTGGTACTTGAATGACTCCCCTCCTGCTTCCCATATTCCGTCAAAGTGTGGTGATGCTGGGGGAATGAAGTGCCAATCGATGCCTTCCTCATGCATGAAGTTTTGCACCTGTTTCTGCCGATGATGACTAGCTCCGCCAAAGTTTGTGCCATTGTCGCTGTATAAGTTTTGGCACCTACTTCATCGTGACAAATCTTCTAAGGGCTGACAAGAATCCTTCAGTAGTCATGTTGCCAACTACCTCCAAATGCACTGCTCGTGTCACCAGGCACACCGACAGGGCAACATACCACGTTTCCTTTAATTTGGATCGCCATGGGCCAGTTTTCATATAGAACGGTCGTGTGTAATCAACCCCACAGTTGGAGAAGTGCCCCACAACATCTACCTTTGGGCGTGGCAAGAGTCCCATGAGCATTGTTCAGGCTTTGCCTTTAATCAATGATAAGTCAAGCACTGATGCAGAACACCCGTGATTGCATTTTGTCCGTTAGGTATCCAATATTGCTTCCTGAGAGATGTAAGCATCAGTTGACACCCAGTGTGGGAAAGACGAAGATGTTCACCTTCCACTATTACTCTTGTGAGATGAGGGTCACGTGGCAGTATGAGTTGGTGCTTCTCCACATATGACGGATCTGCATTTCGTAGCCTGCCGCCTGCCCGTTGTCATCTCATG
Organism: Schistocerca serialis cubense; assembly: GCF_023864345.2. Lineage (NCBI taxonomy): Eukaryota > Metazoa > Arthropoda > Insecta > Orthoptera > Acrididae > Schistocerca > Schistocerca serialis. The sequence goes on from NC_064640.1 coordinate 638,482,209, forward strand.
ACTCCGAGGATAGGATGCAATGATTTGAGTTTAGCATTCTTGTCTACTAGCTTGTTAGTCTCCAGCTGGTAGATTTCTGTTGCATATGTGGCTTCTTGTGGTAATCTGACACACCGTAGCAAGGCATCCTGCAGTTCATTGAGAGACAAGTTAGCAGTTACTCTTGTTTTCCTTGTAGTTTTGCTATTATTATAAATCTGATACAGTATGACATTATTCTCTATAATCGTGACAACTTCGAGAATCTACAGATGAGATCATCTTGGATTACTCTGCTGATGCGACAGAGGACTTAACTCCTGAGATGCGTAACCGCTAGAAGCATCTAATACTGACCATGAAGTGACGTCTTCTTTAAGTCAGGCTGATCCTTCCCACCACCGGCTGCATCTCGCGGGTCTGCAGCAGATACTCCTCGCGAAGTCAGAGTAGCTAGCTTTTCCATTGCAGACACATGGTTTCATACCGCAGCTGCTGTGGTGTCCTATATCTCGGAAACACGGTTCCCCACGAACGTCTTCAACCATGTGAGTGGACCCGCAAGACATGCCAGCACAATGGATGAGTCAGTCCACAGGTACGTTCGTTCGATGTCTACACCCAGAGCGCGAACAACGTGATGGCAGTTGTGAAAGCAAGAGAGCCCCACAGAGTTCCAAGCGAGGTAACAACAGCTTTATCAGTGGAGATACTATTGTTTTGGAACTCAGTAATTTGACACATGTGACTCCATGCTGGTTAGTTAATCGCACATAGACACAACAGCCATAGGCCTTCTCCGAAGCATCGCAGAATCCATGCAGTTGTATGCTGACAGGTTTCCCACCTGCAATTACTTAACGATCAACGCGAATGTTGTCTGTCATGCGAATTTCACTGCATAGTGTCTGCCACGAGCAGTGTGACTCTGGAGGCAAGCTCACGTCGCACGTTAACTTACGCTGCCATAGACGTTGCAAAAATATCTTGAATGTGATCATAGTGGGGCTAATTAACTCCAACGGATCAAAAATAGATAACGTGACAGACAGTCACGTTTTGTGAAGCTGTCTACATTACGAGCTGGTCTGACATTGTTCACAAATTAATCAGCAACTGGATATCAGAGTAAACCTAACGATTTAATATCCTCGTCGTTATCAAGCTCTAGAGGTAGTTTTGTTGCTCACAACTCTGAGGTGATATTTTCAAGTACATCTGCACTGTTGCTGCACCATTCCCGTAATGAGAACCCACGTTTCTTCAATAGCTTTTTGAAATCTTGCTGGGCATTGATTGCAGCCTCTGCATTATCACAGCCTGAGATACAATCATCAACATAGAAATGATTAGTAAGAATGTTCGCTGCCTCGATCCGCTCACCCTCTTCATGAGCTAATTGTAACAGACACCGTACTGCAGGAAAAGGTGAACAAGTCATTCCGTACGTGACTGTCTTTAATTGGTATTCCTGAAGTGGCGCAGATCTATCACTCCTCCACAATATTCTTTGGTAACTGCTATCTTCATCCGCTACCAGAACTTGTCGATACGTCTTCTCTATGTCTGCTGTGAAGGCAATACGGTGCATGCGGAAGCGTAATACTATGGAGCACAAAGCATGTTTAATGGTTAGACCTACCATTAGCAAACTGTTTACTGACAAATTCGTGTTAGTTTTGCGGAACAATCAAACACTATTCTAGTTTTAGTAGTCGAGCTGGCTTCTGTAAGAACAGCATGATGTCACATGTAATCTGAAATGGCATCTGTCGTGACTACTAGTTTCATATATCGTAAGCTTTCAAACTCCCTCATAAACTCTTTGTAGCTTTCCTTAAGCTTCGGTTGTTTCAGTAGTTTCTGTTCAGTCTGAGAGAAGGTATTTGCTGCGGTGTGGAAATAATTGCCTAATTGACTCGGCTCTTCGCGAAACGGAAGACGAATAGCGAATCTGTCTGTAGAATCTTTAGTTGTGTGTTCCACAAAGCGTGCTTCGTATTGCTCCTCTTCTTTCGTCATTACAATACGATTTAATTCCCCTATCTCCTAGGATCTCTTCACTAACATTTGAACGACGGGGTCGGTTTTTACAAAGCACGACACGACCAGCCGCCTGGAAGAAATGATGTGCTCTACCGTTTCATACTGTGCTGGCATAACCCAACCTAGTTCTTTCTCTTGAAAAACAGGACCATCAGTTCCTGTGGAAATATTCCTTGCCTTCTGAATGCGTGGACAAACTTCTGCTCCCAGCAACACGCTGATCTTGCCAGGTGACCAAAATTCTGGAACAGCGAGCTGTACACTTGGCAAGTCCCACGTACTGGGATCGGTTGTTTGTTCCAGCAAGGCGTCAGTTATCTTCGGCAAAACTAAACATTCGGCAGATAACATGAAGTTGTTTATACAGGAGCCGACATGATCAGAGACAAGGTGTTTTGTTGCTGAGAGGATTGCACCTATTCCTTGTATCAGTACTCTGCTGTGCCATCTTTGAAGTCTGACATTGAGGCGTTGTGCGCATGCTTCCGATATAAAGCATGACTGCAACCCAGAATCCAAGAGAGCAAAAGTTTGCCATTTGCCACTGCTATCTTGCAACCTTATTCTCTCTGTAGCAAGCAACACTCGTTTGCCAAGGCTGACTTTCAGTGAGTCATAGCTCGATGTGCTTGCGGGATGTATGCCATTGTGCTTATGCTGCGTTTACTTGGACGGTCCTTCATTGATCCATCTTGTGTGTGTTCTATTTATGCGAGTAGCAACGTGTCGTGCCGTTTCCGACAAGCAAACAGATTTGCAATTAGATCACTCTTCAGACAATTGTAGCACAAACTGTGGCACGTCACAATAGCTTTGCTTTCGCTACACGCGGCCTGCCTGAATTTGCTGCACATGTGCAGCGCATGAGGCAGGTTGCGCATTGCACATGCAGCACTGGTAGCGATGTAGATTTGTCTCGAATGCCCACAGCGCTTGGCGTTGGAGGCAGTCTGCTGTTTGTACCCAGATGTGCTGTGCGGTAGTGGTACTATAGCCTTGACGATTTCCAATGATCTGCATTTATTTTCGAGAAAAGCACATGTCTCTTTGAATTTTGGGAAGGTATTGGAACCCAGACTGGTTTCAAGTTCTGTTCTTATAGAGTGCTCAACTTTTCCTATAAGGAGCGGTGACGTAATTATGTCTTGAAGGATACATCTAGTTGTAATGCCATCAGCTCAAGCTCACTGCTTGAAGACTCGTTAAGTAGTGCACGAAGTTCACTTACTCATGCCCATGTCATTGTCGGCAACGTTAACAGGTTCTTCAGATGTGCCGACGCAATCAGTCTGTCGCAAACCATATCAAATGCTATCTTAAAATTAGTGCTAGTTACCGGAAGATGGGCAATTATATTTTGAGCTTCATCTAAGTAAATGATTATATTCAGCAATGTCCTCTAATTCCTCACTATTTACCACGAGACTCGTAAATTGTCATCAAAACGCCTCAACTGCGTTACATCATGGTTAAATGATGTCAGTTTATGGTTTGCAGCTTGATGCTACGTTTTGGTGGACTCAAGGCAGATCCAGAATCTGACGAAACCATGTTAGCTACAGTGGCATGATTCATCTGCATTGCTGTCTCAGTTTTTCCGAAACCTCGAAGACCATATTTTCGAAGGATTCCCTGTCGTCAGCATGTATGTCTACGTCTTCAAACAATTCGAGCTATGACTGCGCGTCTTCGCACTTCTCCAAGACCTTTGGCAACTGTTCTAGCCTGACAGTAATATCCAAAGTCTCCGATTTCCCTGTTACGCCAAATTCGTTTGTAAACTTTAATAACCGCCAGAGGCTTGCTTTCGCCACTGAGCGCGTAGTAACAACTTTCTTTCTTAACACTTCATCCATCATGAAACGTTAGCGGTAGCATGCATGAGCAGAAGCAGCTGTTGAGGTGAGTGGCAATTTATAGGAAGCAGGATAATCAAATCAGTACTTCGCTTATAGATGCGCCCTGTCGACGCCGCTGGCTGTGTCCCCGTGTTGCTCCGCTGAAGTTCGCCACTGCCGTTCCGCCCATGGAGGGCTGCCGCTGCACTCTACTTCGTCGAATCCATCACAGTCCGGCCAGGAGGACCAAAATGTTAGCGTCCGTAGACAAAAATTTGAATAGTCAGTTCTACCGGAGAATCAGGAATTGAAAAGACTGTATAATGGTTCGGATCCATTTGCTCTTCAATGAACGACAACATATATAGAGAAGTAGTCATTATTGACACCTATCACACACAAAAGAAAATATACGTATTCACCCTTTAGTGTATGAGGCGCGCGGTGCTCTTCCACAAATGAAGTCATTCTCGCCGTGGCGCGTGTCCCGAGACGCCCTTGGAGGGGTGGTGTCCCGGCAATGACGCTTCAGGTACAAATAACTCGAGAGAGGGCAGCACTCTTCAGTGACTCGGTCAACTATACCGATCAGACACATACTAACAATCCAGTTGATTCCTTCTGTGATTTATCCCATCTTGTTTGATACAGAGTTGTTGAATGAAGTACAGATTCTTGTCACTGACAATTGCATTGAATCTGTTCAGAGACATTCTCTTTTTTGTGATGTAACTTGGCATTCGCGAAGCAGAATACTGTGGGTATTCCTGAGAGGTTTCCATGAGACATATGGCATGTAGGGTGATTTACTTGTAATAGTTACCATCTCAATTAAAGTAGTAGTGAAAGGAAGTGATAAGATACACCCTTTTTAGCAAAATTGGAACTGATTTCGAAATCAGCTACTGCTTTAGAAATCGCGCACTTTAGAACCATGTGGACAAGGCTTTGCTGAGGTAACTGCTCGCTCATTGCTATAGTCGTAGCTGAGGTAGATATATAACAACGTGAAAGATGAGAGTAAGGGTAGCTTATGCTTTAAACAACCTTCTTGGAATTAAAAGTTTACTTCACTAACGCGACGTGATGTCGTAAACAGGAATTGGTTCAAATGGTTCAAATGGTTCTGAGCACTATGGGACTTAACATCTGAGGTCATCAGTCCCCTAGAACTTAGAACTACTTAAACCTAACTAACCTAAGGACATCACACACATCCATGCCCGAGGCAGGATTCGAACCTGCGACCGTAGCAGTCCCACGGTTCCGAACTGCAGCGCCTAGACCGCAAGACCACCGCGGCCGGCGTAAACAGGAATTATTCAGAATATTTCATCCATCTGACAAGCAAGAGTCAAGCGAATTTAGCAGGATCAATGCGTCCCACAACTGCATATCAGTCATAACAACAGCTCTGCCAACCAATGCCTACTCATTTCAGTCTTGTTATACTCTGGTTGGCAAGAAGAATGAATTTGCGTAGGTGGAATCGTGCATTGTCGGTTCTGGACACCCAATGTAGCACAGTGTCTTGAACGAGGTTGGATGTCCAGATCCGATCATGCAGGAATCCAGCTACGGAAACGTTTTCTTCTTGGCGCTAGCGTAGCCAAGACTCCGTAACACCATAACCGTTGTTTGGTAACTCTTTTTGTCATAATAGTAATATGCGGGTGTGGGAGTGATTTATCCTGCTAAATTCGCTTGATCTTTTCTGTCAGCTCCATGAAATCTTCTGAATAATTACCACTTATCACAATAGGCCAGCAACGTAAACTAATTAATTCCAAAAAGGCCATTTCGTGCATAATATGCCCTTACTCTTATCTTTCAAGTTGCGAACTATCTACCCCAGCTACGGTTATGGCAATGAGTGAGTGTTTACTGCAGCAATGTCTTGTTCACATATTTGTAAAGTGCTCAGTTTATAAAGTGGTAACGGATTTAGAAATCAGTTCCGATTTTGCTGAAAAATGTGTATCTTATCACTTCCTTTCATTATTGCTCTAATTGAGCTGGCAACTGTCACAAGCACGTGATGAATCTGAAGCCTCCGTGTCATATGTCTCCTAGAAACCTCGAAGAGTGTGGCCATATTTGTCTGCTTCACGAATGCGATGTTACACCGCTACCAAAACAAGAAAAAGTCGTTGAACATATTCGAAACAACTGTCGGTCATAACAATCTGTATTTTATTCATCAAATTGGTATGAAACAAGCGAGATAAATCACGGAAGTAGTGAACAAGCTTGCTAGTATGCTTTCCCAGTGGTAGATCTGGAGGTGAAGACGTATGAAAGTTCGCAACTGCACATTTGCCTATTTCTTCCGTTTTGTTTCTGTTTCTGAAGTGATACATTCAGTCTTTTCTTGTGAATTCATTGTTTGATTTAATTCTCCGCGGCGTCGATGTATTTGTCTATTGTTCATAATATCTCCACATTTTGGCGATATTAATGATATTCTAGCTGTGTATTACACAAGACTGTATCTAGATACAGTCCATTTGAGATCAACAGTGCTTATTATTTAACTGTTTATAGGCACTTTGGCCGAGGTTCTTTTGCACACATTTTCAGTTATGAAACTAGATTTTCAGTTACGTTAAAACAAAATTCTGCCGCAACCCGAACAGGTTAAGTATAAAACTCATTGGTATTTTTCGATGGCGTAATCTGTGTCGGTTTGAAACCGTCTCTTAGATCGGAGTTTGGTAGTTCCTTACATCGGCGTTTGGTGGTGCGGCTCCACTGAGGGCTGGTTGGAGCAGGCTGTTGATGGCAGTGACGACATTGTGAGCTGCCCATGAAGTTATTCATATTGCTACAGCCATTACGACTTGATAATACTGCTGACAATGTTTGGCACCAAGTGCTCATTCACTTACTTTCGGGATTGGTGCTGAAAGATCCTGCTAAATTCTCGTAGTATTCTCTTTTCATAGTGATGAAGTAATCTGAATAGTCAGCGTGTTCGTATGAAATTACGAAAATAAATGTAATTTTCGACCCTTGGATGGTAATTCCATGCTTAAATTTCAACTGGTTTTGTATTTCATGTTGTGAAAAGCCCAGTAACAAAAGATGCCAATGAGAGGCCGGAGATGTACGCAAAACTTCGCAACAATTTCTGTTGACGACAGATAAATTCGTGTCACAGTATATTACTCAACAATTGAATATGCAGTATGGCTCTGCACCTGCTACAGATACCTACAAATTTGTGACTATGACCATCGTTTACCATTGGCCCAGCTGTTGGTTATAGTGTTACAGTTGTAAATGGAAGGTAATATTTGATGATTTTATTCTGCTGCTGTTCGAATGAGTTATAACAGTGGATAAATAATGGTTTCTAATTGTTTCTGTTTACACAGCTATGTACACTGGAGTCAAAAATTAAAGCAATAAATGTCTATTTCCCCGTCCCATGTCTAACTCACGATATAATCATACAAATTGTCAACAGATGTCTGCGCTGTTGTGTTCTGCACGGAAGATGCCATTTCGGTCAACGGATAACCACGCCAACGGTGGCGTCGGGGCACTTCTCAAACGGAGTAGTGTTTGCCGGGTAGTCCCATATCCACAATCGCCATGTACACACCCACAGACGATGCAGTATGGCACAGAGAAAGGGCCTACCAGATTCTCTGCTGTGGAGGGGCATAGGAAGAATGGAAGCAGGACAGTCGCAAACTGATGTTTACCAAGTGGCTTAATGTGAATCGGCCTGTTCTTTTTTGGATGTGGCGAGTTTATAGAGATCGAAACTATCCCAGAGACCAGGGTGCCGCTGACCACGTGTAACATCAGAAAGACAGAACTGTTATTTGGTTGTAAGGGCACGACGGTACCACCTTAGTACTGCACGGTAACTGACATCTGACATCGCAGTATGCAATGAAGGCTTCGGCATAGTGGTGTTTACTGTTGGAGACCTGCTGTATGTGTACCTCTGACACGTCTTCACTGAAGAGAACGTCTAGAGTTGTCAACATGCCATCTGGGCAGTCAAACAGTGGGCCAATGTTCTTGTCACAGATGAGTCCCGATATTGTCTGGAGAGCGATTCCCGACGGATTCGCATCTGGAGTGAAAGTGGAACACGATTTCAGGACCCAAAATTGTGGAAAATGAACAATATCGAAGAGGATCCCTAATGATGTGGACGGGAATTATGTTGACCAGTCGAATACCTCTTCATGGAATTGTATGGGTGAATCAGCAAGGTTTAACTGTTGTCAGGTATCGTGACGAGATCGTAGAACCTCATGTGCAGTTTTTGCGAGGAGCTGTGGGCCCAGACTATGTACTGATGGACGATAATACTCAGCCTCATAGAGCATAGGTGGTTGATGTTTCCTTCGAAACGGAAGATATTGCACGTACGGCGTGGCGTGCTCGCTCTCCCTATTTGAATCCCATAGAGCACGTCTGGGATGCACTAGGGAGATGCGTTGCATCACATCAGCATCCACCAGACACTCTCCAAGACTTTCGAGCAGCTCTGCAGGAAGAACAGGCGTTAGTGCCTCAACATGACACCGATGACATCATGTATAGCATGCTCCACCGTTGTCAGGCCTTTATTACAGTCAGGGGTGGTTACACCCCATACTGAGCACATTAACCAGTTGTCAGAATGTGTGTACAAATCTACGAAGTTGGAAAAAACGATGAACATGATTATCTATCTCATGCATGTTGCAGTTGTATACGTTTTATATTCTTTACGTTGTTTCTACTTTACTATGACCTGTTTCTACTGTTTTGTGACAAAATAAACATAACCTTGAAAAATTTCCATTTGTTGCTTTAATTTTGGACACCAGTGTAAATTAATGTGGATATCCGGGATAATCAAATATGTTTTTCACTTGTGAAGTTCGATTATGAATATAAATCGTAAGCCTTCTGGCAACCTCAGTTAAGTACCTCGTGAGAGCAGACATAGTGATGTGCTTTTGATTAGTGGCTACAAAGCAACAAAACTCAATAAAGCAACTGGAAAGATTCGAAGGAACTATCAGTGACATGGATCTGGATTGTTTTCATCGATTATGGATCAAACAAGAAGAGAACATTACGAAAGCAATGAACAGGCTATTCGGCCAGGGTGGCTGAGAGGTTCTAGGCGCTACAGTCTGGAAGCGCGCGACCGCTACGGTCGCAGACTCGAATCCTGCCTCGGGCATGGATGTGTGTGATGTCCTTAGGTTAGTTAGGTTTAAGTAGATCTAAGTTCTAGGGGACTGATGACCTCAGAAGTCAAGTCCCATAGTGCTCAGAGCCATTTTTTTTTAAACAGGCTATTTGGTATGCTTTATACAGAGTGTCTCAAACTTTCTGCCTCAAATTGAAACGATCTATACTGTGTCCACAACTGTTTGTACTGATACAGGGAACCAAGGCTTGGAAATACATATTTATTGTGTTATGGACATATGCAGCATACAACGCATCACAAAAACGTAGAATTTGTGGAAAGTGATGACTGCCAGTCTCTGTCGATGCATAGCAATGACGCATGCAGTTCTACTACACTCTCTCAAAGATCCCTGGCACCTGTTACACCAGGAGATCGGCATCTTGGGTCCTAGCAAGCCGGTCTTCATCCATTTCTACAGGGTTTCATACACCAACGTCTTGACGTAACCCCTGAACATTAGAAATGGGGGATCCGCTCCTGAACTGATTCATAAAGTTGAATCTTTCAAAGGAGTGAAGAATCAGTGATTCAGAAAAAAAGAACGGTAGCTCCAAACGTTTCCCACAGCAGAGAGAGAGAGAGAGAGAGAGAGAGAGAGAGAGAGAGACCGAGCATATCAGCGGGGCCTCTGTTGGTCAGAGCACACTGCACGCCACACAACACAGCCAGCGCCGGCCTCTGCCCTGCTTCTGCGTTGACTGCCTGCATTGTGCAGTGCCCCATTGGATTTTGTGTTTCACATATGCCGTGCCGTCTCTGTGCTTCCTCAGCCGCGTGCAGTGTCTGGAGCAGCTTAACTTAGCATTGCACTCCGTCGGCGATCGTTTCAGTCGCACGTCCTGCCATCTGGGCGATTGATGCGAGCAACAGGACAGAGAGCCTCCTAGCGGAGAACATAAGAACTACTTGCAACAACCTGCTCGCAAGAGAACGGACGATTTGTCTTGGAGCGGGTGACTGGTGGCCATTCACCGCTCCCCCCACACTCGGAACTCGCCTGCTCAACGCTCACCCCACCGTTCTCGACTCTAGCCAGAGCGTTGAGCAAAGCAACTCAGGTGTCACTCTGGTCTCTGCGGTCTTAGCTCACGCAGTAATACAGCTCGTGGCTCGACCTGCTTGACTCAGCGCCTCTGCATCGGAGTTCGTTCAAATGGTTCAAATGGCTCTAAGCACTATGGGACTTAACAGCTGTGGTCATCAGTCCCCTAGAACTTAGAACTACTTACACCTAACTAACCTAAGGACATCACACACACCCATGCCCGAGGCAGGATTCGAACCTGCGACCATAGTAGTCGCACGGTTCCGGACTGCGCGCCTAGAACCGCGAGACCACCGCGGCTGACGGAGTTCGTCTCTACTGGATATTGTTCTTCATAGTAATACCGCTATGCATATTACATTATTATGTTATGTATACATCATTTGTTTTTATTTTATTTTTATTTGTTTAAACTGATCAGATTAGGTTACTGACGACTCCTCTTACTATAGGATTTTTATTATGGACACTCGAATTTACGCTTTAATTACGAGCGAACCGATTAACGTATCGCAAAATGTGATACACCAATATTTTCCTTGTTTTATTCTGTGTAAGGCTATTTGCAGCACTTTAGTCTTACAGTCAAATTTATATATATATTTTTCTTATTCTGGTACAGATTTTGTGATTTCAAAATATATGGCTTGCGATGTATTTGTATGAGGTTAATGAAATTTTAATACATTATAGCCAAATATATTGTTGATTTAAACCTCAAGTTACAACATTTTCCGATCACCCAAAAAACCACGATATTGCAAAATAAATCAATAATCAAAAACTTTGTCATATCGTGGAAATTTCAATAAACAATACAAAATTCTTACTCATTATCTGTGTTACTTCAAAATAGGATCAAATAAGATGAAAATACGGGTATAGTACTGGAATAAACCAAGTTTAAAGGGCAATGTGCCTTCCATTTATTTTCTATTTTGAATGAGTGGTGAGTCATGAAAAAGAGCTAGTTCATTTCAGGGAGTGAACAGTTCTGATCCGATCTCTGAAAAGAACAGTTTTGCCCATCTCTACTGAACATTGCGAATAGAAGTGCGCTGACTCCCGGCGCGTTAACACATGTAGTATAGGACAGGTGGCGTGCCCGCAAACTACGAGCAGTACTGTCGCTTGAGACTCAAGTTGACGTGATTTTGTCGTATCAGAAATTGTATGTTGGTAGTGTCTGTGCTTATTTTGTGAGTTTGTTTAAAGTGTTGTGAGTGAACGTTGCAGAGTTGCAGGCAGCGGTGATAAAGGGTGTAAAGAGTTGTAGTTACTTGTTTTTAAAGAAGAAGAAGAACAACAAAGAACTGCCTACGTTCTTTGTTCCAGCGTGCAAATCTGGCTACAGAGAAAGTAAGGATAAGCAATTTTTAGACCTCCAAGAAACGAAGTAGAGTTTTCCAAATGGATGAGAGCAATACCTCGGAAAAACAGAGATCAGACTCACAACTGTTTTGTGTGTGATTCACATTTTGGTGAGGAACTTATCACAAAAGCGCACTTGTTTCTCATTGACGGTAAACAAGTTAAAATTCAAATACAAAGGTGGTCTCTAAAACCAGGAGCCGTTCCTCATTTATTTTCCAATTTACCGAAATATATATCGAAAGTATTGCGCAACACAAAATCGCCGCTGCAAAGGAAATGTTGAACTAGAAGTTATGATGGCTCTGAGTGTTCCGTCTGTCAAGCAATTTTTGTGGAAGGAAACGGTACCGGATGTAGCAGTAATTTCATTAAAAAGAACATTAAAGTGTAAGAAACTGGAAGTTGAGCTATCACAGAATAAATTAAGAACAGCGAATGTCGAAATAAATCTTCTGCGAAAGCAACTCTTAGACGAAAAGTGTAAGACGGTTCAGTCACATCTCGTAGATCATTCTAAACTACGTAAGAAACAGAAAATCTTAGTAGACACTATGATAAAGAAAAGCCAGTTGGAAAACAATAGGGGAATGCAGCATGATAGCGAGTTTCTTTTAGACAGTGTGCTCTTAAGAATTAAATCACCAAAAGAATACAGATATTGAAGCACAGATTGTTGCCACTTCTTTCCGAAACACATCTACGAAATCTAACAAAGGGTCTCAAATTCTCAAATAGAATCAATCCACATGCAGTGGAAGCGATTAAGAATTATTTTTGGGAAGAACGAGATGAAAACAAACGCTTAGCGGTGTTGATTTTTCATTAAGTTAAGCTCTAAGAAGAACTGCATTTCAATAGTAGTTCGTTCAAAGTTGACGGGTTCGTCAATTTAGGGGAATGTACTCCAGATGACTGTAAGAATAAACTGTCAAATCATGTCTTGGTGTTCATATTTGTACCTCTACTGCATAACTGCTCCACCCAATCTGTTGCTATGTATGCTAGTCTCACAGATACTGATTCTAAGAATTATCCAGCTAGAGCAAGCCGGAACAAGAATTATTGCATTCACTTCTGATAGCAGTCAACCAAATAAAAATGTCTGGAAATGTCTAGGAACTAGTGGTGTAAAAAATAAAGTTACCTTATCTGTATTGAAACCAGTTGACGAAACAAGAAGAGTTTGGGCATTTCAGACGCTCTTCATCTAATAAAATGCGCAAGGAATAATTTTTGTGATAAATCGGATGAGGTCATCAACTACAGTTTTTATCGAAGAGCTTATGAACAAGATAATTCTCCAGAATTCGTCGGATTAAAAGTTTGCCACAAGTTAACTTCCACCCTCTTGGACCTATCGTCATTTCAACGAATGAACGTAATATTAGCTCTGCAGTTATTCAGTAACTCACTAGCCTACAGAACAAAATTCTTCAGGGATATAGAAGCGGCAGGATTCGAAGGCAGTGAACCGAAGAAATGATTCATTAAATGTGTGAACAGCTTAGTGGATGCACTTAATTCTTCGTTCCCTAAGGATGCTCTGTACAAAAATTTGGAGGCTCACAAGACGTTAATGATGTGGGAAAGCATTCTCGAAAATAGAGGTAACAGCTTTGCTTCTATAAGAACTCTTCAGTCTCTAACAATTGAAAGTACATTAGGAACATCTGAATACTTGTGGAAAAGAGGTTTCAACTATGTTGTGACAGCAAACTTGAATCAGGATACACTTGAACGTCATTTCGGTATCGTAAGATCTCTGAGATATAATTATCATCCGTCACTAGTAGTCTTCCAGAGCTTGCACATGTTACAGTGTGTTTGCATTCCTGCAGAGCTTCCGTTATCTTCCAGTGAAAACTGTGAACAGAAATGTAAATTTTCTTTTATGTCACACGTAAGCCAGAGGCGGACATTAGCTAGAGATTTGCAGTAAAAGAACAGAGACAGAGTTCTGGAACTGGAAGAAATAATTAAAAGCACGCTGTGTGTTCCACATAACTTGACAGAGGCTCAACACGATTCAAAACATATACTGGAAAGTCTTGAAAGCTGCTAGGCAAAAGAATGTTTAGTTTATCATCTTTCAAGTTATGTGGCGCATCAAGCAGGAAGATTCCCAAAATGCCTGAAGTGGTTGTGCCTTCTAAATGGGAATTCCTCTAATGTCCCACACTCTTTACTGACGTCTATTAGAGATAATGGCTCTTCTACAGGAAAGTCATTTCTTACATAAGTATTGGGGCAACCTGAGTACGAGCGCACTCTGCATTGTTGCCAGATGTATCGGCGATGACATCATCCAAGATGGAAACATGTAGACTTGGCAACAGTGCATGACATCATCCAAGATGGTGGCTGTGGCGTCATTCAAGATGGCGGATTTTGATGGGAAGTTTGAATTTTGGCAGAAGAAGGTCAACTGGGCTACCTCCACTAACATAACCCCCTCCCCCAGAAAAATGGCGGGAAGTTCAAATCCCAACAGGATAGTACATCACACCACGATTATCTATACTAACATAAGAAAATCGCCGGAAAATAGGTCACTGGGGCTACCCACACTAACCTAAGTCACCCGACCGACACTTCATCGTATGAAATGGCGCCAAGTTTGCATTTTGGCAGTAAACAAAGGTCAATTCATGTATCTCTACTAAGCTAAGAAAATGGCGCGAAAGAAAGGACACTTGGACTAAAGCCTGTATTGCACGATGTACGAAAGCGTACACCTATGCACCAGCGCCCCTAGCGTGCATACCTGTAACTACATACTGGATCACGTCCGACCTATTACACCGTTCACGCGGGATATACCTAGTGCGCATGCGCAGCAGCAGACGATGATATTCGCGAGCAGCAGACGATACGCGCGCGGAAAGAAAACATAAGTGTGTGCTGTCTTGTAAAGTCGTCCGTTCTGCCGCGAGCAACTCAGGAGCAAGTGTATGATACACTGGATACTTTCAAATTATTTCTGTGAGCTCAAGGTTCGTATTTAATAAGAAATTGTTTTCTTTACCATTATTTACTAAGTAATTGTTTTCTCTTATGTAGGTTGCTACTGTTCTGAATTACAGATTCACCATTTTTATGTTACGACACTTGATTACACTGGTATATGTATATCGAAATTTACATTTATACAGCATATTACAAATGGAAGATCCACTTGTTTTTGAAGCTATTGCCCTGGCAGTGGCAGTAAATCTTCAGATTAGGACAGAACGGCGATGAAAACGAAAAGCCAGGCGTTGTTGGGTTCGACCCTGGTTGAAAAGAAGGAACGAAGGCAGGGGAATATATTCACTTTTAATGAAAGAACTGAGGCCCGAAGATCCGCAAGAATTTCGGAACTTCGTTAGGATGGACATGGCCTCTTTCGAGAAGCTGCTGTCTATGATAGAAGATAGAATCAAAAAGTGTGACACAGTCATGAGGTAGGCTATCTCACCTTCTCGAAGGTAAGAATTGTATGTTTATACGTTTTGTGATCATACCTACCAAGATGTCTCATACAACTTCGTTACATGCCCTGTTACGTTGCCGGCTGGCTGTAACAATACGGTTCCTGGCGACTGGGAAATCTTTTAAGAGTCTGGCTTTCAGCCACAAAATTGCACAGCCTACCATTTCAAAAGTTATTGTGGATGTATGCACTGCAATTTGCGAAACTTTAAAGGACCAATACTTAAAGGTACATTTGTGTTATTTTTTCGAGTTTGGAAGATATATATGCGTGTATTTATATGTGCCATTCAGACAGTAATTAAGTATATAACATTACAGGCACCATCAACAGAAGAAGAGTGGAATAAAATTGCCAAAGAATTTGATGAACTGTGGCAGTTCCCAAACTGCATTGATAAGCCACAGAATTAAGTTACATAATATGGAGAAAATCTGACAATAATGAAATGTATTTAAAATGCTTTTAATGAAGTACATCAGACTCAGCTTTAGGCAGTTTTTTATCTCCCACACTGCAAGTCTATGTACTGCTATATAAAACTACTTACTTTTATTTTCAGGCGCAATGGATGGGAAACACATAGCATTTGCCCCACCACGAACTGCTGGCTCAACATACTTCAATTATAAAACATTCCACAGTGTTGTTTTACTAGCTATTGTGGACACTAGGTACCGATTCTCTTTGATTGACATTGGGTGCAACGTAAGAGTGAGTGATGGTGAGGTGTATGCAAACAGCCTGATCATCAGTGCACTTCGGGAAAACTGGTTGAAGGTACCACAGCAAAAATCACTTCCTGGCACAAACATTGAAGTGCCATGTGTGATTCTTGCTGATGATGCCTTTCACCTGGAGCCATATATCATGAAACCCTACAGAGACTGCGAGAACCAGAAGTCCAAACAGATTTTTAACTACAGATTGTCAAGAGGAAGGCGAGTAGTGGAAAACACTTTCGGAATTCTGGCCAACCGCTTCAGAGTTCTTCTCAGTACAATTCGACGACCTGTTGAGAAAGTGGAATTAATTGTTCAGACTTTATGCATACTGCACAACTACTTGATTGAAGAGGCAGACACCACATATCTGACAGCTGCTGATACAGAAAACACAGACTTGTGCACCATAAACAATGGTTCCTGGCGAGGAGAGAAATCTCTCTCTAGCATACCCCAGCAGAGTGGAAATAGCTTTGTAGAGAAGCAATTGAAATATATAAACATAGGGATAATTTTAATCGGAAAGAAGAGACCATGAAACTTAGTGATATTAAGACAGTAGCATTTTAGAATTGCTAGACAGTTTTATCCATGACGAGATTACGATCGATAGTTAAGTTTTATCTCTGACAAAGATTATCTCTGCATATCACGTGTAACTCTGGCCATGCCCACTTTCTACGATATATAAGTCGCTCTCAGACGCCTGACCCGTCAGTCGGTAAGACTCACCGGAGGAGATACACCCCTCTGAAGATGTCCAGCACAGCTCTGGACGAAACGTTAGGAGCTGAAGAGTTTCATGGACCACGACCTTACATCCCGGAAGGTTTACCAGAAGATAGTTGATGTGTTATTCACTTGTTGCAATTACTATTTACAACTTTTATTTAAATGTTGGTATATACTTACATAAGAGTCATCGACAGTGGTCGTGCTACATGGATTTGATGAAAGTGACTGTGATATCTGAAATATTAAACGCCCATGTTAGTCTATAGCAGATTATGAACCGCTCATAACACTGAAAAATACGAAAACACATGGTAGTATTAAAGCGTAATTTGTTTTCCAAAATACCATTCACTAATATAAGCATATATACTACTTGCGCTGCAATATCCATCTACAATCTGAAATCAGAATAAGCTGTCTTACGGAAAGCAGAATTCCTACAAAGGAAGGCAACAAAATGTTCGTACTTACCATACGGCTTGGGATATTTGTCACTGTTTTCCTTGGTGTCACGTAGTCCTTCAAAAACTTCAAAGCATTGAACCACCACACAGCAGGCACGTAAATTTCGCTTGCCCCTGCACCACTATGCTCACTGGCTCTAATTTTTTTTAGCTCTCCACAAAAGTGCGACCGCAGTGACATGAATCGAGTTTTGCAGTCCTCATCTGCTGCGTTGGGCAAAACTGCGCGAACTTTACTGCCTATCACTGCCAGTTTCTCTTTCCTGGCATTCTGAAATAAAGCAAGAGATGCAATAAAATCAAACATGAACTTTCGTAAGCTAAGGCATTGATATACGAATCGAAAATCATCGTGTAACATAATATGCATATTACTCAGAAATAAACGATGCCGACGTACCTTATTATGATATAGCGGGTCCTGCGGGTTGTACATACACTTTTCTTCGCTGTACACCTGAATGAGGATGCTTAAAGCCTGTTTGTTCCATTCCATTTCTAGAATATGAAGCAATAAACAGAACAAGAAGCGTTCACAAACAGCTAGTATAAAAGAAAGTCAACTGGCAAAAAAATACTATTTTTTACTGCATTTATGAAAACATACTTACTGAAAAAATGCGGTAAATCTCCAACACGAAAAACTGTAATTTGTCTCTACACACCCAACCATAAACAAACAACAAGCAGAAAGCACTGTGGTACCCGCTTCTGCGCATGCGCAAGTTTCGCAGCCTAGTGCGCATGCATGGGTTGACGGGAATTTAGAACTGCTCTCTATTCCGGCGCGCGGATAATGTGTCTGCTAATTTTCGTAGTTTCACCCGTTCTACCACTAGATGGCTGTCACGATGGACCAGTACCATTCCCGGCGGACCGTCGTGTAATATCGGTTTAACCCCAGTCACCCGACCGCCACCTCCTCCTAAGGATTCATGGGAAAAGGACTCAACCAGTGCTGGACATAAGTCTTTATTCTGCATGCACCAGTCTTTGTTTAAGCAATTTCATGCAGCACAGCCATCCAGTGTGTTCACCATGAGGTCTGGACTCCAACTGGCTTAGTACACAGTACCACCACCAGAGGGTACTCTCATCTGTTATGTAACCCAAAATGGCAGGAAACAGTGTGTTCGCCACGAGGTCTGGACTAAAACTGACCTAGTACACAGTGCCACAACCAGAGAGCGCTGTCGCAAAGATGGCGGCCATGACATCAGGTTATGACGCAAGTACCATTAACCAAGGTGGCGGCAAACAGGGTGTTCACCACAAGGCCTAGTACATATTTACACAACCAGAGAGCGCTAACGTAGACTTGGAATGAATTTTCGCGAATGCCAAGCCCACATGCACTTGGAAGGAAATTGTTAAAGTCTCCACCACAATCCTCAACTGACGGCCACATCCCCTTACCAAAGCATGTTGGCAGACTAATGAGTACTAGCATGTACTAACATGCACTAACATGTACTAATGTGCACGGCGCATGACGTCATCCAAGATGGCGGCTGTGACATCAGTTGATGACAGAAATGATACACCCCCCTGGCGGGAGGTTTGAATTTTAGCTGGAACATAGGTCAATTGCGTTATCTCTGCTACCCTAAGAAAATGGCGCAAAATAAAGGACACTTGGACTACCTCCACTAACCTAAATCAACCAAACGCCACCTCTTCCTAGGGATTTGTGAGAGAGGGGCTCAGCCTGCACTGGGCAGGTGGAGAGAGGAAGGAGTGCACTTTATTTATTTTGGAACAATTTATTTAGTGATGGAGTATATTTATTACACTGAAACGAAACATGTTTTGACATGCTTGGGGTCATGTCACACAGCCTACAGAAATGTGAACCACTAAAAGACTTTGCAAACATACTTGCTAATCATCAACTGTCGAAATCACGCACCAGTCTTTATTTAAACAATTTGAGCCTTACCGCCATCCGGTGTGTTTGCCACGAGGTCCAGAGCCCAACTGACCAAGTGCACAGCACCACCACCAGAGCTCACTATCATCCCTCTCATCTGTTTGACCGCTTTCTCTCTATCATCATTCTAACGGGACACCTACAATGCGTGGATACCAACATCACAGATCATGCTATTCCACCGTTATGACGTGTGTGTGTGACGCACATACAGACGTCACAGAGGCTATACAAAAAACTGCTATGCAGAAACTGTTCCACCGCTCCTAAATAATTCACTACACTGATGTGCACACACGAAATAGTAAACCGTCCAAATAATGCATAGCACAGCCTACAGACCCGCTCACCAAATAATCAAACAGAAGTGCGCAAGCGGTTCTAGGCGCTAAGTCTGGAACCGCACGACTGCTACGGTCGCAGGTTCCAATCCTGCCTCAGGTATGGATGTGTGTGATGTCCTTAGGTTAGTTCGGTTTAAGTAGTTCTAAGTTCTAGGGGACTGATGACCACAGATGTTAAGTCCCATAGTGCTCAGAGCCATTTGAACCATTTTTGAAGTGCGCAAGCACTGTCCACCACCCCATGTCCACTAGACCACACAGGAAGCTAATGGCAGCCACCGTGAAGTGACATGGCTGTCAGCTGTCAAACCGCACACTCGCCTCTTTCATACATGACACCTGAGAAATTCCTTGCAAAATATGTGATCACTTAGGCGCCAGACATAGGTAAATTTTGCCTCTATTTTCGAGTATACAGCCACTCTTATACTGACGTCACAGAACTCCAAAGCGCACTCATGCAGCCCCCATATGCAAGACACCTACAGGCAGCACGTGTCTTTACCAGTGATGACAGAGTAGCTACAAACGTTCGCAAATGCATCTAACGAGGTTCTCAATCTTATACATGTGTCTCGTGACTATGTAAAAAATAAGAACCGAGTCGACCTGGCAGAAATTGTTTAGAGTCACAGAAATAGTTAACCCTCGCTTTCTTGATGTCTCAGATTGTATGCACGAAAATTCTTGCCCTAAAATAAACTGTTTACGAAAATAACGCTGAATAGCGTCGAAATCAGTCTTCCTCACGGACCTAATGTGGTACCCACTCCATCATGTGTTACCCTTCCTGCTTTCAACACACACAAACGTCCCCTTGTCTTTGTAGAGGCTCCTATATACCAGCACAAAGGATGTGAATGAATCGAGCATTATGATTGGCTCTTATCGAATTTACCCGACGAATTACAGATGCCTCGGGTATCGAAGCAATATTCATCTTTTCTTTCTTTCTGCAAACGGGACTTTCAGCGGTAAAATTATTTTGCAGAGATCGCTAAATTGCACTCACAGTTAAACCCGCAAAGTTGTCTACATAACATCATATACATATGAGACTCACTAGAATATTGGAAACCAGGATTATATTTACCAGTCTACCTACAATTAAAGATTATTGCGATTGCCGCAACTGTCTGACACCAATCATTGTACACATAATTTCTGCTCTTGACAGTTGTGCTTTTGGAACGAATCTCAGTATCTATAGCACACATAATTTACCATATAAAAAATCTCTCATGGTTATTGATGTGCTGAATCTATACATCCCAGTCATCCTCTCTAGCCATGCCACAACATAAAGCATAGTAACTTTACAACGTAATATATACACATTTTACACAACATAAGCCACAGTAACTTTACGATAAAATATATACACATTTTACACAAACAGCGCAGTTACCTTTTATATCTGTATGGAACCCAAAAAAATTATGACATGTTTACACTCACACCAGCTATATCTCACGATGCTCCTCAGTCGTAGGGAAGCACTGTCAGCCATTTCTTTCTTTCTACAAATGTGACATTCAGCGGCAATAAACTATTTTACACTGCTCACCATATTGCATCGACAACTAAACCTCACAAAGTGCCACACGTATTGTCAAATACGGAAAGACTGTTACTCAATTACAGTGCTCTCCCAATGATGACTGGAGCTTGAATATTAGACAGTGAAATCGATATCCAACCCAGCATTATATCACCACCTACCATGTCGATGTAGTAAACATACAATTCATATCCTCCGCCATACAAAATCATCCCTTTTACATCAGAGCACCCTCAGTGGACTGAAGTCGCTTTCAAAACTGTTCTAAAAATTCGGAATCGTTTCCCGTCAGCACAAATCCGTCCCTGTTTATGCTCCGAAACTGCTTCCTTGTTTGCTCGCTTTTCTACTCACATCTCCAGACTCTGGGATTACAAGAACACACCTACTTTCACATGGTTCGCCATAATATTAGGCCATTTTCGCGGTACATTTCGATATCGAGCATGAGGCAGTATCCTACCGATTGCTAGCGCAACACAGTTCGCAAGATATAGACTGGAAACTATTTCTCTAGAAACACCAAACCTTAGTGAGGTGCAGGGTGCTGTAAACCACTAAGTAACTAGTAACAAACAAAGTGCACTGACATTTCCACTCTCAAATAGCGATGTCGGTGATGTAACAGATTCCTAATCATCCCTATAATTTACCAACTGACTAAGGTCTTTCCCATGTCTAGAGAACAGGCAAACGTGGCTCCCACATGGTAGATACACACACCACAATCAATCTCCTCTCAACTAAATAAAGGCGTGAAATGTGCAGAAGAAGTCAACTGAACAATTTACATGGGAGGGAATAACAGTCCAGCGCAAATGCATCTCCATACACAGTTTCTCATATTTCCACTTGATCACGAAAGCCACGCAACAGATACTAAGTATTAGTTAGCTATTCGGTCGTCTAGTCGATGGCAAAGTTCACTCAGGTACATTCCCACACTCCAACAGGCCTCTGCATTCGGACGGCTGCTGCCATTAATGGGAAACGTGAATCATTCCCAGCACAGGCCATGCATAAACGGAATCATTCGAGAAAACCAGTCACATATATCTTTTATCTTTATACTTACAAATAAGTGTTACGATCGCACTCAATTGAACTGCATTCGACAGTGAGCGAAGTATCGGAAATTCACCCTGCTGGAGGCAGTGGCTCTGGAAATGGAAATATCTGTACCTTCCATATGACTGGACATAGTCATCTCCTTTACACATATCGGAACACAAACACATACATTATAAGGCTGATGATAAAATGTGAACATATCACGCACCCCCCCCCCCCCTCCTGCCACTACTACTAAGTATAATAATACTTAACCAATAAATGATAACACACACATCAAAATAATAGTGACCAAAAATCAACGATGGGTGGGCATGTCTCTCATTTTTTCTTGCGAGTGCTACCGCTGTGTCTTAGAAAGAGGGAGGTAATCGGCCAGGTGTTAAAAAAACCTGATTGCAACTACAACTGTATGTTACCATCACAAGCGGTCTTGCTTCTACAGCTGCACACAACTATTAATGTTCAAAGCTATACCCACTTTAAAAATTGAGGTATGAGATTACCTCCGAATGAGGTGTTTTTTTTCTGGACAAGTACCATGACGGTGATCACAGAAATGTGTATTATCAGACCAATATGTAGCCCATGATGCACCCTCATGATAAAATTAACGCATTTTGAAAGTGATTCGGTTAAGGAACTGTGTATGTGAGCGGTATTTCTGATTCCCTCACACTGCACCAGCTAGATAATTCTCTGGTATTCGTAGTGCATTCTGTCTCAATACCATGTTAGAGGTTCTGTGATACACCCAACGACTTATATGCGATGACTGATTGAGAAGAAACACAAACAGTAGTAGTAAATGATGTGCTGATTGAGGTCATAAGAAAATGTACACTACCTTCTCAGATCTCTAGTGTTACGCTATCCGCTAGAAATGATGTCCATTATTTCGAATCAGGTCTCTCTATTCAAGCACATACCTGAATCAGATCACATGCACAAGTGAATGATATTTATGACACTCTCATATCTCGCAACGAGTGTCCTTCATCGAACCTGTCTGCTACAGTAAAATTACAACCTGGTTTTACCCAGTCCCTACGCTTCTTGCAGCTGCGCCCATTTCTACAGCTTCATGCATGTGATCATTCGATTTTGAGTCAGAACTGAACAGAAGTCGGAGAAAACCATACCCACCACCTTCTGCAACCCGTGTAGAAACAGAGGGCCTAAGTTAGTGCGACAGGAGCATGTTTTAACCATTCTATGGAAATACCTGCATTGTGGTGCATCCCCAACTACATATAAGTACTGCAGAACCGCGTCCATTCTAATCTATCGCCCCAACATGCTACCATCGTTATTCTCTACCCCAAAACAGAGAGAAATTAAGAACTATAGAAGGTCCACTAACTTCATCCGATATGGAACTCACCTCGGCACCATTGCTCGCGGAATGACGCATAGCTGCAGTGCGGCTCCAGTGTAGAAGGAGATTTAACAATGCTTCCCCAGAACAATGCAGCGTGCAGCCCTCCAAGCATTCATAATGGTATACCTAGTCCCTCACAGAATTTGCACCTCAAACTGCTGCTGCTACTACCACCTGTGTGGCACGATCCTATTAAATATACAGGCTCTGCAGAGGCTACTTTAAAGTTTGATCACCTATACTGTAGGCGAATGATCGTATCCCACAGACTAAACTAAATCGCCTGAGATGCTCCCTCTGATCCTGTTTAGTTTTTTGAAACATAGTTTCTCAACATGCTTTTGTACAATGACAAACATTTCGTTTTTCTACCACGACTTCGAGGCCTTTGCCTGGTTCTAAACTGACATTAAGAAGTTCTGATCCATGGCATTTTGCAGGAAACTAGACGTTGCATGGCGTAAATTATGTTCTTATGGCAGATAACATAACACACCACACATCGGCTGATATTAAATAAAAGATACTTACAACATAAGTAAATTGGAAGAGTTTTATGGCGTTGGCGAAGGTTTCCAAACTACAATCCGAAGGTGATTCACGAGCTCTACATTTAGACTCGTCTCTCACACTAATGGAATACCCGATGGCTCTGCGTTCCCTTTCGACTGATTCCTCATATTGCACTCATGTACGCGATCAGTGTTTCGGTGCTATCCACCACAGAAGGTGCTGTCCATCCAGCAAAACTCTTTCCTCAACTCAAACAAGCGATATCAGTCAATCATTATGTGGCAACCAACAGCCTGCCACTGCACAGATGGGAGGGAAAAAACACAATCAATGTATGGTAATAATAAGCATCACAGCTGATTGTGCGAGCAATTTTATCAATTTTACAGTAAATTCAACACAGGCCAATGATGTGACAGCATGTTTCCCCAATTTCAGTACCATAGCTAAACCACCCCTTCTCCACTCTGCGAGTATCATTGCGAACATGGATAGATGACTGTGCAGTACGTCCATTCCAAGTCCTCACCCATACGAGATGAGCCCATGTGGAGGAGCTTAACACTCCTTATCGATGTATAGTAACAGATTTCGAAGTACCGTGATGTAATAGCAGACAATTAAGAAGAACAAGAAAAGAATGATTTTTATCTGCGGTGGAGCTCCAGATGGATGCAGTTCGACGTATTTTTACGTAAATCAACCAAGCTATCAACTCTAAAGTGTTGTTCTAGAGTCTAATATCTGTACCTGGCAGATACTGGCAAGAGAGAACATAAACACACGCACTCCTAATGCTACAACTTTCTGCACTTGAAACGGGCTATAATGTTAAATCACCTGCGTTTCCGACCTCTGAGGAGTAAAGAATGTAGCGTTGTTAATATTTCATTGTGAGAAATATATTTCAAGGGCATGACATATATCCTTCTTCCGCGTTTCTCTACAGTAAACTATTTTATTGAACCATAAAACGAAAAAATAACTACTTCTGTAGAACACTTACTGTGCATGATACAAGCACAATATACCTTTCTGGAGGTGTTTAGTGTCTACTGTTGACATCCGATCACGGTTCAGAAATTATACGATGCCTCCGTCAGGCCTATATAAAATGACTGTTAGTAGTGGGGGATACCTCCTACAAGGAAACAGATAAACGCACCGCAGCAGCGTCCGACATGTGAAAATTACAAGTCATTCCGACAACTAAATCTGTAAACAGCACATCTGTCAGGTAAATGGGTACACGGGGATTACATCACCTGGCGAGTACCTATTGCTAACTTAGTTATGATGCTGAAGGCTCGATTTTGCACCCGAGATGCGACAGGGGGTTGGAGTATATCACATAAATCAAAGTTTGTTTAGAGGAATGTGTCAAGTTGCATCACACATGAGATGGGAGTCCTCTGATGACGGACAGGTTTACTGTTAACGATCGCAAGTAGAAAAAATGGTTGAAATGGCTCTGAGCACTGAGGGACTTTAACTTCTGAGGTCAACAGTCCCCTAGAACTTAGAACTACTTAAACCTAACTAACCTAAGGACATCCATGCCCGAGGCAGGATTGAACCTGCGACAGAAGCTGTCGCGCGTTTCCAGATTGTAGCGCCTAGAATCGCTCGGCCACCCTGGCCGGCTCGCAAGTAGACTGTGCTTTTAACCACATACAGAACACGTGGCTGTATACGACTAGAACACAGGCTATGTTACGCGACTGATACATCTGGACAGAACACTGGAAAAATTGACCTACAGCAGCTTCTCCTTTTCTAGAAGTCATCAGTCAACAATTATATCGTACCTCGTTACAGCTCCATCTCAGTCGATCATTCCGTCTCCTCTGTTACCCTTTAACGCAGATGCAAGTAAGTTTAGCGTTGAATTGTTCTCTGTCCTCCTGAAAAATATGAAATACAGTAGTCAACTCGTGTGTATCACTTGTACCTCAGTAGACATACAGTATAATGCTGCCTCGACAGAAGAAAACTGACTGCTTCCCCTATTCTCTTTGTTTCGGTGTCGCCGTTTTCTCGGATTCCTCTTGCTGCCGCATACTTGTTCCCATGTACAAATTGTTTGGCGCGAACCAGAAGATACACAAGTACTTCCTCCATTTCCCCGCATTTCGGTGTATATTTGGGCAATTTATACCTATTCACTCGTCATTTTTCGCAATTCTATCCATTTTATGTCAGATCTATCCATGCAGTCATGATATAACCTCTCGTTCTGTGTTCTAAAATTGCCTGTAAATGTAACACAGCTGCCAACACCTAGCCCAAATGCACTGATCAGGATTCGTAATATAGCACTGTACTCGACTGTATCCAGTCACACACACATTTGGAGAGGTTTGCTCTGTTTTTTGTATGTCTGTGTATATGCATGCCTCGCGGTAGGCTCCCAGGACCCACAATAGACATGAGTTAGTGTTCGAATGAAGACCCGCCAAGCGTTATATCCAGAGCAATGTTGAGCTGTGGATCCACAATATGTCGCTCACGGGTTAGGGCTACGAGGTGGATCCACCACGTACAATGTACAAAGCTGTGTTGAGATGTGGATCCTCAATATGGCACACACTGGATAGTGTTTGAAATTTGATCCACCACACGCAATGTACGAAGCAGTGTTGGGATGCAGATCCACAATATACCACATCCGAGTTAGCATTCGAGTGTGAATCTGCCGTGGACGATATATCCGGATCTATGTTTGGAGGCGGATCCACCACACCACTTCTGCAATATGGCTCGTGGGTGGACCAGCCACGGGTTACGTCCGGACACATATTCTACGTTCAAAGTTTGGTCCACCAGCGGAGAGGACTGGGTCCTAGAGCCTTCCGCAAGGCATGCATATACACATACATACAGAACATAGAGAAAACGCTCCCCGAATGTGGGGGTGACTGGGTACAGTCGAGTACAGTGTTATATTACACCTCCCGATCAGTGCCTTTGGGCTAGGTGTTGGCAGCTGTGCTACATTTACAGGCAATTTTAGAACACAGCACGAGAGGTTATATCATGACCGCATGGATAGATCTGACATAAAATGGATAGCATTGCGAAAAATGACTAGTGAATAGGTACAAATTCCACAAATATACACCGAAACGCGGGGAAATGGAGGAAGTACTTGCGTATCTTCTGGTTCGCGCTGAACAGTCTGTACATGGGAACAAGTATGCGGCAACAAGAAGGATCCGAGAAAATGTTAATATCAAAACGAAGGAAATCGGAGAGGCAGTCATTTTTTTTCCATCTAGGAAGAGTTATACTGAATGTCTATTGAGGTACCAGTGACTGACGCGAGTTAACTACTGCATTTCATATTTTTCAGGAGAACAGAGAACCATTCATCTCTAAACGTACTTGCATCTGCGCTAAAGGATAACAGAGGGTGGATGGGGTGATCGATTGAAATAGAGCATTAAAAAGGTACGATTTAATGGTTGACTGATGAATTCTAGAGAAGGGCAAGTTGCTGCTGGTCAATTTTTCCAGTGTTCTGTCCGGATTCATCAGTCGTGTGACATAGCCTGCATTCTAGTTGTATACAGCCATGTGTTCTGTATGTGGTTTAAAGCACAGTCTACTTGCGATCGTTAATGGTAGACCTGTCAGTATCAGAGAACTCCCATTTCATGTGTGATGAACTTGACACATTCCTCTAAACGAACTTTGATTTATGCGATATACTCCATCCCCCCTGTCGCATCTCGGGTGCAAAATTGAGCCTTCAGCATCATAACTAAGTTAGCAATAGGTACTCGCCAGGTGATGTAATCCCCGTGTACCCATTTACCTGACAGATGTGCTGTTTACAGATTTAGTTGTCGGAATGACTTGTAATTTTCACATGTCGGACGCTGCTGCGGTGCGTTTATCTGTTTCCTTGTAGGAGGTATCCCCCACTACTAACAGTCATTTTATATAGGCCTGACGGAGGCATCGTATAATTTCTGAACCGTGATCGGATGTCAGCAGTAGACACTAAACACCTCCAGAAAGGTATATTGTGCTTGTATCATGCACAGTAAGTGTTCTACAGAAGTAGTTATTTTTTCGTTTTATGGTTCAATAAAATAGTTTACTGTAGAGAAACGCGGAAGAAGGATGTATGTCATGCCCTTGAAATATATTTCTCACAATGAAATACATTCTTTACTCCTCAGAGGTCGGAAACGCAGGTGATTTAACATTATAGCCCATTTCAAGTGCAGAAAGTTGTAGCATTAGGAGTGTGTGTGTTTATGTTCTCTCTTGCCAGTATCTTCCAGGTACAGATATTATAGTCCGTGAGACGAGTGATTGGTACTGACAGTTCTGGCGGGCAGACGGCGCTGTTGCCGAACGTGGCTCACAGCACGCGGCGCCCTGTCTGCTACAGGCATTCTCTAGCAGCAGAAATAAAAGCGAGACAAAATACAAGTCGTATTGGTACGCGTGAATTTATTTAAAGTTGATGCTTGAAATATATTAACTCGAAAACTGATAAGAGCTATTTAGTACAAGTATCTAAGATGCTGAAACATAATAAAGTTATTTGTTAAACTTCACAACTGAAATGAAAACTATTTTCGCAAGTTATTGAACATTAGCAGTTTTGGTTTCCATTGTTAAGTATTAGCATTATTAATTTGTTCTACTACAAGCTACAGAATAATTGGTCAGTGTATTAAGAGTTATAATCTGAAGAAAGTACTCACAATATGATGATCTGGTTATAGATCGGTAGCAAACTCCCTCCTTACATTCCTGAATACGTTGTAGTTACTGTAATGGAAAAACACCACTCACATCACTGTCAGAATCTGATTTGACATTGTCTTCCTCAGAACTACTCGAACTATCACTGCTCTCTTCCAGATGTACAATTAAATTTTCTATGCATTCTTCCACAACCCCTTCGGTTTTGGCCGCCTCTCTGATGGCACTTGCAGTGCTGTTTACAATTTTAGCCCACGTCTCGCTTGTCACTTTATTGATAGCTGCTGGAAGGAGAATTTCCACTTCAGAGATCGTGAATTTTTTATTGTTTGCAGCAATGTAATTTTTTATCTGCGCCCACACTCCTTCAATTGCATTGAAGTGACAGTGGTATGGAGGAAGCCGAACGATTTCATGCCCGTGCCTTTTAGCAATCTCGTCAATTACATATGTTGGAAATTGGGGTTTCTTTTGTGCCACAATTTCGAGCAGTTCCGCCTTCCTTAAATCTTCTCTGAAATCTACTTTTCGCCGTTTCAACCACTGAATGATATCGTCTTTTTTTGTTGCCAAGGTTGGTGCCTTATCGTGAACAACGGAATGATAAGGCGCATTGTCCATAACAATCACTGATGGACTTGTCAGATTCGTCATAAGCGATGTCTCGAATCATTCTTGAAATACTACACTGTTCATTTCTTCATGCTAATCTCCCGTCTTTTTTGACCGAAACATTTTCAAGCAGTTTGGCACAAAATCTTTCGATGTTCCTGCATGTAAGACAATAATACGCCCTCCTTTGCCAACAGGCACTGCCATTGTCCCCTCGGGCGTTCCATCATTCCAGCCTCTACGTAAAGAATGGCTGGCATTGACCCAAGTTTCATCTAACCACACTATACTTTCGAATTCCACACCCATGATCCCGCGCAGAAATCTGCACCGCCATGCAACTACATCTGTCCTTTCCATTAATATTTTGCGTCCGTTAAACAGTGAATAGCTGAAGCCTATGTCTTTCAACACTGTACGCAATGAAAATTTGCTCCCTTCAAAAAGATCGTCTTTCTGAAGCGACACCAGTAATTTAGATAGAGTGGGATGTTCCCTTCTCTTATAATAGCTGTATATATGACGACGAATAGCGTCTTTCTGAAAATCGTCCAAAGCTGTCACCTGCTTATTTCTCGGTCGCTTCTTTCCTGGCGTGTGCAGCTTTGTTGTGCCACTCTCGTCACAATCTACACTGTACTGTTCTTTCCCTATCTTTACAACAGTGTTCTTACTTATTTTCAATGCTGCTGCAGTTCTCTTCACAACCTGAACAACAGGAATTAAGGGCCCACCTTTGTCCTTTTCTTTCTCAAAGTAATCCCTCACAGAGCACACAAATTCACGGGCCTGGGTGTGTAGCACACTTTTCTTCCTCCGTTTCACTTCTTGTGTTGGGCTGATACTACCCGCCGCACTAGACATTGTTTACAACGAAACATAAACAAAGAAACACTAAAAACAACAAAAACGAAATAAACTGCGAATTCAACTTCAGACAAACGACGAACGACCGCACCGCATGCACGCGAGACACTGGTAAGTTTCATAAGCGCGCGCGACCGGGTTTCAGAGCGGCAACGTGGCCCATGCTACCCGCTCAAAGTCAGGCCGTCATTGGCTGCCTGCCTGCGGTCGCTAGGCAACGGAAAGACGCTACCGAGCTGTCAATACCAAAGACTCGTCTCCCAGACTACAGACTCTAGAACAACACTTTAGAGTTGATAGCTTGGTTGATTTACGTAAAAATACGTCGAACTGCATCCATCTGGAGCTCCACCGCACATAAAAATCATTCTTTTCTTGTTCTTCTTAATTGCCTGCTATTACATCACGGTACTTCGAAATCTGTTACTATACATCGATAAGGAGTGTTAAGCTCCTCCACATGGGCTCATCTCGTATGGGTGAGGACTTGGAATGGACGTACTGCACAGTCATCTATCCATGTTCGCAATGATACTCGCAGAGTGGAGAAGGGGTGGTTTAGCTATGGTACTGAAATTGGGGAAACATGCTGTCACATCATTGGCCTGTGTTGAATTTACTGTAAAATTGATAAAATTGCTCGCACAATCAGCTGTGATGCTTATTATTACCATACATTGATTGTGTTTTTTCCCTCCCATCTGTGCAGTGGCAGGCTGTTGGTTACCACATAATGATTGACTGATATCGCTTGTTTGAGTTGAGGAAAGAGTTTTGCTGGATGGACAGCACCTTCTGTGGTGGATAGCACCGAAACACTGATCGCGTACATGAGTGCAATATGAGGAATCAGTCGAAAGGGAACGCAGAGCCATCGGGTATTCCATTAGTGTGAGAGACGAGTCTAAATGTAGAGCTCGTGAATCACCTTCGGATTGTAGTTTGGAAACCTTCGCCAACGCCATAAAACTCTTCCAATTTACTTATGTTGTAAGTATCTTTTATTTAATATCAGCCGATGTGTGGTGTGTTATGTTATCTGCCATAAGAACATAATTTACGCCATGCAACGTCTAGTTTCCTGCAAAATGCCATGGATCAGAACTTCTTAATGTCAGTTTAGAACCAGGCAAAGGCCTCGAAGTCGTGGTAGAAAAACGAAATGTTTGTCATTGTACAAAAGCATGTTGAGAAACTATGTTTCAAAAAACTAAACAGGATCAGAGGGAGCATCTCAGGCGATTTAGTTTAGTCTGTGGGATACGATCATTCGCCTACAGTATAGGTGATCAAACTTTAAAGTAGCCTCTGCAGAGCCTGTATATTTAATAGGATCGTGCCACACAGGTGGTAGTAGCAGCAGCAGTTTGAGGTGCAAATTCTGTGAGGGACTAGGTATACCATTATGAATGCTTGGAGGGCTGCACGCTGCATTGTTCTGGGGAAGCATTGTTAAATCTCCTTCTACACTGGAGCCGCACTGCAGCTATGCGTCATTCCGCGAGCAATGGTGCCGAGGTGAGTTCCATATCGGATGAAGTTAGTGGACCTTCTATAGTTCTTAATTTCTCTCTGTTTTGGGGTAGAGAATAACGATGGTAGCATGTTGGGGCGATAGATTAGAATGGACGCGGTTCTGCAGTACTTATATGTAGTTTGGGGATGCACCACAATGCAGGTATTTCCATAGAATGGTTAAAACATGCTCCTGTTGCACTAACTTAGGCCCTCTGTTTCTACACGGGTTGCAGAAGGTGGTGGGTATGGTTTTCTCCGACTTCTGTTCAGTTCTGACTCAAAATCGAATGATCACATGCATGAAGCTGTAGAAATGGGCGCAGCTGCAAGAAGCGTAGGGACTGGGTAAAACCAGGTTGTAATTTTACTGTAGCAGACAGGTTCGATGAAGGACACTCGTTGCGAGATATGAGAGTGTCATAAATATCATTCACTTGTGCATGTGATCTGATTCAGGTATGTGCTTGAATAGAGAGACCTGATTCGAAATAATGGACATCATTTCTAGCGGATAGCGTAACACTAGAGATCTGAGAAGGTAGTGTACATTTTCTTATGACCTCAATCAGCACATCATTTACTACTACTGTTTGTGTTTCTTCTCAATCAGTCATCGCATATAAGTCGTTGGGTGTATCACAGAACCTCTAACATGGTATCGAGACAGAATGCACTACGAATACCAGAGAATTATCTAGCTGGTGCAGTGTGAGGGAATCAGAAATACCGCTCACATACACAGTTCCTTAACCGAATCACTTTCAAAATGCGTTAATTTTATCATGAGGGTGCATCATGGGCTACATATTGGTCTGATAATACACATTTCTGTGATCACCGTCATGGTACTTGTCCAGAAAAAAAACACCTCATTCGGAGGTAATCTCATACCTCAATTTTTAAAGTGGGTATAGCTTTGAACATTAATAGTTGTGTGCAGCTGTAGAAGCAAGACCGCTTGTGATGGTAACATACAGTTGTAGTTGTAATCAGGTTTTTTTAACACCTGGACGATTACCTCCCTCTTTCTAAGACACAGTGGTAGCACACGCAAGAAAAAATGAGAGACATGCCCACCCATCGTTGATTTTTGGTCACTATTATTTTGATGTGTGTGTTATCATTTATTGGTCAAGTATTATTATACTTAGTAGTAGTGGCAGGAGGGGGGGGGGGTGCGTGATATGTTCACATTTTTTCATCAGCCTTATAATGTATGTGTTTGTGTTCCGATATGTGTAAAGGAGATGACAATGTCTAGTCATATGGAAGGTACAGATATTTCCATTTCCAGTGCCACTGCCTCCAGCAGGGTGAATTTCCGATACTTCGCTCACTGTCGAATGCAGTTCAATTGAGTGCGATCGTAATACTTATTTGTAAGTATAAAGATAAAAGATATATGTGACTGGTTTTCTCGAATGATTCCGTGCATGCATGGCCTGTGCTGGGAATGATTCACGTTTCCCATTAATGGCAGCAGCCGTCCGAATGCATAGGCCTGTTGGAGTGTGGGAATGTACCTGAGTGAACTTTGCCATCGACTAGACGACCGAATAGCTAACTAATACTTAGTATGTGTTGCGCGGCTTTCGTGATCAAGTGGAAATATGAGAAACTGTGTATGGAGATGCATTTGCGCTGGACTGTTATTCCCTCCCATGTAAATTGTTCAGTTGACTTCTTCTGCACATTTCACGCATTTATTTAGTTGAGAGGAGATTGATTGTGGTGTGTGTATCTACCATGTGGGAGCCACGTTTGCCTGTTCTCTAGACATGGGAAAGACCTTAGTCAGTTGGTAAATTATAGGGATGATTAGGAATCTGTTACATCACCGACATCGCTATTTGAGAGTGGAAATATCAGTGCACTTTGTTTGTTACTAGTTACTTAGTGGTTTACAGCACCCTGCACCTCACTAAGGCTTGGTGTTTCTAGAGAAATAGTTTCCAGTCTATATCTTGCGAACTGTGTTGCGCTAGCAATCGGTAGGATACTGCCTCATGCTCGATATCGAAATGTACCGCGAAAATGGCCTAATATTATGGCGAACCATGTGAAAGTAGGTGTGTTCTTGTAATCCCAGAGTCTGGAGATGTGAGTAGAAAAGCGAGCAAACAAGGAAGCAGTTTTGGAGCATAAACAGGAACGCGTTTGTGCCGATGGGAAACGATTCCGAATTTTTAGAACAGTTTTGAAAGCGACTTCAGTCCACTGAGGGTGCTCTGATGTAAAAGGGATGATTTTGTATGGCGGAGGATATGAATTGTATGTTTACTACATCGACATGGTACGCGGTGATATACTGCTGGGTTGGATATCGATTTCACGGTCTAATATTCAAGCTCCAGTCATCATTGGGAGAGCACTGTAATTGAGTAACAGTCTTTCCGTATTTGACAATACGTGTGGCACTTTGTGAGGTTTAGTTGTTGATGCAATATGGTGAGCAGTGTAAAATAGTTTATTGCCACTGAATGTCACGTCTGCAGAAAGAAAGAAAAGGCTGACAGTGTTCCGTAGGACTGAGGAGCATCGTGACATATAGCCGGTGTGAGTGTAGACATACCATAATTTTTTCGGGTTCTGTACAGATGTAAAAGGTAACTGCGCTGTTTTTGTAAAATGTGTATATATTTTACTGTAAAGTTACTGTGGCTTATGTTGTGTAAAATGTGTATATATTGCGCTGTATAGTTACTATGCTTTATGTTGTGGCATGGCTAGAGAGGATGACTGGGATGTATAGATTCAGCACGTCAATAACCATGAGAGATTTTTTATATGGTAAATTATGTGTGCTATAGATACTGAGATTCGTTCCAAAAGCACAACTGTCAAGAGCAGAAATTATGTGTACAATGATTGGTGTCAGACTGTTGTGGCAATCGTAATAATCTTTAATTGTAGGTAGACTGGTAAATATAATCCTGGTTTCCAATATTGTAGTGAGTCTCGTATGTATATGATGTTCTGTAGACAACTTTGCGGGTTTAACTGTGAGTGCAATTTAGCGAACTGTGCAAAATAATTTTACCGCTGAAGGTCCCGTTCGCAGAAAGAAAGAAAAGATGAAGATAAGCAGTTGTTAGCATCCCACTTAGTAAATGAATCGACTTCATTTACTTCCGGTACGATGGACGTGGAGGATTTATGGGCAAATTTTAAACACATTGTAAATCACGCATTGGACAAGTATGTGCCGAAAAAGTGGGTTACGGACGGAAAAGACCCACCGTGGTTTAACAGTGCAATTCAGCGAATGCTCAGGAAGCAAAGGTAGTTGCACTCGCGGTACAAGAAAGATCGGGAGAATGAGGACAGGCAAAAGTTAGTAGAGATTCGTGCTGCTGTAAAAAGAGCGATGCCCGAAGCATTCAACGACTACCACCGTCATACCTTAGCAAACGATCTTGCTCAAAACCCAAGGAAATTGTGGTCTTACGTAAAATCGGTAAGCGGGTCGAAGGCTTCCATACAGTCACTCACTGATCAGTCTGGCCTGGCAACGGAAGACAGCAAAACGAAAGCTGAAATTTTAACTTTAGCATTTGAGAAATCTTTCACGCAGGAGGATCGTACAAACATACCGCCGTTTGAGTCTCGTACAGATTCCCGCATGGAGGACATAGTGATTGACATCCCTGGGGTTGTGAAGCAGTTGTATGGGTTGAAAATAAATAAATCGCCAGGTCCTGGTGGGATTCCAATTCTGTTTTACAGAGAGTACTCTAATGCATTGGCTCCTTACTTAGCTTGCATTTATCGCGAATCTCTTGCCCAACGTAAAGTCCCGAAAGACTGGAAAAAAGCGCAGGTCACGCCTGTATATAAGAAGGGTAGAAGGACGGATCCTCAAAATTACAGACCAATATCCTTAACACCTATTTGTTGCAGGATTCTCGAACATATTCTCAGTTCGAATATAATGAATTTCCTTGAGACAGAGAAGTTGCTGTCCATGTGTCAGCACGGCTTTAGAAAGCATCGCTCCTTCGAAACCCAACTCACCCTTTTTTCACATGATATCTTGCGAACCATGGATGAAGGGTATCAGACGGATGCCATATTCCTTGACTTCCGGAAAGCGTTTGACTCGGTGCCCCACTGCAGACTCCTAACTAAGGTACGAGCATATGGGATTGGTTCCTAAGTATGTGAGTGGCTCGAAGATTTCTTAAGTAATAGAACCCAGTACGTTGTTTTCGATGGCGAGTGTTCATCGGATGTGAGGGTATCATCTGGAGTGCCCCAGGGAAGTGTGATAGGTCTGCTGCTGTTTTCTATCTACATAAATGATCTTTTGGGTAGGGTGGATAGCAATGTGCGGCTGTTTGCTGATGATGCTGTGGTGTACGGGAGGTGTCGTCGTTGAGTGACTGTAGGAGGATAAAAGATGACTTGGACAGGATTTGTGATTGGTGTAAAGAATGGCAGCTAAATCTAAATATAGATAAATGTAAATTAATGCAGGTGAATAGGAAAAAAAATCATGTAATGTTTGAATACTCCATTAGTAGTGTAGTGCTTGACACAGTCACGTCGATTAAATATATGGGCGTAACATTGCAGAGCGATATGACGTGGGACAAGCATGTAATAGCAGTTATGGGGAAGGCGAATAGTCGTCTTCGGTTCATTGGTAGAATTTAGGAAAGATGTGGTTCATCTGTAAAGGAGACCGCTTGTAAAACACTAATACGACCTATTCTTGAGAACTGCTCGAGCGTTTGGGATCCCTATCAGAACGAATTGAGGGAGGACTTAGAAGCAATTCAGAGGCGGGCTGCTAGATTTGTTACTGGTAGGTTTGATCATCACGCGAGTGTTACGGAAATGCTTCAGGAACTCGGTTGGGAGTCTGTAGAGAAAAAGGGGCGTGCTTTTCGTGAATCGTTACTGAGGAAATTTAGAGAACCAGCATTTGAGGCTGACTGCAGTACAATTTTACTGCCACCAACTTACATTTCGCGGAAAGACCACAAAGATAAGATAAGAGAGATTAGGGCTCGTACAGAGGCATATAGGCAGTCATTTTTCCCTCGTTCTGTTTGGGAGTGGAACAGGGAGAGAAGATGCTAGTTGTGGTACGAGGTACCCTCCGCCACGCACCGTATGATGGATTGCAGAGTGTGTATGTAGATGTAGATGTAGACGAATATTGCTTCGATAACGGACACATCTGTAGTTCGGAGGGTAAATTCGATAAGAGCCAATCATAATGCTCGATTCATTCACATCCTTTGTGCTGGGATATAGGAGCCTCTACATAGACGAGGGGGCGTTTGTGTGTGCTGAAAGCAGGAAGGGTAACACATGATGGAGTGGGTACCACGTTAGGTCCGTGAGGAAGACTACATTCGACGTTATTCAGCGTTATTTTAGTAAACAGTTTATTTTAAAAAAGTGGCTCTGAGCACTATGGGACTCAACTGCTGAGGTCATTAGTCCCCTAGAACTTAGAACTAGTTAAACCTAACTAACCTAAGGACATCACAAACATCCATGCCCGAGGCAGGATTCGAACCTGCGACCGTAGCGGTCTTGCGGTTCCAGACTGCAGCGCCTTTAACCGCACGGCCACTTCGGCCGGCCAAGTTTATTTTAGGGCAATAATTTTCGTGCATACAATCTGAGACATCAAGAAAGCGAGTGTTAACTATTTGTGGGACACTATAAAATTTCTGCAAGGTCGACTCAGTTCTTATTTTTCACATAGTCACGTGACACATGTGTAAGATGGAGAACCTCGTTGGATGCATTAGCAAAGGTTTGTAGCTACTCTGTCATCACCGGTAAAGACACATGCTGCTCGGAGGTGTCTTGCATATGGGGGCTGCATGAGTGCGCTTTGGAGTTCTGTGACGTCAGTATAACAGTGGCTGTATACTCGAAAATAGAGGCAACATTTACCTGTGTCTGGTGCCTAGGTGATCACGTATTTTGCGAGGAATTTCTCAGGTGTCAAGTATGAAAGGGGCGAGTGTGTGGTTTGAGAGGTGACGGCTACGTCAATTCCCGGGGTCTGCCATTATCCTCCTGTGTGGTCTAGTGGACATGGGGTGGCGGACGATGCTTGCACACTTCTGTTTGATTATTTGGCGAGCAGGTCTGTAGGCTGTGCTATGTGTTATTTGGACAGTTTACGATTTCGTGTGTGCACATCAGTGAAGTGAATCATTTAGGAGCGGTGGAACAGTTTCTGTATAGCAGTTTTTTGTATAGCCTCTGTGACATCTGTATACACGTCACACACACACGTCATAAACGGTGGAATAGCACGATCTGTGACCTCAGTATTCACGCGTCAGAGGTGTCCCATTAGAATGACAATAGAGATAATGTGGTCGAACAGATGAGAGGGATGATAGTGAGCTCTGGTGGTGGTGCTGTGCACTTGGTCAGTTGGTCTCTGGACCTCGTGACGAACACACCAGATGGCGGTAAGGCTAAAATTGTTTAAATAAAGACTGGTGCATGATTTCGACAGTTGACGATTAGCAAGCATGTCTGCAAAGTATTTTAGTGGTCTGCATGTCTGTAGGCTGTGTGAAGTGACCCCAAGCATGTCAGAGTCTGTGTTTTGTTTCAGTGTATTAAATATACCCCAGCCCTATATAATTTGTTCCAAAATACATAAAGTATCCTCCTCCCTCTCTCCACCAGCCCAGTGCAGGCTGAGTCCTTCTTCCACGAATCCCTAAGGGAAGGTGGCGGTCGGGTGACTAAGGTTAGTTGAGGTAGTCCAAATGTCCTTTATTTTGCGCCATTTTCTTAGGGTAGCAGAGGTAGCACAATTAACCTATCTTCCCGCCAAAATTCAAACTTTCTACCAAGAGGGGTGTGGCATTTCTATCTTCAACTGACGTCACGGCCGCCATCTGAGATGGCGCCATGCGCTGTGCATGTTAGTACACGTTAGTGCACACTAGTACACATTTGGGCACATTAGTACATGATAATACACATTAGTACACGTTAGTGCTCGTTAGTGCAGGTTAGTACACGCTAGTACCCCTGAGCCCTCCAATATGGGTTGGTAAGGGGACGTGGCGGTCGGTTGAGGATCGTGGTGGAGAATTTAACAGTTTCCTTCCAAGTACAGGTGGGCTTGGCATTCGCGAAAATTCATTCCAAGTCCACAGTACCGTTCTCTGGTGGTATTAATATGTACTAGGCTGTCAGTCAGTTGACTTAGGTTAGTGTGGGTAGACCCAGTGTCCTATCTTCCTGCGATCTTCCTATGGTGAAGGCACTATTTGCCGCCATCTTGGATAACGGTACTTACGTCATCGCCTGATGTCATGGCCCTCCATCTTGGACGACAACGCCCTCTGGTCATGGCACTGTGTACTAGGCCAGTTTGAGTCTGGACCTCATGGCGAACACATTCTTTCCCGCCATCTTGGATTACGTCACAGATGAGAGCGCCCTCTGGTGGTGGTACTGTGTACTAAGTCAGTTGGAGTCCGGACCTCATGGTGAACAACCTGGATGGCTGTACTGCATGAAATAGTTTAAATAAAGACTGGTGCATGCAAAATAAAGACTTATGTCCAGTACTGGTCGAGTCCTCTCCAACGAATCCTTACAAGGAGGTGGTGGTCGCGTGACTGAGGTTAGTCCAAGTTTCCTTTCTTTAGCGCCATTTTCTTAGCTTAGTAGAGATACGCGAATTGACCTTTGTTTACTGCCAAAATTAAAACTTGGCGCCAGTTCATAGGATTAATTGTCAGTCAGTTGACTTAGGTTAGTGTGGGTAGACCCAGTGTCCTATCTTCCTGCGATCTTCCTATGTTAGTATAGATAACTGTGTTGTGATGCATTATCCTGTTGGAATTTGAACTTCCCGCCATTTTTCTGTGGGAGGGGGGTTATGTTAGTGGAGGTAACCCAGTGGACCTCCCCGCCAAAATTCAAACTTCCCGTAAAAATCTGGCATCTTGAATGACGTCATAGCCGCCATCTTGGATACATCTGACAACAATGCAAAGTGCGGTCATATACAGGTTGTCCAATAGTTATGTACCCACCAAAGGGCGTCTTCAGTGTTCTTATCCAAGTGGAAAAAACCGTCGCCGTAAAAATTCGTGAGGATATTTTATGAGGCGAATTTTTTTTGTGACTCTTTAAATCGTCTGGATCAAATTAGTGTTGCAATATCGAACGCTTGGTGCTATTTCTCCATCATATGGAATTCCAATTTTTCAAGGGCATTAGCCGGTCAGAGTGGCTGAGCGTTTCTAGGCACTACAGTCTGGAATCGCGCGACCGCTGCGGTCGCAGGTTCGAATCTTGCCTCGGGCATGGATGTGTGTGATGTCCTTAGGTTAGTTCGGGTTAAGTAGTTGTAAGTTCTAGGGGACTGATGACCTCAGACGTTAAGTCCCATAGTGCTCAGAGCCATTTGAATCATTTTTTCAAGGGCATTAATTAAATTAAGAAAGAGCTGAAGTCTTCAAAATTTTAGAACACTGCCTGGAAACCTTCTAAACTAATGGACGACTGATGTCGGCTGAGCTAAGTTAACTACATGCACGTACATTTCATTTCATAAATTTCTGAATGAATCAGTTCATGTGTTGCGATTGCTGTGGTAACATGTAGTTCCATGGGTCACAAGCTGAGCAGCTGACATCTTGCGGTGGAACACTACTATTCGCTATGCCCAGAGGAAAAAGTCCAGAGGCGTGTTATCTGGCTATAGCGCTGGCCATGGAACAGGACCTCCCATTCCAATCGAACGATGATGGTTCATGTTGTTCAGGTTCTTGTGGACATCAACACTGAAGTGGACTGATACACCATCATGTTGAAGCAACATCCCTTCGAGTTGAACAGGGGTATAGTCTCCAAGAATTGTGACAGCACATCATGCTGGAATGTCACATAATGGGGATGCAGAAATAAGTTCCTATTAGGTGATCTTGAACAACACTCGCCCATATGTTGACAGAGAATCATTGTTGGTATCCACCAGTGTGAGTGGCATGGGGTTTGTTCTCACTCCAGACATAGTTGTGGCAGCTGTTGAAAACATCATCACATGTAAATGAGGCCTCATCTATGAACAGTACAAACTGCACAATGTTTGGCACAACTGCACTGTGGTGGATAATCCACTGCCAAAAGTGAACCCAAGGCTCAAAATCTGTTGTTCCTCATGCTTGCACACGTTCTTTATGATTGGGTGGAATACCTGTTCTTATCAGTACTGTCTACACAGCATTCTTTGAAGCATGCATTTCGCGAGCAAGTTGATGGGTGCATATTGCTGGGTGGTCAGCCACTCAATCCAACACCACCTCCTCAAAGCACGGTGTTCAGACATGTCTTTGGCAGGAACTTTGGGCAGCCCTCTGTGGTGTGAACAACCTTGCCTCTCTCTTAAGTTGGTATCCATGGAGACAAATTTTTTCCAATTAGGATGACAGCTCTTGGGAAAGTATTCTCTCTACATTCATGCTGCTTTATGGGAACTACAGCCTGCTGCATAGTACAGCAAATGCATGGCTGCTAACTCTCGTGATGAGTAAAATTCCTTCTTTGACTACACATCATGCAATGTACACAGTAACATGCCTCACCGTCGACACATCACAAACTGTCTGATGCAATAGAGAATTGACAATGGGGATAGTGGTGTGTATGCAACGCTGGTGCAATGCATGCGGTAGCCACATGACATTTGAGTT
The DNA here is from genome assembly GCF_023864345.2 of Schistocerca serialis cubense. Lineage (NCBI taxonomy): Eukaryota > Metazoa > Arthropoda > Insecta > Orthoptera > Acrididae > Schistocerca > Schistocerca serialis. The sequence goes on from NC_064640.1 coordinate 638,523,316, forward strand.
AAGCTGTGTACAGTACGTCTAATTCATGGTCAGGGGTGTATACTGTTTAACACCTGCTGGCTGTTCCACTGTAGAGCAGTCACCTGGGATTTCTGCAGTAGTGCAATGAACGGCATGCACTGTTGCCATACATTCATTGAGACTGGCAGTCGTCGTTTTTAACAGTTATTATAAGCTGCATTGTTGTTATGCAGTGTATGAGGTGTATGTCAGTTTCTTCTCTTCTGAACCTGCAAATGAACTGATCAATGCGTGGCATTGGTTAACTGTGTTCCTTCTTGCTGCCATCCCCACCAACATCCTTCTGCATTCTTGTGGTAGCCGTGGAATTCTGTTTGTCTATTTGTATGTGGTACAAGACTGCACATAGACACATTCAATTTCGAAGTGCAAAGTGTTTGACATTTTACCATTACGTGTTGAGGAATTTTTATTTTCAGTTACTTTTATTCCATTGAAATAAGTTATCATTATAAACTATCAAAGTAAATGTTTCATTTATTAGCATGTCTGCAGCTCGTGGCCTAGGGGCTAGTGGTGCTCCTCTGGTTCACAGCGTCCTGGATTTGATTCTGGGCCGAGTCGGGGATTTTCTCCACCTGGGGACTGGGTGTCTGTGTTGTCCTCATCATCTCATCATCATTGAGATAGTGGCGAGACTGGAAATGGAAAGACTGGAACTTTTACAGGCGCTGATGACAACGATGCTGAGCGCCCCACAAACGAACATCATCATCATCATAATTTGTTTGCGTTCTGGATAAATTATAATCGTGATAGAAAATTATATACATCAATAATCATATGCTGTACGCTGCATGAGTCGAAACTAATATCACCAGCTTTGTTATCCCTGTGCTGAAATTATGTAACATCAGCGTTAACAGCCCCCTACTGGGCCAGAACGCTTCAAAAAATGGGGAATTGTAGATTAAATCTAACGGATTGTCTTAAGTGCAGATAACCTGAAAGGCAACATCAGAAAGTATCGGAAGATAATGCTGCATGAAAACAAAATGGTCTCACACCTCCCATTTGAGAGCTGGTATAAGATAAGCACAACAAGCATTACGCTACATAGATGCTCATAGTGCAGGTAAGACTTGGCAGCATGGTTGCAAATATTTAGCAACACTGTGACTGTGTATTTACTTCTATTTGTGCTCCTGAATTGTACCGCTAAATTTATTTGGCATCCCATATGGCTTATGCTACTTAATCCTGATGTAAGATGACACACTGGTGCAGAAAATTTAAATTTTTGATTTCAGGAATGCCATACTTCACACAAGTAACAACTGTTCTTGCCTTCAACATTGGGTAATGAGTCTCAGAGACGAATATTGTGACAAGAGAGAACAGCTTCTAGAAATATCTCGTTAGCTCAGTGGTTCCACACATGTATCCTAATGCAAGTTAGATGTGTGTTGAGAGTTCTAAGTGTGGTTCCTATTTTCTGTTTTATTCAATGGAGCTTCATACTGATAGAAGAAATTTTTTAGCAGAAACTGAAGAATATCTTTACATCCTAAATCTTCATACAAGCTCGACTAAGGAAGATATGTTAATGGTCATAGGTGTTTGCTTTATGAATACCAAGCTCCTTCACTATACAAATGACTATGTAGGACCTAGACCTCACCATCAACGACACGAATTTGAATTTTGTTCATCATGTATGACTCGTATGTCAGGGGAATAATTATGAAGTGAGTATAGTTCCTCTGTGCTAAATCTATGTAATAGCTATTACGCACCCCAGTAGACATTTGCTGACACCAGCATTAGCAACTTCTTTCCAGCCTGGGTATCTTCAAATTTGGGCAATTTTGTTGCTTTAAATCTAATTTAGTTTCTTATATATCATCGAATTGAGGTATTCCGATTGGATCATAAACTATAAAATTAATTTTGAACCCTACTCGTATTTTGCATCTTAGTATAATATAATACTCATCAGTTCAAACCCACTCAGCTGCCGCCACTGCTATTGAGTTTGATATACAGATCATAGACTATTTTTGTGGCGCATCACTCACCAATAGTAAAGCATTTTATACTCTCCAAAGCGATGAGTGATAACTGACGCTTTTGACACAGGCTGAGAGAGCACAGTTCCCCTGTGGTTATCACTGCCAGGTGCTAGCAAATGGTTCCTCGAGAGGTCTGATCCATATGGCGTTCAGAGTCAGGCAGTCTACTAAGAAATCTGTCACAAAAATGTTACTGGACAGAACCGTGTCAGAAAGTGGATTACACTTTAGCTGTGTTACCACGTCATTCATATGAGAGGCTCTGTGAAACTATAAGAAACAAGCTGTTTCAATTGTGAAGTCGTTGCATTGAGACAACATACTGTTTATCTCTAGACCATAGGTGTCGACGCTAGAAAAGAGAAGACTTCTTCTGGGAACTGCTGCAACCTACAGTGTTGCCTGTGTGGCTCGATAACTGGAGTATTATGAGTTATTTGTCCCATGTCTTGATCATCTCAGGCTTAGACTTTGTGGCGGCTGGCCAGTAGGGTTTTATGTCAAAGAGTGAACCTAAATTGTAAGATCTATACTGAAGATTACTCACCAAAGCCCGCAAGACTGGGGCTGTTTTCAGTAGTACTAAATGTTGGTGATGCCTCACAAAGCCAGACACAAACCCTGAGATTTTTAAATAGTCTTGTTTTCTAGGGCAAAGTATATTCATCAAAGTGTATGTTTCAGATGACACTAAGGAACTTTCTATGACTTTTGACCTTTTTTTAAAGAAGTTTAGCACTCTACTGCCTGTGTTACAGTTTTTAAGTTTTTATTTTAGGTTTATTATGTTATTGAAAGAGGCTTTTGTTTCAAACGCTAGCAGTTCACGTGTAGTTATCATATGTGGATGATGTAGCTTATGTATCACCTCATATTTCAGCTTCAACCTGTGGTTGCTGGTGACTTTCCCTGTGGAAGAGTAGATTAATCAGTCGAAACAGTATCTTAAAGCATAAGACAGATTAATGAACCCCTCATTTATAAATTAGTAAAAAAGAAGACAGCGTTCCCCAGAGGTATCAAGCGATGTCGTTAGTAATAACTTTTATTGGATTGATCTCTTTTCACATCCTTGCTGGAAATTTCACTCACCTGCATCCTACTGTAGAGATATGAGAAAAAACTGGTTGCAAGAGCTTCTAATGTGATGAATGTAATTTGTGTAACAGAAAAGTGTGACAGACTAACTCAAAAGCTTTTGTGCGATACATGACCAGACCAGAAACAAACTATTTATTAAGTGTACTAAGGACATGTTTAGTAAACTACCTTCATTGATCCAGTTTTTAAGACTTACACTTTGTGCCAAGGAATACAGATTGTACACCACCTTCCTGTATTTTTTTAACGTAGGAGGAAGAATGAGGATTGTTTAACTTATCTTTATCCTAAGATGTGTCACAGATTGCAAAATTATTAGCAATAGATGAATAGGTGCTCTTACTTCGCTTGATAATTTTTGGAAGAGAAATTAAAACAATTTTATGGAAAGGAGATGAAAATGGGGTGGGATAATGATACCATTTGAATAATTTCACAGAGCAATGAAAGACCTAAGCCAAAACAAGGCGCCTGGAGTAGATAACATTCACACAAACTCATGGAGATCCTTCAGACACATGGCGAAGACAAACAGATCCTCATATATACAAGCTATGCGAGAAGCGAAATACCATCAGACCTCTGGAAGTATATTATAACTCCTATTTCAGAAAAGACAGGTACTGAAAGTTGTGATTGTTACAGAAGTATCGATTTAGCAACTCATGGCTTCAAAATATCGACAGAGATTAACTCAAAAATGGTTCTAAGCACTGTAGGACTTAACATCTGAGGTCATCAGTCCCCTAGACTTAGAACTACTTAAGCCTAACTAACCTAAGGACATCACACACATCCATACCTGAGGCAGGATTCGAACCTGCGACCGTAGCAACAGTGCGGTTCCAGACTGACGCACCTAGAACTGCTCGGCCACAGTGGACGTCAGAGATTAACTTCAGAATAATGGAAATACTGGTAGATCCCGACTGACTCTGAGAAAGATCGCTTTGGGATTTAGAGAAAAGTAGGAACAGACGAGGCAATGATGATCCTTTGATTTAAGTTAGAGGATTGGTTAAAGAAAGGAAAACACACAATTATAGTATTAGTGGATATAGAGAAAACTGTTGACAATTTTGATCTGACTATAATCTTTGAAACTCTGAAGGTCACAGGGATAAAATACAAAGATGAAAATTTTGTGTAAAATTTGCACACAGACAAAATGCAGTTATGTGTAAGGATATGAAAAGAACGCCATACTTGAGTAGGAAGTGTGACATGGGGGGAGGGGAAACCACAACTTGAATATAGTATGCTGTTTTAGATGGATGTTGTTCTATGTATAGTCTTCTTTTTGTTACACAGGAGTTGATTATTTTGCATACAGCCCTTCCTGTGCTTTGCACTACTAAGCTTTTGAGGGGAATTGTAATACTAAAGTGATGGTACACAAAGTCAAGAAAGATTTTTGACTCATTGGAGCTATCTTCATCAAGCACTGATGCTTCAAAACGCATTTAAATTGCTTGGATGTCTGTTATAACATTTATCTGTAATTTGAGACAGTTCACTAGCTAAAACTTGAAGTTTCGGTAGTGAAGTGGATTCCCGATATAAAAGTAGCACACATTGAGCAAATGGGTAGACAGTTATTCCACCCTGACTATATTTTACATATGAGGAGGTGAGAAGTCAAGGGGTATAAGTGACATTTTCCGAAAAAATGAGTTAAGTGCGGAAATTGATTCCTAATACATGTAAAATTATGGTGGCCAAGAGGTACAGGTGTCTGGTGCTGCAATCTGGCGGCAGAAAATTTAACTACTTGCAGAAATGTGTGTATTGTTTGACGGCCAAGGGGTATATGTGAAGTGGCAATAATGGTGGTGCGTGTGTGTGAATGCAGTGCTACTGTTACGAAGTGAAGTTCGTTGTTTCGTTGCATATAAGAGATAAAACTGACTTCATTTACTGTTTTTCATCATCAATAAATACGAATATTAATATTATTTTTATTGTAAATTGGACATAAAATACGAGAGAGAACAGCAACTATGACATCTCCAGAAGTGGAGCTTTCTGACAGCTCCGAAGGTGAGTAATTAAGTACACAATTAATATTATTGTCTCGTGTTTAAATAAAACACTTCAAAAATACGTCTATTTTATATTTAAAGTGAAAAGCTGCTGATATTATTCGCTAGAATGACCTTTTTTTCCTACAGACCAGACAGATGATGATGATATTTCGTATGAACCAAGGGAAGATAGTGTAGCAGTGTAGAGACTGCCTCCAGGGAGAACTCTATTGATGAAGATAATTTTTTGTAATTGATGCAATATGAGCAGTAAACTAAGTTACAGTTTGTAAAAAAAATGGTTCAAATGGCTCTGAGCACTATGGGACTTAACATCTATGGTCCTCAGTCCCCTAGAACTTAGAACTACTTAAACCTAACTAACCTAAGGACATCACACAACACCCAGCCATCACGAGGCAGAGAAAATACCTGACCCCGCCGAGAATCGAACCCGGGCGTGGGAAGCGAGAACACTACCGCACGACCACGAGATGCGGGCTACAGTTTGTAAAAATTTTCCTGGCGGAGTAGCTCCTTTCATCTGATCGATAGTTCTCGGTGGAAGTCAGAGTGCATTGTGCTGTTTTCTGCTTGCAGACGCTGCCAAACGTAGTAAGCAACTGATTATAAGTGCTATGGAAGATTTATTCATTAATTCCACATTCATTAACACTACTCAGAACTACATTCTTTGACAGTGAATATCTGTATAATATAACGCTTTCATGAAGCATTGTTACTGCTGTGCATCGTTAATTTCTGCCATAGTGAATTATTAATGTGAAGTTAACAGTACTACACAGAATTTTCTCCCCTCATCTTTCGTCACCACACAGCCATGTTGGTGCATTTTCTTGTTCACATTTTCGCCTTGCTGCCCAGAAAAGTTTTACAAGCTGTGTATTTACCGTTAATTAACAAATAATGAGAAATCAAAACAACTTTCATTACCTGGAAAAGTAAAACTAACCAGGTTAACGTACTGCTCTATGCTTCTTCATTTCAGATGAAAATTTGGGGTCTGATGAAAGTGAGGTAAACAGTGGAGGGCACAAAGCTTCTAAGAGAGTAAAACATGTGGGGAGAGAAAAAAAACACTGAGGGTTCATTTATGGAAAAGACTAGTATCATCCAAAAAACATAATGAAGGCAAAGAATATTTGGATCGCAAAGGAAAGTTGCACTAAGAAAGAATGGTAAGAGTGTACAATCACAACTGCCGATTCAAGTGCAGTCGAACCATCAGTCAACAAACAAGACAGGAAGTATTTAATGAATATTGGAGTATTGGTAACTGGGACTTGCAGACCTCCTTCTTATACTCTTCTGTTACTGTCAGTGAGCCAAATAGAAGGAAAGGAATTGCTACAAAAAGAAAATCTGTTACTTGCCAATATTCTCTCCAGAGCAAAAGAGTTTTCAAAGAGTTCTTTGTGAGGACCCTAGATGTGTCTAACAAGAGAGTAACAAACGTGGTACAAAAGAAAACCACTTTAACGACAAATATTTCAGCTAAGGACAAGCAAGGCCATAAAACCCCTGGAAATAAGACTGATGAAGTTAAAGTAGGTCTTATAAAGGAACACATCAAGGGTTTTCCAAAGTAGAGTTGCCACTATTCATGTCAAAAAGCACTTAATAAGAAGTATCTGGCAGGAAACCTCGACCTCAAGAAAATGTATCAGCTTTATAAGGAGTTTTGTGAAGAAAAAGGAAAACTTTTACTGCCATGTTTTTAACACATGCTTTAATCTTAGCTTCCACAAGCCCTATAAAGACACATGTGCTACGTGTGACAAGCTGCAAAATACCATTGATCATGGATTGCTTGACGAAAAACATGGTGCACTTGTTGAAAAGGAACTCCATCTATGGAAAGCAGAAAGTGCTCGGAAACAAGTGGTGAATGCAAAAAATCTGGTTGCTAAAGAAGCTCGGCATGTGGCTGTATGTTTTGACTTACAGAAAATGCTCCCAACACCAGTTCTGACATGTTCACAAGCTTATTACTCTCGACAACTGTCGACTTATAATTTGTATGTACATGATTTGGGTACAGGAAAAGCCTTCGTGTTTATGTGGCATGAGGGTCAAGCTTCATGAGGATATCAAGAGATAATGTCTTGCCTACTGAAATTTATTAACAGTTTGCCACCAACAATCACGCATCTCACTGCATTTCGTGACAATGCAGGAGGACAAAACAAAAGTTAACACAGTGAAATTTTGGCTCTATATCGTCAACAACACTCACATTCAGAACATTGACCATAAGTTTCTACTTTCTGGCCATTTATTTAATGATTGTGACAGAAACTTTGGAATTATTGAGCACAGTAGAAAAATTTCACAAAGGGGTATTTACGTTCCTCAAGACTGGAGGGATGTAATCACCAAGGCGGCCTGACGTTATGAGGTAGTGAAAATGGGTGACAAGGATTTTGTTACACTAGACACATGATTGAACCAGTTTTTCTAAAATCTGTAAAGGGAATTCAAAAAATGCAGTGATTGCAATTCAAAAAAGATGAACCATGGACATTGTTTTACAAATGTACCTTCAATGAAGATTTTGAATTCTACACCTACAATATGAGAGCAAAAAGCATTGGAATACATGTTCAGATACTCCTAAGACTAACTCACAGAACAACTCCGGCAAAAATTAAGGAAAAAAAGTACAAAGGACTTACTGAACCTTCTACCATTTATGCCTCCTGTGCATCACAGTTTATACACAGAACTCAGTTCTGCAGTCCATCTACAAGTGGAAAGAAATCGATTAATCCTTCAGAGGGAAACCACAATAGAAACTAATAAGTGTCGACCCTTGCCAGCAGCATGTGCAGCACACCATGAAGAACAGTCGATAAGAGAGAGTGATAACTCGGAAGGTGAAAATGATAATTATTATAGTTGTTTCCATTACTTTCCTTAATTTATTTTTTAAATCAAAAGGAAATTTAGGCATTTTCAGTTGTTGTAAAATTTGCAAAGAATCTTTTTTCTAGATTTTTCAACATTAATTATTACTGTATTTAATGTGCATTATGTATTATGATTCATAATATACTAAATAATTTGAAAATTCTTTTAATATTTCTTTGAGATCATACCTTTCTAACTCTCACTTGGAAGCCAAGTGGTACAAGTGACAGATGTCCTCAAATTATCAATGACAATTGTTAAATGATTAATTGTTTTGCTGTAGAAATATGAGGGAGATAAACATAAAACTATATCTTCAAATCATATGGAGTAATGTTTTCTATATTTATGTCCTAGAATTAACAATTCAAGTTTAACTTTAAACTTGATTATCTCAAAAGTAACTTTTTGCCACTTGTACCCCTTGGCCTCTCACCTCCTCATATAAATTATAGACATAAGGGTTACTTATATCAGTTGACTTGGAATTACATTGATCAAAACTACATTATATACACACAATAAATATCTGTGTCTTATTTAAGTACTCATCTGAGCAAATGAAATGGCCATGCATCTAAGGTTAACATATTCTGAAACCCCAAGATAAGGACATCCTCAACACTTTTAGGACGGTTATAGTCTGGATCTATATAGTGGTGTTAGAATGATTTTCTTTGTTTTAAATAAAAAAGTATGGTTGCCATGTCCCTTATCTATAACATAGCCAAAGAAATCTGTACTAGGTCAGAATGTTTTTTGGTTCTGAATAAGAAAGTACGATTGCTGCAAGACAGTGACTGTCATGTTCCTATCGAGATCCAGACTAATCTCTTTAGGACTGCTGACTGCCAAATGGTAAGCCCAATTTTGTGTTGCATAGTGGCTATATTACATATGAAACAAACAAGATGCAGCTTCATGAAGAAATTAGTATGCTAAAAATACGTGTAACGCACAAAAATAAACTGTTAAGTGAAAACCGGAGGGAAGACGGACTATCGCAGCCAGGTAACGTAAGCATCAAAACTACATCTAAGATAGAAAGATCGAAAAATCGACTGTAAGCAATATAATTCGATATTTTCCATTGTATTAGCATAAAAGAGGAACTGTTAGCAAATAACAAATGATGTAATACAATAATCAAAATGAAAAGTATATAAGGTGTTGCTGATATGAGATGAAAACAAAAAACAAAATATCTTAATTCACAAAACTAAAAAATGTGGACATTAGCAGAAATCGTAAAAATATATGCAGATGCTATATTTAACGTCGAAAATGCGAACAAGTCCGCATAAATACAGAAGTATGGTAACAATACACACACCCATTACGCTCAGTGAAGCCATGTTTAGCATCCTCTGATGGATTTTGCTTTGTAGTGTTACTGGATTTTTTAAACATAGTTTTTGTGTATATCACAGCATCAACATTAAATTTAAACAACACATAGTTTATGTCATTTAGCTGGAAGTTAGATTGCTACTTACCTTAGAGATGACAGAGGAAGCAACAATTTGCTCTCAGTGTCATGTGTATGGTAAACAGTAACCTGTCTCTCTGATTACAGTTAATGTAACACAGCTCATAATCTGTAGTCTTTTACGTTTGGTCATCTTGTCAGATAGTAGATCATCCTATTTTATCATTATACAGAATTTTAACTTTAAACAACTAAATATCTCGAAAATGATGCATTATACAGAAAAAAATGTTCTAGGTAAAAAGTTAATATAAGTAAAGGCGACATTTGTCTGTGCTACAAATGCGCCCTTCCTAACCACCCCGTCTTCTTCGAAGTGGTCAGCTTGTTATTTTCAAATGAGAAGCCTCCATTTTTATTGAAAATGCAGATTCTACACTGAACATTACATATGGTTTACTCAAACCATTCTGTTTCATTTGTGATAGATAGCGCTGCAATCGACAAAAATCGAATGTATATATATATATATATATATATATATATATATATATATATATATATATATATATATATATATATATATATTCGAAAGTTAATTTGGTGTTGCAAATTTGATTATAGAGTACAACATATGCAGACATTTAAATGTCTGGTCAGAAACTACAATAAGCACAATCCAATAAAAACTACAATTAGCAGAATCCAAAGAAAGGAGATGTATGCAAGAGTTCTCCGTTCCCATCAGGATACTTGGTTTCGAAGAGCCCCCTTGGCTCTAACCACTGGGGTGCTTCATTTTGGTGGATCCCCTCGCCTCTCATCATAACTGTAATTCACAATAAATGCTCAAAATGATGATTTGGAGTCTTTTATTAATTCGTGCAAGGAATGCATTTACATAACGCAAAAGCATCTTTTGGGGAATGTTTGTGCAGTCACTTCTGATGTGTTCTGTAGAGTTGTTGTACTTCTGCATACAATTTGTGCTTCAGATAACCATAAAAGAAAAAATCTGGTGATGTAAGGTAGAATGCTCTTGCAGGCCCTGTTACCAGACCGCCTCTATTGATCCAATGACTACTGAAATCGTTATTCACTGTTTCTTTGGTTTTTGTGGAGTAATGTGCTGGACAACCATCATGTTGCGACCACATGTTCTATCGCATTACGAGGGGTACATCTTCCCGTGGTCTAGGGGTAGCGTCTTTGATTCTTAATCAAAACGTCTTTGGTCTGGGGGTTTGATCCCCGCCACTGCCTGCATTTTGATAAATAATCAGCATTGGCGGCCGAAGACTCCGGCATAAGAAGTCAGCCTCATTCTGCCAACGGCCTTGTCAAAGAGGACAGAGGGGCAGATAGAGGTTCAGGGCACTCTCTTGTCCTAGTGGTGGGAAATTGCCCCTAAAGGCGGAAGAATCAGCAATGATCAATGACGTGAGGATGCAGAAGGCAATGGAAACCACTGCCTTAAAGACACGTAACGTGTATCCACAGGACATGTGGCCTGTATTTGAAGAAGTGTCATGATGATCTCTCCATTGGCAAAAAATTCCGGAATAGTCCCCCATTCGGATCTCCGGGAGGGGACTGCCAAGGGGGAGGTTACCATGAGAAAAAGATTGAATAATCAACGAAAGGATAACGTTCTACGAGTCGGGGCGTGGAATGTCAGAAGCTTGAACGTGGTAGGGAAACTAGAAAATCTGGAGAGGGAAATGCAAAGGCTCAATCTAGATATAGTAGGGGTCAGTGAAGTGAAGTGGAAGGAAGACAGGGATTTCTGGTCAGATGAGTATCGGGTAATATCAACAGCAGCAGAAAATGGTATAACAGGTGTAGGATTCGTTACGAATAGGAAGGTAGGGCAGAGGGTGTGTTACTGTGAACAGTTAAGTGACCTGGTTGTTCTAATCAGAATCGACAGCAGACCAACACCGACAACGATAGTTCAGGTATACATGCCGACGTCGCAAGCTGAAGATGAACAGATAGAGAAAGTGTATGAGGATATTGAAAGGGTAATGCAGTATGTAAAGGGGGACGAAAATCTAATAGTCATGGTAGACTGGAATGCAGTTGTAGGGGAAGGAGTAGAAGAAAAGGTTACAGGAGAATATGGGCTTGGGACAAGGAATGAAAGAGGAGAAAGACTAATTGAGTTCTGTAACATGTTTCAGCTAGTAATAGCGAATACCCTGTTCAAGAATCAGAAGAGGAGGAGGTATACTTGGAAAAGGCCAGGAGATACGGGAAGACTACATCATGGTCAGACAGAGATTCCGAAATCAGATACTGGATTGTAAGGCGTACCCAGGAGCAGATATAGACTCAGTTCACAATATAGTAGTGATGAAGAGTAGGCTGAAGTTCAAGACATTAGTCAGGAAGAATCAATACGCAAAGAAGTGGGATACGGAAGTACTAAGGAATGACGAGATACGTTTGAAGTTCTCTAACGCTATAGATACAGCAATAAGGAATAGCGCAGTAGGCAGTACAGTTGAAGAGGAATGGACATCTCTAAAAAGGGCCATCACAGAAGCTGGGAAGGAAAACATAGGTACAAAGAAGGTAGCTGCGAAGAAACCATGGGTAACAGAAGAAATACTTCAGTTGATTGATGAAAGGAGGAAGTACAAACATGTTCCGGGAAAATCAGGAATACAGAAATACAAGTCGCTGAGGAATGAAATAAATAGGAAGTGCAGGGAAGCTAAGACGAAATGGCTGCAGGAAAAATATGAAGACATCGAAAAAGATATGATTGTCAGAAGGACAGACTCAGCATACAGGAAAGTCAAAACAACCTTTGGTGACATTAAAAGCAACGGTGGTAACATTAAGAGTGCAACGGGAATTCCACTGTTAAATGCAGAGGAGAGAGCAGATAGGTGGAAAGAATACATTGAAAGCCTCTATGAGGGTGAAGATTTGTCTGATGTGATAGAAGAAGAAACAGGAGTCGATTTAGAAGAGATAGGGGATCCAGTATTAGAATCGGAATTTAAAAGAGCTTTGGAGGACTTACAGTCAAATAACGCAGAAGGGATAGATAACATTCCATCAGAATTTCTAAAATCATTGGGGGAAGTGGCAACAAAACGACTACTCACGTTGGTGTATAGAATATATGAGTCTGGCGATATACCATCTGACTTTCGGAAAAGCATCATCCACACAATTCCGAAGACGGCAAGAGCTGACAAGTGCGAGAATTATCGCACAATCAGCTTAACAGCTCATGCATCGAAGCTGCGTACAAGAATAATATACAGAAGAATGGAAAAGAAAATTGAGAATGCGCTAGGTAACGATCAGTTTGGCTTTAGGAAAAGTAAAGGGATGAGAGAGGCAATTCTGACGTTACGGCTAATAATGGAAGCAAGGCTAAAGAAAAATCAAGACACTTTCATAGGATTTGTCGACCTGGAAAAAGCGTTCGACAATATAAAATGGTGCAAGCTGTTCGAGATTCTGAAAAAAGTAGGGGTAAGCTATAGGGAGAGACGGGTCATATACAATATTTACAACAACCAAGAGGGAATAATAAGAGTGGACGATCAAGAACAAAGTGCTAGTATTAAGAAGGGTGTAAGACAAGGCTGTAGCCTTTCGCCCCTACTCTTCAATCGAGGAAGCAATGATGGAAGTAAAAGAAAGGTTCAGGAGTGGAATTAAAATACAAGGTGAAAGGATATCAATGATACGATTCGCTGATGACATTGCTATCCTGAGTGAAAGTGAAGAAGAATTAAATGATCTGCTGAACGGAATGAACAGTCTAATGAGTACACAGTATGGTTTGAGAGTAAATCGGAGAAAGACGAAGGTAATGAGAAGTAGTAGAAATGAGAACAGCGAGAAACTTAACATCAGGATTGATGGTCACGAAGTCAATGAAGTTAAGGAATTCTGCTACCTAGGCAGTAAAATAACCAATGATGGATGGAGCAAGGAGGACATCAAAAGCAGACTCACTATGGCAAAAAAGGCATTCCTGGCCAAGAGAAGTCTACTAATATCAAATACCGGCCTTAATTTGAGGAAGAAATTTCTGAGGATGTACGTCTGGAGTACAGCATTGTATGGTAGTGAAACATGGACTGTGGGAAAACCGGAACAGAAGAGAATCGAAGCATTTGAGATGTGGTGCTATAGACGATTGTTGAAAATTAGGTGGACTGATAAGGTAAAGAATGAGGAGGTTCTACGCAGAATCGGAGAGGAAAGGAATATGTGGAAAACACTGATAAGGAGAAGGGACAGGATGATAGGACATCTGCTACGACATGAGGGAATGACTTCCATGGTACTAGAGGGAGCTGTAGAGGGCAAAAACTGTAGAGGAAGACAGAGATTGGAATACGTCAAGCAAATAATTGAGGACGTAGGTTGCAAGTGCTACTCTGAGATGAAGAGGTTAGCGCAGGAAAGGAATTCGTGGCGGGCCGCATCAAACCAGTCAGTAGACTGATGACCAAAAAAAAAATCTTCCAACAGCATGTGTAGCTCATATTGTTATAACTTACATTATCTTCCCCCATTCAGTGTGCCTTCCACAACAAGGGGACCATTACTTTGTCACATATGTTACCTCATCAAATGTTAAGAGACCAAGGACACAGACAATGTGGTTCATAAATTTTCACTCGTTAGGAAACTTTACCTGACAAAAGAATTGTGGGGATCTTTGTATTTGCATGAGGGCCCAATTGCAAAACCGCATCCGATTCTGAAAAGATTCCCCTTGTAATGGTCGCCTAGTCGTAGATATTGCTAATTGCTATAATCGCAATATTTCACTCCCATTTACAGAGCTTGTTAGCACTTGATTTAGGTTGGCGCCATTAAAATGCATTTTGGTAATCGCTGCTGCTTGCTGGATCGCTGCTGTGTCTCGATGCTGATGCTGGCTCAAAATCTGGTTGTCTAGGGTTAAAAACATGAGGTCCCGTGTTTTTTATGTGCTTTTGATGATAAAGAACGAGTGAAACCAACAAATATGTAAACTTCAAATATTTATTAATCTGGTGGCCATCTTAATTCCACTGTCCACCAAAGACCATGACACAACACAAAGTAGTACTTCTTGTACATGTTCTTTGCATTGTTTATCCTCCTCAAACAACAACACACAAACACACTTTACCAAAGTGACATTCCGACTGCGCCCCCAACCCTTCTTGCTGCTTGTTTTTATAACCTTGTCAAAGAACTACTAAAATGAGATATAGTTTATAAGTCACATGTACATCTGTTATTGTAATTTGTGCAGAAAAGTTATTAATTTACATCGAGTGACATAATTTATCAGGTTAATAAAATGATAGACAGATTTGTTGACTTGACAGAATAATTCTTTGTTACAAAAAGGCCGTTTTTTAGAAGTTTGTCAATTGACTTCTCTAATTTGCATAAATAAGTAAATAACATGAAATATTAAGAATTACATTGGTTTTCGTCTAAAATAGGAGTGTTTACGTGAATACTGAATGAAAATGGTCCTAGTGAACAAATAGGTTTCACTGGGTGATTTTTATTTGAGGACATTCAAAATACCTAAGTTGGCCACTATTTTTCGTACTTCATATTAATTATTTAAGATGAACTTTGTGTTTTTACATGATGACATTTCCTGTATCGGTGATCAAGTGTTATTAACTTTTGTGTGGGTCAGTTATTCAGTATAGTTTAATGGGTTGACTGTTAATGGAGACATGTTATGCAATCATTGTTAACATACACAATAAATTTTCTATAATCATAAATACTCGTCAAATTGGTTGAATTTGGAGAGTATCGCATACTTCGGTAAAGTAAAGCCTTTAATATGTTCCATTACACCCTGAAGTTTTTTTGATGTTGTAGGAATGGTATCTTTTAGGGTGTAGGATAGCCCAAACACTTCTGTGAGCAATATGCTGCAATGTGTCTCAGGTACTTTAATGTGAACTGTGAGTCACCACGGCTAGTAGTGTGATTTCATTATTAATATTCCCCCTTACAGTTGCTCATAGAGTTCGTTTTTTAGACGTTACACTTCCTTCAGTAGTAAAATATTATACAACATGGTGAATAGTTGCACAGGAACATTATCTATCAGCGAAATGTTTGGCATAAGAAGCAACAGCACCCTCCAACTTTCTTGCAGCCTCTTCATAAATTAAAGTAATTCTCTTTTCTCTGGAAAGGGAAGGGGAAACTGGCTGGGGTAATAGCAGGAAATTTAAGGGGGGGGAGGCACTGCCATGAATGGTAAAATACCAGTGGTTACAGGTGTTGGAGCAGCACCTTTTTTAGGATAGGTAAGACAGAAAGATGTCAAGTTCTACGAGAGGTCAGGATTGAAACAAATCTTCAGTTTAGGAAAGAAATTCAACAGCACAATTCTAGCACATTGGATCACCAATCACAGCTATCAATTATAAATTTTCACCAGTCACCAGAAATTCTATCTCCACCAAGTTGTATCTCAGTCCTAGGTAATTGCATTGATGAACTAAAGTCACCCAACCCAATTGACATAATCTGCCTCTCTGAACACCATGTGACCACTGGTATATGAACTAGGCCTAAGCACAATGAGAAACTCAGACAGGAGAGTACTGCAAATGTTAGAATAAGGAAAGGTTCTCATAAAAGTATAATTAAAAATAATGTAAGTATATTTCATCAAAATATTGGGAGTTTAAAGAATAAAGTAGATGAGCTTCTGGTTTGTTTGGAAGATTTAAAAGCTGAGAATGAAATAGATGTACTATGCCTGTCTGAGCATCACATTGTTACTGATATGGATAAGGTAAATGTAAGTGGTTATAAGCTCTCTGCACATGTAATGAGAGAAAATATGGAGAAAGGAGGAGTTGCCATATATGTCAAAAGTTATCATTGTGCAAAAAGTATAGAAACAAAAAAGTTTTGTGTAGAGAAACATATAGAAGCATGTGCCTGTGAGCTTAAATTAAATAAAGGCACATTTATAATTGTAACTGTATATAGGTCCCCATCAGGAAATTTTCATCTATTTCTGAAAAATTTGGACTCCTTGTTGTGCTATCTGTCAGACAGGGGGAAGCAAATTATTATTTGTGGGGACTTCAATGTAGATTCTCTGAAAGAGGGTAATAGGAAAAATGACCTTGAAGTATTACTCGGTTCTTTCAATTTGACACCCGTTCTTGATTTTCCTACTCGGGTGGTAAAGGATAGCAGCTCACTGATAGATAACTTCTTTATAGACCAAGATAAGTTTAACCAGATAAATGCTCAGCCTGTTGAGAATGGTCTTTCTGATCATGGTGCACAGCTAGTTACAATATATGACATAGCTCCATTCAGCAATACTAAACAGTCCTCCAAAGTAGTACGTTCAGTCAACAATTTAACAATTGCAAATTTCAGGGAAAGCCTACAGCAGTTAGACTGGGATGAGGTGTACCGTGAACCTGATGCCAATTTAAAATATAATTTATTTCATGACACTTTTGTAAATGCATTTGAAAACTGCTTCCCCAAGAAAATAGTTAAATATACTCGTAAGAAACCTTGTAACAAACCATGGCTTACTAAGGGTATAAAAATATCTTGTAACCGGAAAAGGGAAATGTATCTGGCAGCAAGAAAGAGTAGTGACCCAGAAACTATCAAAAATTATAAAAACTACTGTGTTATATTAAGAAAAGTTATTAAAAAATCCAGGAGTATGTGTATCATGTCTGAAATCAGCAACTCTGATAATAAAATTAAAACAATTTGGAATATTATTAAAAGAGAAACAGGTCAACCAAGAGCAGAGGAAGACAGTATTACCATCAAATTGAATGAAAACTTTACGAACAAAAAGTCAGAAGTTGAAAATATTTTTAATAATCATTTTCTAAATGTTGTGGATATAGTAGGATCCAGGTGTTCATTAGAAGATGCTAGGCTGTTAATGGAAGAGGCCATACCTATGCAATTTGATACAATTGAAATCTCACCCACTTCTCCCTCTGAAATTAGGAAAATAATAAACTTGCTTAAAAGCAAAAACTCACATGGAATTGATGGCATTTCCAGCAAAATACTAAAAGCTTGTTCTCAACAGATAATAAGATTATCAGCCACCTGTGTAATAGCTCTCTGGAGCAGGGCATTTTCCCCGATAGACTGAAATATGCTATTGTTATACCTTTGCATAAAAAGGGGGATAGATCTGATGTCAACAATTACCGTCCAATCTCCCTTCTAACAGCTTTATCCAAAATTTTTGAGAAAGTAATGTATTCAAGAGTAGCTTCACATATCTGTAAAAATGAAGTACTAACAAAATGTCAGTTTGGTTTCCAGAAAGGTTTTTCAACAGAAAATGCCATATATGCTTTCACCAGTCAAATTTTGAATGATCTGAATAACCGAACACCACCCATTGGGATTTTTTGTGATCTCTCAAAGGCTTTTGATTGTGTAAATCATGAAATTCTGCTAGACAAGCTCAAGTATTGTGGCATGTGTGGGACAGTGCACAAATGGTTTAATTCGTACCTAACTGGAAGAGTGCAGAAAGTTGAAATAAGTAGTTCTTGTAACATGCAAAGATCAGCACATTCCTCAAACTGGGGAACTATCAAGAATGGGGTTCCACAAGGGTCAGTCTTGGGTCCTTTGTTGTTCTTATTATATATTAATGACTTGCCATTCTATATTCATGAAGAGGCAAAGTTAGTTCTCTTCGCTGATGATACAAGTATAGTAATCACACCTGAGAAACAAGAATTAACTGATGAAATTGTCAATACTGTCTTTCAGAAAATTACTAAGTGGTTCCTTGTAAACGGACTCTCACTTAATTTTGATAAGACACAGTACATACAGTTCCGTACAGTGAATGGTATGACGCCATTAATAAATATAGACCTTAATCAGAAGCATATAGCTAAGGTAGAATATTCCAAATTTTTAGGTATGTCCATTGATGAGAGATTAAATTGGAAGAAACACATTGATGATCTGCTGAAACGTTTGAGTTCAGCTACTTATGCAATAAGGGTCATTGCAAATTTTGGTGATAAACATCTTAGTAAATTAGCTTACTACGCCTATTTTCACTCATTGCTTTCATATGGCATCATATTTTGGGGCAATTCATCACTGAGGAATAAAGTATTTATTGCACAAAAGCGTGTAATCAGAATAATAGCTGGAGTCCACCCAAGATCATCCTGCAGACATTTATTTAAGGATCTAGGGATATTCACAGTAGCTTCTCAGTATATATATTCTCTTATGAAATTTGTTATTAACAACCAAACCCAATTCAAAAGTAATAGCAGTGTGCTTCACTATTCAAGATTAAATCTAACTTTGGCACAGAAAGGGGTGAATTATACTGGCACTAAAGTCTTTGGTCACTTACCAAATAGTATCAAAAGTCTGACAGATAACCAACAAGTATTTAAGAAGAAATTAAAAGAATTTCTGAATGACAACTCCTTCTACTCCATAGAGGAATTTTTAGATATAAATTAAGAAAAAAAAGAAAAAAAACAAAAATATTTAAAAAAAAATAAAATAAATAAAAAAAATTAAAAAAAATAAAGAAAAACAAAAAAACACAAAAAATAAAGTTGTTATATTAACTTAAGTATGTTGTTAAATTAACCTAATTATGTCATGTATTGGAAAATTCGACTCGTTCCACATCATTACGAAATATCGTATTCATGATCCATGGAACTAGTATTAATCTAATCTAATCTAATCTAATCTAATCTGCAACTGATACAACATCCATTACACCAACTGGGCCAGAACAGACTATAGTAAGGTATAGCACTGAGATTGTTGGTGTTCATGATGATAAAGACCTTATGCTTGGCAGTCAGGTATGCTGGGGCCAATGTGTGAATGTTTACAAGATATGTATTCATTCATGGTGAAATGTGCCTATCACTAACACTTATGGACATTTTACTTCATTATAATGGTTGTGGGATGTAGTCGTATTCCTGTGGTAGCTGCGTAGCAGCCAGTGTGACAGGTTTGGTTGTTGGATGGAGACACACTAAATTCAGTGTGGAGTTCGAGCGAGGCCACCTGAAACAAACATTATGATGGTTTGAGGGGCTCACCACAATCAACCACAAAACGGACAGAAAACTACAGTATATTACCATCAAGTAGATTATGGTCCAGAAACGTCAGTATCTAATCATATTTGTATTGTGCAATCACATTTGCAACACTCAAGTAATGTCTGAACATCAGTATTAACTCTTAGAACACCAAGGTTTATGTCTACAATGTAAATAAAATGTGGAATGAAATGGATCAGTTCCTAATTGCAAAAACAGGGACACTTGTTAATTGATAATTACAGCGCCATGTATCACATATGGGATACAATGGTTTGAGAAAATCGTACCTATTTTTTGTGTAGAACCCGAATGTCCAATAAACATTGTAGGGCTCCCAATTGAAAATACAAAATAGACTTTGCACATGCAGGAGGAAATAAATTAAAAATTTTTTGTTTTCAATAAAAATCAAAGCCTTTTATTTAAGTTTTAAAGATGTATGTACTAAAAATTTTAACCAAATAATTTTTTATATCTTTAAACGCCATTGTTTTGAAAACAAAACACAAGCTCATATCAATTATGCTAAAATCACAAAAAACTTTTTCTTACATTCAGTTCTGTAAAGTTATTTTTCTAACTTTTAAATGTACTTGATCAGCAGTTCCATGCCCAAGTAGATGTGGTTTGTATATTGAGGCTGAATTACCAATAAAATTAAAATATCACGAAATTTTAAGAAAATATCATGGAAAATTCACGAAACTATAACAAAAAATTAAGTGTGGCCATGTTATTCTCAATACATCAGAAAATCATGACAAAAGAAGTCAGCACAGATCATTAAATAAAGTTACCCTTTTTATTGGCTATTTTAACCACATTTATTTAATTTTTTGGATATTTTTATAATTTTCCTGGATATTTCCATTGTTTTTCAAGTGTTCTGCCACTTATTTCGAAATTGCTTTCTAATGACCAATAATTTTCTACCATTTCGTCAATTTTTGCATAATATTTACCTGAAATTTCGTGATATTTGGTTTTCTTGTAAACTGAGCAAGAACATATAAACTGCATCTACTACATTCATAAATTTCAAACAAAAGTTATTGACAATATTTGAAGAAAAATAATTTTCAGTCTACGAACTCAGTATCTTTATATTCATTATAATGACTTGTTTTCAGTCTTCCTTTGCGTCTCAGTTTAATATTTCCATCTTCAAAATCTGAAAATCCCAGCCACTTATTAGGGCCAAATTAATTTAATTAGCTATTGAGCTCCATACAAATTTTTTCTTGAATTTGTAAGTGGGTAAACACATCTAGTGATGTTATATAAAACATCTACTTCTAGCTCATTAATTTTCTTGAACAATTTAGCAGTTGTTGAGCTTTTTAAGTAGAGACTCAACTTATATAGAAAAACTATCAGTTAGAAAAATCAAAATTTTTTCACTGCAGAAATAATTTTTTTGTAATTAAAAATTTGTTTGCTGCAGATAGAGTCAAGAAACAACTTTAAACAGGTTGATCACTTGAAGAGATAGTTGATATGATATATAATAATATTCGGTTTTTCGAAGAGGAATATAAGAAGATAAAAATTCCATTCTTTGATACTGAAGGTGAAGAATAGAATACTAAAGTTAAAAGATATGATAATGATAAAAATGTAAAAAAAGTAAGAAAAATTAAAAATTCTGAGATAATATTATATGTTGGGCATGATACGATACATTCGTTTTTTCCACACATAATTATGTACACTAGAAAATCTCTGGTATATTAGCTTTAAAAATAGTGCATAATTTCGCTGTCGTTTTTGTGTTGCCACAATATTATTTCTATGTGTCATGTTGATGTCATATGTAGGATAATTTGTTGTGAAATTACATGGTCTTAAATCTGTGTCTTGTTTCAATTGTGTATCTTATTTAAAATCATGAAATAAAATATAAGCTTTCAAATAACTATCTGATGGCTGTGAATTTTACATTTCTTTTGGAAATACTTCATTCCTTCCTTTTTTCAAATAAAATGTATATAGTCTGACATGATGATATAATGACAAATCAATCCACTAATTATTTTCATGATTACTTTGGAAAACAAATCAGCAATAATGCATATCAAACTCCATGGATTTATAATAATTTGTGAAACATATCTCCAAATTTTTCTTACCACTTAATTGAGCTACATCTACACTCTATAATTAAAAAAAATCGGTATCTTAGAATTTTTCAGTAACAGTTGTTGTTCTTCAAGCCCATAATTAAGCTCATATTTAATAACTGGCTTCGAATTTCCATAATCCCAGAAAATTTTTTACCCACATTCGGTCATGTATTTTAATTTTGACTCCAGCGTCACCTTAATCTGCCCATAGAAAAATAGTATACTATGATCTTGAGCTCCAATTAAAAATTACTGTAAGTTCACCTTGCCTCATTACTTCTTAATAACATTTTTAAAAACCTCAAAACATCCCCAGTGGATATAGCACTACATTCTATTCTTTTCATTTTACCACTATCAAGTATATGTTCTCCCATACTTATTTTATTAGGAAGAGACGTAGTTTAATGTCTTAAAACTAATAAAGGAATGAATTGATGTAGAAATCAACATTCTTAATGTCGATGGTTGGCTACATCTCGATCATGCTCATTTGTATATCTGTTTTAAAATTGTTACAGCTGATGTGACATATTATCCAACATATGATGGAAAATCTAATAAAAATCAATCACTTTGGATCAAGTAAAATACCAAGAGTTTATAAAAATCTGTAATAAAGCTAAAGAGAATATTGCTACTGTTATTAAAAATAATGTTGAAATTATGCAGTTAGATGAGTGTGAAGATAATCCAGTTGCCTTATTGGATGATTTAGTTCTTCAATATCAGGATGTAGTTAGTGAATATTTTTCTGTGGGTAGACATAAAGAAATAGACTGTTTTTATGTAGATCAACCATCCTGAGAAACACCTATCAAATTTTTGGAGAATATAAGCGTCATTTGACTGAAGAACAGGTTTTCTTTCACAACCTAGACTTTGGCCATAGAACATTATCAAGTGTTGCAAGTATTATAAATCATTAGACTTGAGCACAGCCTAAGTGATAGTCAAAATATGTATCTTCAGTTACATAAACGATTTTTGTCAAAAATAAATGAGAGAACATAATTGTGTAATTGCTAATTTACTGGCAATTAGCATGACTTAGTGGAAAAATAGATGACCAAATCACAGGATTTAAAATTTTGCTCCACTGTGTATAAGCAGCCACTGACATAAACGTAAGTGAAAACATCGTGAAAAATTTATGTTTATGTCAGTGTCTGCTTAGACACAGAGTAGCATATTTTAAAAACCTGTGATCAGGTCATCTATTTTTCCATACCCATATCAACTGAGTCATACTTACTGCCAGTAAGTTAGCATATTACATACCTTACATTTAGTTTTGAAAAAATTGTTTATGTAAACACAGATATATATTTATGAGTAATTAATGTTATGAACTATTCAATCAATAGACATAACAATTAAACAGGAACATAAATATAAACATAGGTAAACATCAACAACATAAATATAAATATGATGCTTTACATGAAAACTAATAATTACTAATGTTATTTTATATTTAGTAAACCTGAAAAAATATGATGCAGTAGTTGTTTGACAGGCAAAACAAAAAAAACATTTGAAGAATTAAAAAGAGTGTTTTGAACATGGAAGAAACAACCAAGTGCAGCTGATGAGAAGTACAAAGAAGGAAATCCACCTGTTTTGATGCAATTGGAAAAGTAAAACAAGGAATCGAAGGTTTACATGAGAATTTTTTGAAAGATGTTCAAGAAAACAGAGAAGGTGAAAAAGAACTTATACCTCATCAACATCAACACTTTGGAAAATCTTATGTTATACCACCAATTAAACAATTTCACTGTATGTTAAGCATTAAGCATATCAGAAATACAAGATTAAAAATTAAAAGGAATTATGGAGAATGTGACCACAGTCTAGATAAAGTTTTTAAATTGAGACCTGTTTGTATGTTTTTTTTTGGTTTAGGGTGCTTAACTGCTAAGGTCAGTAGCGGTTTGTATGTTTAAATGTATTGTTAACTACCAGCAAATTTTGAGGGAGATAAATTTATTCTTGGCGAATGTGGAGGTACAGATGAATTAATGAATCTTTTATCTAAAAAACATATTAATATACAAAAAAAATTGTTTCTATTGGTTTATCAAATTATGCATATACATTATGTTTGTCAGGAGCTATACATTCTCAAAAGATTACAATTGAAATAAAATCAAGTAGGAGTATTAAATATGATAATTAGATATAAGGAACTGGAGTTTATTTTCCAAAATTAGCAGTATATATGTCACAGTCAAGTGTAGAGTTTTCATATGGTGAGTGAACAGATGAAAGATTAACAAAAAGTATAGGAAGACTAGTTGAATATCTCTGGACAAATGATGTACGTGAATTAATTGTTCGATTAGCCATAACTCATGGTAAAGATTTACTGTGAAATAAGAATTATCACAAAGGAAAAGTTAGTATATCAAAAATGTAACTAGTAAGTTCAATGATTTTATCATTAGTAATTCAAAAGATATACCTTATTTGATTACATTTTTCAATAACTTACCACAAGCTGTTTGGAGAAATGAAAAATATGGAAAAGGTTTAGTTTATACATAAATTAAAAATTATCATCTGAAATGCATCTTACACACTAAGTGTATTCTGGTCCAGGAACAAAATCAGAAAAAAATTATCTAGAGGTGATCAAGGTACAGATCTGTTAACTGAAGCATTTAAAAGTACAATATTTTATGCAGAGGTAATGCAGATTTAGAATTTAGACATGAAACAGTTAAACACTTAAAAATTGGAAAAGAAAGAACATCCACCAAAGACCTGTCATTTGGAGAGAAATTAGCAGCAACAATGCACAAAAAAATAAATTATTAATGGGACAAGAAATTGAAGAAAATGGATGAGGATTATAAGCGTTTTTATTATATTTTAATCTATAGAAATGAATAATTTCAGATTCGATTATTCTGTGCCACTGAGTGGTAAAAATAAAGCCAAAGCAATTAAAATTGAACTAAATAATTTTCAACTTCATAGAACTGATTATTTTTAATTGATGCTCGAAAATGGAAAATACGTAAGGAAATTAGTGAAAATTTGCTCATTACCTTAGGTTTACCTGTTATGAAAAAATATGAAACATTTAACAAAACAGAAAGAAGGTACAAGTTAAACAAAATGTGTGGAAGGCTTTATTTCCTGATTTTATTAGAACATGAGGAGCTAATGGGTCATTAGGTGGCACAGCTTCAGCTACAGTTCAATTAGCTCATGACAAACAAAAAATAATGTAAAATTGAAAGAATAAATTAGACACAAGTCCACAATAGGGAAGAAATGTAAATGAATGAAAAATTGGAATAAATGTTCAAGAAATATCATACACAATTATCAAATTCTGATATAGAAAAACTTGTTGAACAACAGGATGAAGTTAAAAAAGGATTTGATCCAAAAATAAAAAATGTAGCTAAGCAAGTTTGTAAAGAACTGAGTAACACTTTTCAAGCAACAAAAAATTACATTGATTTTGTGTTAGATGATTAGCAGTTGCAAATTCACCACAGGACAAAAAGATGTCATGAGCAAAGCTTAATTACAAACTATTTGAATAATCTAGTTACAAATACTGAATACACTAGCATTTAAACACAGTTAATAACTATGTCACTATAACACATCTGGAAGGCTGAACAGCTTCATATGATAATACATCTTTAAAACACATCTCAATCGAAAGATTAATAAACTAAAGAGAGAATTAAAAGTCTGTACAAAAGAGTTCATTGATGTAATACAGCGAAAAATATATATGACCAAAAGATGACTGAATTTTCATATGTGACCGGAAATGAGTAACAGATCTATAATTTTCAGTACAATTTCACATTAAAAAGAAATATGGTCCTTGGGAAAAATATAAGCAAAAATTTAACATATGGTTATTTCGGTATTACATTAGATTATATTGGTAAGCTACATGCAATAAGGAAAGAGAATGTATTATTAATGGTAAATGAATCAAATAGTCTAACTGTAATATTAAAAGATGCAGTTATAACTGTACCAGTAAATGTAAAATAAATTTTCTTTGGTGAAACTTCATTGATATAAATGACTGGTGGACCTTTATTCTCAGTCCTTAAGGATGATCATACTTGGTGTCTAAAGTGCACAAAATTTACAAAATGATAGAGAATTGAAGGATTTTGTGCAGTCTGTAGAACTAAGAAAGGCAAATGTGATAAAAATTTATAAGTGCTCAAGAAGAAGGTATTAATCAATTATGTAAGTCAAGGGGAAAAGTTTTCAAAAGAAGACATTTTGTATCACTATATGATGCATAACAATTAGATTCAGTACAATGGATTCTGACAACATAAAACAAATTTCTGTAATAAAAGAACGCTATAAATATTTTTAAACTGTAACCAATTTTTTGAAAATTTTCTTGAACAATTCTAGTTAAAGGTAAAACAGTTAACAATGTTGCAGTTGTTGAAAAAAATTTTGTCGCAAGATGCCAAAGAAATCCTCAAATAGGTGGTGGAAAGTATTTTACAACAATGATTTTAAGGATCTTATGAAAAATACAAAATATTTACAAGTGGTGTGATGCAGTTGCAAAGTGTTTGAGGAATATCATAATACAAAACATTTGACAATAAAGGCGAAAGGTGAAGTAGCAGATAAATTTAATTTAAATCTGACTAAAATTGTATCTAACGATTGCAGAGAAAGATTTAAAATAGGAATTTCTGAGAAAGGTTATACTGCAAACTTGTCAAGAGAAATATTTGAAGTTGAAGATGCTACATTTTCAGTTCCAGTTACATACAAATTGGAAAGGAATCAAAGGAAATTTTTATGAGATAGAACTACAAGAAACAAAACTTTCAGATATATATATATTGTAGATAAAATTATAAAAAAGATAGGTGATACAGTTTATACCAAATGGATAGAATTTGTTAATTCACGTAACAGTTGCGTTGACAAAGATAAAATTATTCAATAAAAACTTTTTTATATATGAATGGATAGACTCTCAACCAAGAACTTATCTTATTTGTTTGTTATTGTGATGATAATGTCAAAGGCCTCATCTATGTATCTGAAGTCATAAATCAATTCACAGATAACTGCATGAATTATTTATTACATCTAACTAGTGATGAAAATGTATTGTTTATGAATATTACAAGTGCCAACTAATAAACATCCTTAATCTTATCCTTAAGTTCTTTTGTTAAATAAAATACAGGTCTGTTTTGTTTATTTTATAACATTTATCATATCAAAGGTGTTCAAAATGTCTTCTTATTATTTTATCTTTGTTACGATAAATTGAGTAAATTCTTGTATATTATCTTTTATTTTTACGTTCTTGAGATTATCTAACACAATTTGATCAGTTATCTTATTGTTAACTTGAAGCGAAAGTTCTTAAGTTATGATAACGGAATAAAACAGTCTGCTATTGTTAGAAGATTTTCATATAGCTTTTTTTATAGTTTAATCATTATTTAGTTACTATTTCTTTAACATTGAATTGTTTTCATTATCAACAAAAGAATTTAAGTAATATTTAATGTCACCAAATTTCATACTGTACGCTTCTTGACATTAATGGGGGAAAGAAATACAGTAGAAGAAGAATGAATAGCTTTGAGGGATGAAATAGTGAAGGCAGCAGGGATCAAGTAGGTAAAAAGACAAAGACTAGTAGAAATCCTTGTTTAATTGAAGATATATTGAAGTTAATTGATGAAAGGAGAAAATATGAAAATGCAGTAAATGAAGAAGCCAAAAAGGAATACAAACATCTCAGAAATGAGATTGACAGGAAATACAAAACGGCTAAGCAGGGATGGCTAGAGGATAAATGTAAGGATGTAGAGGCCTATCTCACTATGGGTAAGATAGATAATGCCTACAGGAAAGTTAAAGAGACGTTTGGAGAAAAGAGAACCACTTGTATGAATACCAAGAGCTCAGATGGAAAACCAGTACTGAGCAAAGAAGGGAAAGCAGAAAGGTGGAAAGAGTATATAGAGGGTCTGTACAAGGGCGATGTACTTGAGGACGATAGTATGGAAATGGAAGAGGATGTAGATGATGATGAAATGGGAGATATGATACTGCATGAAGAGTTTGACAGAGCACTGAAAGACTAGGTTCCGCTAGTAGACAACATTCCATTAGAACTACTGTTAGCCTTGGGAGAGCCAGCCCTGACAAAACTCTACCATCTGGTGAAATAGCCTCAGACTTCAAGAAGAATATAATAATACCAGTCCCTAAGGAAGCAGGTGTCGACAGATGTGAAAATTACTGAACTATCAGTTTAATAAGTCCCGACTACAAAATACTAATAGGAATTCTTTACAGACGAATGGAAAAACTGGTAGAAGCTGACCTCGGGGAAGATCAGTTTGGACTCTGTAGAAATGTTGGGACACGTGAGGCAACAGTGACCCTATGACTTATATTAGAATATAGGTTAAGGAAAGGCAAACCAACGTTTCTATTATTGTAGACTTAAAGAAAGCATTTGACAATGTTGACTGGAATACTCTCTTTCAAATTCTCATGGTGCCAGGGGTAAAATACAGGGAACAAAAGGCTGTTTACAATTTGTACAGAAACCAGATGGCAGTTATAAGAGTTGAGGGACATGAAAGTGAGCCAGGGGTTGGGAAGGGAGTGAGACAGGGTTGTAGCCTCTCCTGGATGTTATTCAATCTGTATATTGAGCAAGCAGTAAAGGAAACAAAAGAAAAATTCGGAGTAGGAATTAAAATCCACAGAGAAGAAATAAAAACTTTGATGTTCGCCGATGATATTGTAATTCTGTCAGAGACAGCAAAGGACCTGGAAGAGCAGTTGAATGGAATCGACAGTGTCTTGATAGGAGGGTATAAGATGAACATCAACAAAAGCAAAACATGGATGATGGAATGTAGTCCAATTAAATCGGGCTATGCTGAGGGAATTAGATTAGGAAATGAGACACTTAAAGTAGTAATTGAGCTTTGCTATTTGGGGATCAAAATAACTGATAATGGTCGAACTAGAGAGGATATAAAATGTAGATTGGCAATGGCAAGACAAGCATTTCTGAAGAAGAGAAATTTGTTAACATTGAGTATACATCTAAGTGCAGGAAGTCGTTTCACAAAGTATTTGTATTTAGTGCAGCCATATATGGAAGTGAAACGTGGACGATAAATAGTTTGGACAAGAAGAGAATAGAAGCTTTCGAAATATGGTGCTACAGGAGAATGCTGAAAATTAGATGGATAGATCACATAACTAATGAGGAAGTATTAAATAGAATTAGGGAGAAGAGAAATTTGTGGCACAACTTGATTAGAAGAAGGGGTCAGTTGGTAGGACATGTTCTGAGGCATCAAGGGATCACCAGTTGAGTACTGGAAGGCAGTGTGGAGGGTAAAAATCGTAGAGGGAGGCCAAGAGATGAACACACTAAGCAGATTCAGAAGGCTGAAGATTTCAGTAGGTACTGGGAGATGAAGAAGCTTGCACAGGATAGAGTAGCATGGAAAACTGCATCAAACCAGTCTCTGGACTGAAGATCATACCAACAACAACAACTTAGAAGTTTTAAATTGACTTCTATTACTTGAGTACTGCTTGTTACTTACTATTAATACATAATACATATTATATTATCTTGATGTTCAACAGTATTGGAAAACTGGAGCTAATTAATTTTTTAATTGCACCACGACTTTAAAGAAATCATCTTTTTGAAGTAAGTCAGTTGTAACTATATATATTCAACTACATCTTTGAAATTTTGTAGCTTATAAATCTCAATTTTTTAATCTCTGATTTATTTTCCTCTAATTCTACAGTGAGTTGTTTTTGCTCTAATTCTATTTTAATTTATTTTCAAATTCGATTGTAGGGTGTCATTTTTCTTTCTTTAATTTATATTCACCATATTTTCAAATAGATGGAATTCGATTACTCGATAAATAGTACAATTCCCAAGGCTGTCAATTTAATTAAGTACCTGGGTTTTAAAATTATGAACAACTTCAGTTGGAAAGACCACATAATATTGTGGGGAAGGCGAGCCAAAGGTTGCATTTCATTGGCAGGACACTTAGAAGATGCAACAAGTCCACTAAAGAGACAGCTTACACTACACTCGTTCGTCCTCTGTTAGAATATTGCTGTACGGTGTGGGATCCTTACCAGGTGGGATTGACAGAGGACATGGAAAAGGTGCAAAAAAGGGCAACTCGTTTTGTATTATCATGTAATAGGGGAGAGACTGTGGCAGATATGATATGCGACTTGGGATGGAAGTCATTAAAGCAAAGACGTTTTTCGTCGCGACGAGATCTATTTACGAAATTTCAGTCACCAACTTTCTCTTCCGAATGCCAAAATATTTTGTTGAGCCCAACCTACATAGGTAGGAATGATCATCAAAATAAAATAAGAGAAATCAAAGCTCGAACAGAAAGGTATTCGTTTTTCCCGTGCGCTGTTCGGGAGTGGAATGGTAGAGAGATAGTATGATTGTGGTTCGATGAACCCTCTGCCAAGCACCAAAATGTGAATTGCAGAGTAGTCATGTAGATGTAGATGTAGATGGTAAAATATCTTTTGAGACAGATTTTCCAAAAATTATTTTGGTTGTTACTTTTCTGGTGATAAATTGAAGGAATGTAATCCAGATTCATTAATAAATACAATTTTTACATCAATATTCCAGTGGTCAAAGTTTACAACCTCTGAAAATTTAAAAATTTTATATCATTTTCCTTATCAACATGTTCTATAACAGGATTCTCTGCATTTTTACATTTTAGCACTTCAGCAACATCTTTAGCTGTAAACCATGGATAATTTTTATTAGTATCAACTATCAGCTGGTTATCATTTTGTGAAAGTTTTTTATTGATGATGTTGTTTTATGAATATATTCAACAAAAACATTCTTATGAAAAAAAAATTTTGTTTAGTATTAATAATCAGTAATTTCATCTAATATTTCAGCTGCATCTGGTAATATTTTAAATTTGTAAAGATAAAAACATTCTTACTATTATTGATCAAAATAAGATAAAACTGATAAAGTATTTAAATAATTTTGGTTACTTGGTAATAACAGATAATTTAAGTAGCGAAAGAGTGACGTATTCAGGGAAACATTAATATTAACATTTAATTTTGAAATAAAAAGTGAGTTAAGTGAATATACTTAACATTTTATGAAAATGTTTCAATGCAGTGTAAAATACTCATCTCCTAGCTATTGTCAATTATGTATAAACGTCATAAATAACTATAAAATGAAATTATAAAGAAACAAATAAAATAGTGTTACAGGTAGGAGAACCAGCATTTTATTTGTGGCAGAGGTATGTTGCTATGCATTTCGTTTATAATATCAATAACACTGACATTTTATTACAAATAAAAGATGAGTACATAAATATCTCACCGATAAAAATAACCACTGTCCAAGACATCTAGATGAAGACAATACTGTATTAACTCAAGCGTTTTTATGGTATATTAATTATATTACAGCAGAAATACATCTGGATCAAGATGAGATCTGGTCCTTTGTGACTGATATTAATACGCAAAAATATCTAATTAATCCGATGAAGTAGTACATGAGGCTGGCGACTGATTACGTTTGTAACATACAGATGTTTTTGGATCAATAATGTATCTACATATAATGGAACAAATTTAAAATTATATCTAGATGACAATGGCGCTATTCAAAATTGATATGGTAAAACATCAGTACAACTAACACAATCATACGTACCAAAAACGATACCTATTTTCTCATTTACATCTGTTGAATCATTACGTCAAATAAAAAAAATCGTCTCTTGTTTTTGTGAACTCATCTTCAATTTTTTTAAATGAAATGGAAGTGGACAGTTTATGATAAAAAATTTTAATTGCAGTTAACAACTAATTGGTTATATTTTTGCCACAAAATTCACAATAAATAGCCATTGTATATTAAACATGAAGTGGTGAAATTGATTTATTTGTTGATATCATGATGTATATGATACATTTACATACCTTGAACTTAATTTAATTATGCCCAAAACCAATATGTGGTACAGGATTAGTCGGATTTTAAATTTAATGTATGAATCATCACATATTCGAATAGACTGTTTTTATTGTGTAAGTAGGCTGTTTAGGTTTTTAGATTGGTAACGCCACGTAGCGCTCTGTATGAAAATTACTGACTGTGCTGTATTCAGTCTGTGGCTGATTTGCATTGTTGGAATATTTGCTATTCTAGTGTTGGGCAGTTGGATGTGAACAGCGTGTAGTGTTGCACAGTTGGAGGTGAGTTTCCAGCAGTGGTGGATGTGGGGAGAGAGATGGCAAAATTTTGAAAGCGGACAACTTGGACTTGTGTCCATCAGAAGGAGTAAATTTGTATTATTGGATATCATGAACTGATATATATATATATATATATATATATATATATATATATGATGACTTTTGGACATTGTTAAGGTAAATACATTGTTTGTTCTCTATCAAAATCTTTCATTTGCTAACTATGCCTATCAGTAGTTAGTGCCTTCAGTAGTTAGAATCTTTTATTTAGCTGGCAGTATTGGCGCTGGCTGTAGTGCAGTAGTTCGACTAACGAAGATTTTTGTGAGGTAAGTGATTCATGAAAGGTATAGGTTATTGTTAGTCAGGGCCATTCTTTTGTAGGGATTATTGAAAGTCACATTGCATTGCGCTAAAAATATTGTGTGTCAGTTTAGTGTTGATCAGAATAAGTAAAGAGAGAAATGTCTGAGCATATTCAGTTTCACTCAGCTGTCACTGTATCAAATAACGTAGAAGTTTACAAGCACAGTAATTAATAAATTTTTCTAAGGGGACGTTTCATATGTCGACCCTTAGCCAAAGATACCTTACTGGAATCGTCTGATGTTTTCATGTAGTTTGTGTAATCAGTGCACCTATTGTTTATTGCTAGAGTGTAATTGTAGAGAGAATTTCCTTTGTAATTGTAGTTTTTCATTGTTGTACAGTAAAACAGTTGTGGCACGCATGTAGATTTGCACCAAGTATTTCGTAGCTGCACTTGCAATTAACTAGATATTATTTTCAGTGCTATGTTAATGTGTTTTCTTATTTTACTCTTCAAATTGTGCTTTTCTGTGTTATCGTGTGAAATATTGTGACAATAATAGCGCATGAAAAACTTGATACTAGGCTCCAAAGTAAACTGAGAAGTGACAGTGAAGACGAGAGTAGTGTGTTAGAGCCTTCATGTTATGAATTAACTAATATTCAAGATAGTAATTTGATAATTGTGCATAGGGGAATGGATCAGGCAATAAATATTTGTGTAGACATTGAAACAGCTAGTGAAGAGGGTAGTATTGTCGATCGGTCGGTCGGCAACAGCTTGCCACAGGGTTCCGAAATGACAGGACACAATTTTGCAAGTACCATGGATTCAGGTTTTGCGTCATTACCCGTTTCTCAATCATGTCAAGACACATTTTCTGCTTTTCAAAATGCGAATTTTGCCGGTGCAAAAGCACTGCCCAAAAGTACAGAGGAACATGTTTCAGACACCAGTGCATTGTTATTACAATTAATGCAACAAATGGGAAACCAGCTTCAAAAGTTAGACTCAATGGAACAAATGCTTGAAGAAACACGTGAAAGTTTAACTGCTGAGTTACTTAAAATCGAATATAAATGTCAAAAAGTCTGTAATGACACACACACAAATTTGTGAGCATTTCTAACCTATTTTTTCGCGTCATGAAAATGCGTTACAGAATCATGAAGCAGCCATAAAGGAACTGCAAACTATTGTTCATGTAAATCATGACACCTTGACACCTTGACTGAGTTACATCTACCGATTCGGTTACGCAACTTGCAAAAACTCAGGAAAACTTAAAGGACGCAGTAGATACGTTTTCAACACAAGTGGTCACTCTGAAACTTGGTTCAGAAAAACACACTGAGAAAATCAGTTCATTATCGGAGCAAGTAGCCAAACTTTCGGATAAGTTCACTAACTTATCTACAAAGGTAGATGATGATCTGAATGACACAAGACCCATAGCCTTAACTGACACAGAAGAGTATGAACAAATTAAGAAATTTAAACAAAATCAATATAAAATTAATATGCAACACAAAAGAGAAATCCGTGAAGTACAAGATCGGTTGGCACAAGTAATAAAAGAATTACATATTTCAGAGGACACTCGAGCTCCAACACGGGAAGAGGTACTTACAAGGGAACCTCCCCATCGCACCCCCCTCAGATTTAGTTGTAAGTTGGCGCAGTGGATAGGCTTTGAAAAACTGAACACAGATC
The DNA here is from genome assembly GCF_023864345.2 of Schistocerca serialis cubense. NCBI lineage: Eukaryota > Metazoa > Arthropoda > Insecta > Orthoptera > Acrididae > Schistocerca > Schistocerca serialis. The sequence goes on from NC_064640.1 coordinate 638,557,418, forward strand.
AATCGAGAAAACAGGAAGAAGTTGTGTGGAACTATGAAAAAAATAAGAAAATATACAAATTGAGTAGTTCATGCACAAGATCAGCAACATCAAGGGGAGTGTGGACCCAGGAGCGCCGTGGTCCCGTGGTTAGCGTGAGCAGATGCGGAATGAGAGGTCCTTGGTTCAAGTCTTGCCTCGTGTGAAAAGTTTACTTTTTTTATTTTCGCAAAGTTATGATCTGTCCGTTCGTTCATTGACGTCTCTGTTCTCTGTAATAAGTTTACTGTCTCTGTTTTGCGACTGCACCGCAAAACCGTGCGATTAGTAGACGAAAGGACGTGCCTTTCCAATGGGAACCGAAAACATTTGATCGCAAGGTCATAGGTCAACCGATTCCTTCACAGGAAAACACGTCTATACTACACTGGTGACGGCATGTGCGTCACATGACTGGAATACGTTGTCGACCCACCTAACTTGTACACTTGGTGAATGGGTAAAAAGATTCTTCTACCTTGCCCGATTTAGGTTTTCTTGTGGATGTGATAATCACTCCCAAAAAAGCGATGAAAACATAAGAGTTTGTCAGATAATAATCATCTGAAAATAAAAAATTAAAATTTACATTCGAGGGAAGACTTGAACCAAGGACCTCTAGTTCCACAGTTGCTCACGCAAACCACGAAACCACGGCGCTCCTGAGCTCATATTCTCATTGATGTTGCCTGTCTTACACATGGACTACTCAGTTTGTATATTTTCTTATTTTTTTCATAGTTCCACACAACTTCTTCCTGTTTCCTCGATTGATCTGTGTTCAGTTTTTCAAGGTCTATCCACTGTGCCAACTTATAACTAAATCTGAGGGGGGTGCGATGGGGAGGTTCCCTTGTTAGAAATACGGAAAAGCTACAAAATAATAACACAGGGCATTTCGGAAATTATGAAAGAAATTGGCAAAGTGCACCGAATTCTGAAATGTAACCGCCGACACGACGTAACAATGACCGATATGCGACTATATGCGACTCGCTGACACGATGACTTTGACTACTTGCTGTTCATTACTACACGTGAATTCAAAACATTTAAGAATTCTGACAACGACATTCATCCACAAGCGTGGCTTCATCAATTCTCTCATTGTTTTACTCCCAACTGGTCATTAGAGCACAGATTACAGTTTATGTGTGGCTATTTAGAGAATGAACCAGCTGTAAGAATGCGATCGGTCATTCACGATTGTCACAGTCAAGCAGAATTTTATCATGCCCTCCTCTCAGCATATTGGTCTGAAGCTACTCAAGATCGC